>NW_027436711.1:1346516-1680645 GCF_047716275.1 Strix uralensis | reverse complement strand
ACAACATAAAATCTGGGGCTCTGTGCTTTCTTTCGTACTGAACAAGTGTTACTGTTTTCTGCACAGAAGCGATTCTGCGAAGCAATGTGAACACTTCTGCTTCCCAGGCACAGAGAAGGTGCTAGCAGGGAATTCTCTGCCTGCTTTTCCCCAGTACTCTGCAAGCTCTCCAGCACAACATAAAATCTGGGGCTCTGTGCTTTCTTTCGTTCTGAACAAGTGTTACTGTTTTCTGCACAAAAGCGATTCTGCCAAGCAATGTGAACACTTCTGCTTCCCAGGCACAGAGAAGGTGCTAGCAGGAAATTCTCTGCCTGCCTTTCCCCAGTGCTCTGCAAGCTCTCCAGGACAACAGCAAATCTGGGGCTCTGTGCTTTCTTTTGTTCTGAACAAGTGTTAGTGTTTTCTGCACAAAAGCGATTCTGCGAAGCAATGTGAAGACTTCTGCTTCCCAGGCACAGAGAAGGTGCTAGCAGGGAATTCTCTGCCTGCCTTTCCCCAGTGCTCTGCAAGCTCTCCAGGACAACATAAAATCTGGGGCTCTGTGCTTTCTTTCGTCTGAACAAGTGTTACTGTTTTCTGCACAAAAGCGATTCTGCGAAGCAATGTGAACAGGCACAGAGAAGGTGCTAGCAGGGAATTCTCTGCCTGCCTTTCCCCAGTGCTCTGCAAGCTCTCCAGGACAACATAAAATCTGGGGCTCTGTGCTTTCTTTCGTCTGAACAAGTGTTACTGTTTTCTGCACAAAAGCGATACTGCTAAGAAATGTGAACACTTCTGTTTCCCAGGCACAGAGAAGGTGCTAGCAGGGAATTCTCTGCCTGCTTTTCCCCAGTGATCTGTAAGCTCTCCAGGACATCATAAAATCTGGGGCTCTGTGCTTTCTTTCGTTCTGAACAAGTGTTACTGTTTTCTGCACAAAAGCGATTCTGCGAAGGAATGTGAAAAGGCACAGAGAAGGTGCTAGCAGGGAATTCTCTGCCTGCTTTTCCCCAGTACTCTGCAAGCTCTCCAGCACAACATAAAATATGGGGCTCTGTGCTTTCTTTCCTTCTGAACAAGTGTTACTGTTTTCTGCACAAAAGCGATACTGCTAAGAAATGTGAACACTTCTGTTTCCCAGGCACAGAGAAGGTGCTAGCAGGGAATTCTCTGCCTGCTTTTCCCCAGTGCTCTGCAAGCTCTCCAGGACAACATAAATTCTGGGGCTCTGTGCTTTCTTTTGTTCTGAACAAGTGTTACTGTTTTCTGCACAAAAGCGATTCTGCGAATCAATGTGAACACTTCTGCTTCCCAGGCACAGAGAAGGTGCTAGCAGGGAATTCTCTGCCTGCCTTTCCCCAGTGCTCTGCAAGCTCTCCAGGACATCATAAAATCTGGGGCTCTGTGCTTTCTTTCGTTCTGAACAAGTGTTATTGTTTTCTGCAGAAAAGCGATTCTGCGAAGCAATGTGAACACTTCTGTTTCCCAGGCACAGAGAAGGTGCTAGCAGGGAATTCTCTGCCTGCTTTTCCCCAGTGCTCTGCAAGCTCTCCAGGACAACATAAAATCTGGGGCTCTGTGCTTTCTTTCGTCTGAACAAGTGTTACTGTTTTCTGCACAAAAGCGATTCTGCGAAGCAATGTGAACAGGCACAGAGAATGTGCTAGCAGGGAATTCTCTGCCTGCTTTTCCCCAGTGCTCTGCAAGCTCTCCAGGACAACATAAAATCTGGGGCTCTGTGCTTTCTTTCGTACTGAACAAGTGTTACTGTTTTCTGCACAAAAGCGATTCTGCGAAGCAATGGGAACACTTCTGTTTCCCAGGCACAGAGAAGGTGCTAGCAGGGAATTCTCTGCCTGCTTTTCCCCAGTGCTCTGCAAGCTCTCCAGGACAACATAAAATCTGGGGCTCTGTGCTTTCTTTCGTACTGAACAAGTGTTACTGTTTTCTGCACAAAAGCGATTCTGCGAAGCAATGTGAACACTTCTGCTTCCCAGGCACAGAGAAGGTGCTAGCAGGGAATTCTCTGCCTGCTTTTCCCCAGTGCTCTGCAAGCTCTCCAGGACAACATAAAATCTGGGGCTCTGTGCTTTCTTTCGTTCTGAACAAGTGTTACTGTTTTCTGCACAAAAGCGATTCTGCCAAGCAATGTGAACACTTCTGCTTCCCAGGCACAGAGAAGGTGCTAGCAGGGAATTCTCTGCCTGCTTTTCCCCAGTACTCTGCAAGCTCTCCAGCACAACATAAAATCTGGGGCTCTGTGCTTTCTTTCGTTCTGAACAAGTGTTACTGTTTTCTGCACAAAAGCGATTCTGCCAAGCAATGTGAACACTTCTGCTTCCCAGGCACAGAGAAGGTGCTAGCAGGGAATTCTCTGCCTGCCTTTCCCCAGTGCTCTGCAAGCTCTCCAGGACAACATAAAATCTGGGGCTCTGTGCTTTCTTTCGTCTGAACAAGTGTTACTGTTTTCTGCACAAAAGCGATACTGCTAAGAAATGTGAACACTTCGGTTTCCCAGGCACAGAGAAGGTGCTAGCAGGGAATTCTCTGCCTGCTTTTCCCCAGTGATCTGTAAGCTCTCCAGGACATCATAAAATCTGGGGCTCTGTGCTTTCTTTCGTTCTGAACAAGTGTTACTGTTTTCTGCACAAAAGCGATTCTGCGAAGGAATGTGAAAAGGCACAGAGAAGGTGCTAGCAGGGAATTCTCTGCCTGCCTTTCCCCAGTGCTCTGCAAGCTCTCCAGGACAACATAAAATCTGGGGCTCTGTGCTTTCTTTCGTCTGAACAAGTGTTACTGTTTTCTGCACAAAAGCGATTCTGCGAAGCAATGGGAACACTTCTCTTTCCCAGGCACAGAGAAGGTGCTAGCAGGGAATTCTCTGCCTGCTTTTCCCCAGTGCTCTGCAAGCTCTCCAGGACAACATAAAATCTGGGGCTCTGTGCTTTCTTTCGTACTGAACAAGTGTTACTGTTTTCTGCACAAAAGCGATTCTGCGAAGGAATGTGAACAGGCACAGAGAAGGTGCTAGCAGGGAATTCTCTGCCTGCCTTTCCCCAGTGCTCTGCAAGCTCTCCAGGACAACATAAAATCTGGGGCTCTGTGCTTTCTTTCGTTCTGAACAAGTGTTACTGTTTTCTGCACAAAAGCGATTCTGCGAAGGAATGTGAACAGGCACAGAGAAGGTGCTAGCAGGGAATTCTCTGCCTGCCTTTCCCCAGTGCTCTGCAAGCTCTGCAGGACAACATAAAATCTGGGGCTCTGTGCTTTCTTTCGTTCTGAACAAGTGTTACTGTTTTCTGCAGAAAAGCGATTCTGCCAAGCAATGTGAACACTTCTGTTTCCCAGGCACAGAGAAGGTGCTAGCAGGGAATTCTCTGCCTGCTTTTCCCCAGTGCTCTGCAAGCTCTCCAGGACAACATAAAATCTGGGGCTCTGTGCTTTCTTTCGTACTGAACAAGTGTTACTGTTTTCTGCACAAAAGCGATTCTGCGAAGCAATGTGAACACTTCTGCTTCCCAGGCACAGAGAAGGTGCTAGCAGGGAATTCTCTGCCTGCTTTTCCCCAGTGCTCTGCAAGCTCTCCAGGACAACATAAATTCTGGGGCTCTGTGCTTTCTTTTGTTCTGAACAAGTGTTACTGTTTTCTGCACAAAAGCGATTCTGCGAAGCAATGTGAACACTTCTGCTTCCCAGGCACAGAGAAGGTGCTAGCAGGGAATTCTCTGCTTGCTTTTCCCCAGTGCTCTGCAAGCTCTCCAGGACAACATAAAATCTGGGGCTCTGTGCTTTCTTTCGTACTGAACAAGTGTTACTGTTTTCTGCACAAAAGCGATTCTGCGAAGCAATGTGAACACTTCTGCTTCCCAGGCACAGAGAAGGTGCTAGCAGGGAATTCTCTGCCTGCTTTTCCCCAGTGCTCTGCAAGCTCTCCAGGACAACATAAAATCTGGGGCTCTGTGCTTTCTTTCGTCTGAACAAGTGTTACTGTTTTCTGCACAAAAGCGATTCTGCCAAGCAATGTGAACACTTCTGCTTCCCAGGCACAGAGAAGGTGCTAGCAGGGAATTCTCTGCCTGCCTTTCCCCAGTGCTCTGCAAGCTCTCCAGGACAACATAGAATCTGGGGCTCTGTGCTTTCTTTTGTTCTGAACAAGTGTTACTGTTTTCTGCACAAAAGCGATTCTGCCAAGCAATGTGAACACTTCTGCTTCCCAGGCACAGAGAAGGTGCTAGCAGGGAATTCTCTGCCTGCTTTTCCCCAGTGCTCTGCAAGCTCTCCAGGACAACATAAAATCTGGGGCTCTGTGCTTTCTTTCGTTCTGAACAAGTGTTACTGTTTTCTGCACAAAAGCGATTCTGCCAAGCAATGTGAACACTTCTGCTTCCCAGGCACAGAGAAGGTGCTAGCAGGGAATTCTCTGCCTGCTTTTCCCCAGTACTCTGCAAGCTCTCCAGCACAACATAAAATCTGGGGCTCTGTGCTTTCTTTCGTTCTGAACAAGTGTTACTGTTTTCTGCACAAAAGCGATTCTGCGAAGCAATGTGAACACTTCTGCTTCCCAGGCACAGAGAAGGTGCTAGCAGGGAATTCTCTGCCTGCCTTTCCCCAGTGCTCTGCAAGCTCTCCAGGACAACATAAAATCTGGGGCTCTGTGCTTTCTTTCGTCTGAACAAGTGTTACTGTTTTCTGCACAAAAGCGATACTGCTAAGAAATGTGAACACTTCTGTTTCCCAGGCACAGAGAAGGTGCTAGCAGGGAATTCTCTGCCTGCTTTTCCCCAGTGATCTGTAAGCTCTCCAGGACATCATAAAATCTGGGGCTCTGTGCTTTCTTTCGTTCTGAACAAGTGTTACTGTTTTCTGCACAAAAGCGATTCTGCGAAGGAATGTGAAAAGGCACAGAGAAGGTGCTAGCAGGGAATTCTCTGCCTGCCTTTCCCCAGTGCTCTGCAAGCTCTCCAGGACAACATAAAATCTGGGGCTCTGTGCTTTCTTTCGTCTGAACAAGTGTTACTGTTTTCTGCACAAAAGCGATTCTGCGAAGCAATGGGAACACTTCTCTTTCCCAGGCACAGAGAAGGTGCTAGCAGGGAATTCTCTGCCTGCTTTTCCCCAGTGCTCTGCAAGCTCTCCAGGACAACATAAAATCTGGGGCTCTGTGCTTTCTTTTGTTCTGAACAAGTGTTACTGTTTTCTGCACAAAAGCGATACTGCTATGAAATGTGAACACTTCTGTTTCCCAGGCACAGAGAAGGTGCTAGCAGGGAATTCTCTGCCTGCTTTTCCCCAGTGCTCTGCAAGCTCTCCAGGACAACATAAAATCTGGGGCTCTGTGCTTTCTTTCGTTCTGAACAAGTGTTACTGTTTTCTGCACAAAAGCGATTCTGCGAAGGAATGTGAACAGGCACAGAGAATGTGCTAGCAGGGAATTCTCTGCCTGCCTTTCCCCAGTGCTCTGCAAGCTCTCCAGGACAACATAAAATCTGGGGCTCTGTGCTTTCTTTCGTTCTGAACAAGTGTTACTGTTTTCTGCACAAAAGCGATTCTGCGAAGCAATGGGAACACTTCTGTTTCCCAGGCACAGAGAAGGTGCTAGCAGGGAATTCTCTGCCTGCTTTTCCCCAGTGCTCTGCAAGCTCTCCAGGACAACATAAAATCTGGGGCTCTGTGCTTTCTTTCGTACTGAACAAGTGTTACTGTTTTCTGCACAAAAGCGATTCTGCGAAGGAATGTGAACAGGCACAGAGAAGGTGCTAGCAGGGAATTCTCTGCCTGCCTTTCCCCAGTGCTCTGCAAGCTCTCCAGGACAACATAAAATCTGGGGCTCTGTGCTTTCTTTCGTTCTGAACAAGTGTTACTGTTTTCTGCACAAAAGCGATTCTGCGAAGCAATGTGAACAGGCACAGAGAAGGTGCTAGCAGGGAATTCTCTGCCTGCCTTTCCCCAGTGCTCTGCAAGCTCTCCAGGACAACATAAAATCTGGGGCTCTGTGCTTTCTTTCGTTCTGAACAAGTGTTATTGTTTTCTGCACAAAAGCGATTCTGCGAAGCAATGTGAAGACTTCTGCTTCCCAGGCACAGAGAAGGTGCTAGCAGGGAATTCTCTGCCTGCCTTTCCCCAGTGCTCTGCAAGCTCTCCAGGACAACATAAAATCTGGGGCTCTGTGCTTTCTTTCGTTCTGAACAAGTGTTATTGTTTTCTGCAGAAAAGCGATTCTGCCAAGCAATGTGAACACTTCTGTTTCCCAGGCACAGAGAAGGTGCTAGCAGGGAATTCTCTGCCTGCTTTTCCCCAGTGCTCTGCAAGCTCTCCAGGACAACATAAAATCTGGGGCTCTGTGCTTTCTTTCGTACTGAACAAGTGTTACTGTTTTCTGCACAAAAGCGATTCTGCGAAGCAATGTGAAGACTTCTGCTTCCCAGGCACAGAGAAGGTGCTAGCAGGGAATTCTCTGCCTGCTTTTCCCCAGTGCTCTGCAAGCTCTCCAGGACAACATAAATTCTGGGGCTCTGTGCTTTCTTTCGTTCTGAACAAGTGTTACTGTTTTCTGCACAAAAGCGATTCTGCGAAGCAATGTGAACACTTCTGCTTCCCAGGCACAGAGAAGGTGCTAGCAGGGAATTCTCTGCTTGCTTTTCCCCAGTGCTCTGCAAGCTCTCCAGGACAACATAAAATCTGGGGCTCTGTGCTTTCTTTCGTTCTGAACAAGTGTTACTGTTTTCTGCACAAAAGCGATTCTGCGAAGCAATGTGAACACTTCTGCTTCCCAGGCACAGAGAAGGTGCTAGCAGGGAATTCTCTGCCTGCTTTTCCCCAGTGCTCTGCAAGCTCTCCAGGACAACATAAAATCTGGGGCTCTGTGCTTTCTTTCGTTCTGAACAAGTGTTACTGTTTTCTGCACAAAAGCGATTCTGCCAAGCAATGTGAACACTTCTGCTTCCCAGGCACAGAGAAGGTGCTAGCAGGGAATTCTCTGCCTGCTTTTCCCCAGTACTCTGCAAGCTCTCCAGCACAACATAAAATCTGGGGCTCTGTGCTTTCTTTCGTTCTGAACAAGTGTTACTGTTTTCTGCACAAAAGCGATTCTGCCAAGCAATGTGAACACTTCTGCTTCCCAGGCACAGAGAAGGTGCTAGCAGGGAATTCTCTGCCTGCCTTTCCCCAGTGCTCTGCAAGCTCTCCAGGACAACATAGAATCTGGGGCTCTGTGCTTTCTTTTGTTCTGAACAAGTGTTAGTGTTTTCTGCACAAAAGCGATTCTGCGAAGCAATGTGAAGACTTCTGCTTCCCAGGCACAGAGAAGGTGCTAGCAGGGAATTCTCTGCCTGCCTTTCCCCAGTGCTCTGCAAGCTCTCCAGGACAACATAAAATCTGGGGCTCTGTGCTTTCTTTCGTCTGAACAAGTGTTACTGTTTTCTGCACAAAAGCGATTCTGCGAAGCAATGTGAACAGGCACAGAGAAGGTGCTAGCAGGGAATTCTCTGCCTGCCTTTCCCCAGTGCTCTGCAAGCTCTCCAGGACAACATAAAATCTGGGGCTCTGTGCTTTCTTTCGTCTGAACAAGTGTTACTGTTTTCTGCACAAAAGCGATACTGCTAAGAAATGTGAACACTTCTGCTTCCCAGGCACAGAGAAGGTGCTAGCAGGGAATTCTCTGCCTGCTTTTCCCCAGTGATCTGTAAGCTCTCCAGGACATCATAAAATCTGGGGCTCTGTGCTTTCTTTCGTTCTGAACAAGTGTTACTGTTTTCTGCACAAAAGCGATTCTGCGAAGGAATGTGAAAAGGCACAGAGAAGGTGCTAGCAGGGAATTCTCTGCCTGCCTTTCCCCAGTGCTCTGCAAGCTCTCCAGGACAACATAAAATCTGGGGCTCTGTGCTTTCTTTTGTTCTGAACAAGTGTTACTGTTTTCTGCACAAAAGCGATTCTGCGAAGCAATGTGAACACTTCTGCTTCCCAGGCACAGAGAAGGTGCTAGCAGGGAATTCTCTGCCTGCCTTTCCCCAGTGCTCTGCAAGCTCTCCAGGACAACATAAAATCTGGGGCTCTGTGCTTTCTTTCGTTCTGAACAAGTGTTACTGTTTTCTGCACAAAAGCGATTCTGCGAAGCAATGTGAACACTTCTGCTTCCCAGGCACAGAGAAGGTGCTAGCAGGAAATTCTCTGCCTGCCTTTCCCCAGTGCTCTGCAAGCTCTCCAGGACAACATAAAATCTGGGGCTCTGTGCTTTCTTTCGTCTGAACAAGTGTTACTGTTTTCTGCACAAAAGCGATTCTGCGAAGTAATGTGAACAGGCACAGAGAAGGTGCTAGCAGGGAATTCTCTGCCTGCCTTTCCCCAGTGCTCTGCAAGCTCTCCAGGACAACATAAAATCTGGGGCTCTGTGCTTTCTTTCGTTCTGAACAAGTGTTACTGTTTTCTGCACAAAAGCGATTCTGCCAAGCAATGTGAACATTTCTGCTTCCCAGGCACAGAGAAGGTGCTAGCAGGGAATTCTCTGCCTGCTTTTCCCCAGTACTCTGCAAGCTCTCCAGCACAACATAAAATATGGGGCTCTGTGCTTTCTTTCCTTCTGAACAAGTGTTACTGTTTTCTGCACAAAAGCGATACTGCTAAGAAATGTGAACACTTCTGTTTCCCAGGCACAGAGAAGGTGCTAGCAGGGAATTCTCTGCCTGCTTTTCCCCAGTGCTCTGCAAGCTCTCCAGGACAACATAAATTCTGGGGCTCTGTGCTTTCTTTTGTTCTGAACAAGTGTTACTGTTTTCTGCACAAAAGCGATTCTGCGAAGCAATGTGAACACTTCTGCTTCCCAGGCACAGAGAAGGTGCTAGCAGGGAATTCTCTGCCTGCCTTTCCCCAGTGCTCTGCAAGCTCTCCAGGACAACATAAAATCTGGGGCTCTGTGCTTTCTTTCGTTCTGAACAAGTGTTATTGTTTTCTGCAGAAAAGCGATTCTGCGAAGCAATGTGAACACTTCTGTTTCCCAGGCACAGAGAAGGTGCTAGCAGGGAATTCTCTGCCTGCTTTTCCCCAGTGCTCTGCAAGCTCTCCAGGACAACATAAAATCTGGGGCTCTGTGCTTTCTTTCGTCTGAACAAGTGTTACTGTTTTCTGCACAAAAGCGATTCTGCGAAGCAATGTGAACAGGCACAGAGAATGTGCTAGCAGGGAATTCTCTGCCTGCTTTTCCCCAGTGCTCTGCAAGCTCTCCAGGACAACATAAAATCTGGGGCTCTGTGCTTTCTTTCGTTCTGAACAAGTATTACTGTTTTCTGCACAAAAGCGATTCTGCGAAGCAATGGGAACACTTCTGTTTCCCAGGCACAGAGAAGGTGCTAGCAGGGAATTCTCTGCCTGCTTTTCCCCAGTGCTCTGCAAGCTCTCCAGGACAACATAAAATCTGGGGCTCTGTGCTTTCTTTCGTACTGAACAAGTGTTACTGTTTTCTGCACAAAAGCGATTCTGCGAAGCAATGTGAACACTTCTGCTTCCCAGGCACAGAGAAGGTGCTAGCAGGGAAATCTCTGCCTGCTTTTCCCCAGTGCTCTGCAAGCCCTCCAGCACAACATAAAATCTGGGGCTCTGTGCTTTCTTTCGTTCTGAACAAGTGTTACTGTTTTCTGCACAAAAGCGATTCTGCCAAGCAATGTGAACACTTCTGCTTCCCAGGCACAGAGAAGGTGCTAGCAGGGAATTCTCTGCCTGCCTTTCCCCAGTGCTCTGCAAGCTCTCCAGGACAACATAAAATCTGGGGCTCTGTGCTTTCTTTCGTCTGAACAAGTGTTACTGTTTTCTGCACAAAAGCGATTCTGCGAAGCAATGTGAACAGGCACAGAGAAGGTGCTAGCAGGGAATTCTCTGCCTGCCTTTCCCCAGTGCTCTGCAAGCTCTCCAGGACAACATAAAATCTGGGGCTCTGTGCTTTCTTTCGTCTGAACAAGTGTTACTGTTTTCTGCACAAAAGCGATACTGCTAAGAAATGTGAACACTTCTGTTTCCCAGGCACAGAGAAGGTGCTAGCAGGGAATTCTCTGCCTGCTTTTCCCCAGTGATCTGTAAGCTCTCCAGGACATCATAAAATCTGGGGCTCTGTGCTTTCTTTCGTTCTGAACAAGTGTTACTGTTTTCTGCACAAAAGCGATTCTGCGAAGGAATGTGAAAAGGCACAGAGAAGGTGCTAGCAGGGAATTCTCTGCCTGCCTTTCCCCAGTGCTCTGCAAGCTCTCCAGGACAACATAAAATCTGGGGCTCTGTGCTTTCTTTTGTTCTGAACAAGTGTTACTGTTTTCTGCACAAAAGCGATTCTGCGAAGCAATGTGAACACTTCTGCTTCCCAGGCACAGAGAAGGTGCTAGCAGGGAATTCTCTGCCTGCCTTTCCCCAGTGCTCTGCAAGCTCTCCAGGACAACATAAAATCTGGGGCTCTGTGCTTTCTTTCGTTCTGAACAAGTGTTACTGTTTTCTGCACAAAAGCGATTCTGCGAAGCAATGTGAACACTTCTGCTTCCCAGGCACAGAGAAGGTGCTAGCAGGAAATTCTCTGCCTGCCTTTCCCCAGTGCTCTGCAAGCTCTCCAGGACAACATAAAATCTGGGGCTCTGTGCTTTCTTTCGTCTGAACAAGTGTTACTGTTTTCTGCACAAAAGCGATTCTGCGAAGTAATGTGAACAGGCACAGAGAAGGTGCTAGCAGGGAATTCTCTGCCTGCCTTTCCCCAGTGCTCTGCAAGCTCTCCAGGACAACATAAAATCTGAGCTCTGTGCTTTCTTTCGTTCTGAACAAGTGTTACTGTTTTCTGCACAAAAGCGATTCTGCCAAGCAATGTGAACATTTCTGCTTCCAAGGCACAGAGAAGGTGCTAGCAGGGAATTCTCTGCCTGCTTTTCCCCAGTACTCTGCAAGCTCTCCAGCACAACATAAAATCTGGGGCTCTGTGCTTTCTTTCCTTCTGAACAAGTGTTACTGTTTTCTGCACAAAAGCGATACTGCTAAGAAATGTGAACACTTCTGTTTCCCAGGCACAGAGAAGGTGCTAGCAGGGAATTCTCTGCCTGCTTTTCCCCAGTGCTCTGCAAGCTCTCCAGGACAACAGCAAATCTGGGGCTCTGTGCTTTCTTTCGTACTGAACAAGTGTTACTGTTTTCTGCACAAAAGCGATTCTGCGAAGGAATGTGAACAGGCACAGAGAAGGTGCTAGCAGGGAATTCTCTGCCTGCCTTTCCCCAGTGCTCTGCAAGCTCTCCAGGACAACATAAAATCTGGGGCTCTGTGCTTTCTTTCGTTCTGAACAAGTGTTACTGTTTTCTGCACAAAAGCGATTCTGCGAAGGAATGTGAACAGGCACAGAGAAGGTGCTAGCAGGGAATTCTCTGCCTGCCTTTCCCCAGTGCTCTGCAAGCTCTCCAGGACAACATAAAATCTGGGGCTCTGTGCTTTCTTTCGTCTGAACAAGTGTTACTGTTTTCTGCACAAAAGCGATTCTGCGAAGCAATGTGAACAGGCACAGAGAAGGTGCTAGCAGGGAATTCTCTGCCTGCCTTTCCCCAGTGCTCTGCAAGCTCTCCAGGACAACATAAAATCTGGGGCTCTGTGCTTTCTTTCGTCTGAACAAGTGTTACTGTTTTCTGCACAAAAGCGATACTGCTAAGAAATGTGAACACTTCTGTTTCCCAGGCACAGAGAAGGTGCTAGCAGGGAATTCTCTGCCTGCTTTTCCCCAGTGATCTGTAAGCTCTCCAGGACATCATAAAATCTGGGGCTCTGTGCTTTCTTTCGTTCTGAACAAGTGTTACTGTTTTCTGCACAAAAGCGATTCTGCGAAGGAATGTGAAAAGGCACAGAGAAGGTGCTAGCAGGGAATTCTCTGCCTGCCTTTCCCCAGTGCTCTGCAAGCTCTCCAGGACAACATAAAATCTGGGGCTCTGTGCTTTCTTTTGTTCTGAACAAGTGTTACTGTTTTCTGCACAAAAGCGATTCTGCGAAGCAATGTGAACACTTCTGCTTCCCAGGCACAGAGAAGGTGCTAGCAGGGAATTCTCTGCCTGCCTTTCCCCAGTGCTCTGCAAGCTCTCCAGGACAACATAAAATCTGGGGCTCTGTGCTTTCTTTCGTTCTGAACAAGTGTTACTGTTTTCTGCACAAAAGCGATTCTGCGAAGCAATGTGAACACTTCTGCTTCCCAGGCACAGAGAAGGTGCTAGCAGGAAATTCTCTGCCTGCCTTTCCCCAGTGCTCTGCAAGCTCTCCAGGACAACATAAAATCTGGGGCTCTGTGCTTTCTTTCGTCTGAACAAGTGTTACTGTTTTCTGCACAAAAGCGATTCTGCGAAGTAATGTGAACAGGCACAGAGAAGGTGCTAGCAGGGAATTCTCTGCCTGCCTTTCCCCAGTGCTCTGCAAGCTCTCCAGGACAACATAAAATCTGAGCTCTGTGCTTTCTTTCGTTCTGAACAAGTGTTACTGTTTTCTGCACAAAAGCGATTCTGCCAAGCAATGTGAACATTTCTGCTTCCCAGGCACAGAGAAGGTGCTAGCAGGGAATTCTCTGCCTGCTTTTCCCCAGTACTCTGCAAGCTCTCCAGCACAACATAAAATCTGGGGCTCTGTGCTTTCTTTCCTTCTGAACAAGTGTTACTGTTTTCTGCACAAAAGCGATACTGCTAAGAAATGTGAACACTTCTGTTTCCCAGGCACAGAGAAGGTGCTAGCAGGGAATTCTCTGCCTGCTTTTCCCCAGTGCTCTGCAAGCTCTCCAGGACAACAGCAAATCTGGGGCTCTGTGCTTTCTTTTGTTCTGAACAAGTGTTAGTGTTTTCTGCACAAAAGCGATTCTGCGAAGCAATGTGAAGACTTCTGCTTCCCAGGCACAGAGAAGGTGCTAGCAGGGAATTCTCTGCCTGCCTTTCCCCAGTGCTCTGCAAGCTCTCCAGGACAACATAAAATCTGGGGCTCTGTGCTTTCTTTCGTCTGAACAAGTGTTACTGTTTTCTGCACAAAAGCGATTCTGCGAAGCAATGTGAACACTTCTGTTTCCCAGGCACAGAGAAGGTGCTAGCAGGGAATTCTCTGCCTGCTTTTCCCCAGTGCTCTGCAAGCTCTCCAGGACAACATAAAATCTGGGGCTCTGTGCTTTCTTTTGTTCTGAACAAGTGTTACTGTTTTCTGCACAAAAGCGATACTGCTATGAAATGTGAACACTTCTGTTTCCCAGGCACAGAGAAGGTGCTAGCAGGGAATTCTCTGCCTGCTTTTCCCCAGTGCTCTGCAAGCTCTCCAGGACAACATAAAATCTGGGGCTCTGTGCTTTCTTTCGTTCTGAACAAGTGTTACTGTTTTCTGCACAAAAGCGATTCTGCGAAGGAATGTGAACAGGCACAGAGAATGTGCTAGCAGGGAATTCTCTGCCTGCCTTTCCCCAGTGCTCTGCAAGCTCTCCAGGACAACATAAAATCTGGGGCTCTGTGCTTTCTTTCGTTCTGAACAAGTGTTACTGTTTTCTGCACAAAAGCGATTCTGCGAAGCAATGGGAACACTTCTGTTTCCCAGGCACAGAGAAGGTGCTAGCAGGGAATTCTCTGCCTGCTTTTCCCCAGTGCTCTGCAAGCTCTCCAGGACAACATAAAATCTGGGGCTCTGTGCTTTCTTTCGTACTGAACAAGTGTTACTGTTTTCTGCACAAAAGCGATTCTGCGAAGGAATGTGAACAGGCACAGAGAAGGTGCTAGCAGGGAATTCTCTGCCTGCCTTTCCCCAGTGCTCTGCAAGCTCTCCAGGACAACATAAAATCTGGGGCTCTGTGCTTTCTTTCGTTCTGAACAAGTGTTACTGTTTTCTGCACAAAAGCGATTCTGCGAAGGAATGTGAACAGGCACAGAGAAGGTGCTAGCAGGGAATTCTCTGCCTGCCTTTCCCCAGTGCTCTGCAAGCTCTCCAGGACAACATAAAATCTGGGGCTCTGTGCTTTCTTTCGTTCTGAACAAGTGTTATTGTTTTCTGCACAAAAGCGATTCTGCGAAGCAATGTGAAGACTTCTGCTTCCCAGGCACAGAGAAGGTGCTAGCAGGGAATTCTCTGCCTGCCTTTCCCCAGTGCTCTGCAAGCTCTCCAGCACAACATAAAATCTGGGGCTCTGTGCTTTCTTTCGTTCTGAACAAGTGTTACTGTTTTCTGCAGAAAAGCGATTCTGCCAAGCAATGTGAACACTTCTGCTTCCCAGGCACAGAGAAGGTGCTAGCAGGAAATTCTCTGCCTGCCTTTCCCCAGTGCTCTGCAAGCTCTCCAGGACAACATAAAATCTGGGGCTCTGTGCTTTCTTTCGTCTGAACAAGTGTTACTGTTTTCTGCACAAAAGCGATTCTGCGAAGTAATGTGAACAGGCACAGAGAAGGTGCTAGCAGGGAATTCTCTGCCTGCCTTTCCCCAGTGCTCTGCAAGCTCTCCAGGACAACATAAAATCTGGGGCTCTGTGCTTTCTTTCGTTCTGAACAAGTGTTACTGTTTTCTGCACAAAAGCGATTCTGCCAAGCAATGTGAACATTTCTGCTTCCCAGGCACAGAGAAGGTGCTAGCAGGGAATTCTCTGCCTGCTTTTCCCCAGTACTCTGCAAGCTCTCCAGCACAACATAAAATATGGGGCTCTGTGCTTTCTTTCCTTCTGAACAAGTGTTACTGTTTTCTGCACAAAAGCGATACTGCTAAGAAATGTGAACACTTCTGCTTCCCAGGCACAGAGAAGGTGCTAGCAGGGAATTCTCTGCCTGCCTTTCCCCAGTGCTCTGCAAGCTCTCCAGGACAACATAAAATCTGGGGCTCTGTGCTTTCTTTCGTTCTGAACAAGTGTTATTGTTTTCTGCAGAAAAGCGATTCTGCGAAGCAATGTGAACACTTCTGTTTCCCAGGCACAGAGAAGGTGCTAGCAGGGAATTCTCTGCCTGCTTTTCCCCAGTGCTCTGCAAGCTCTCCAGGACAACATAAAATCTGGGGCTCTGTGCTTTCTTTCGTACTGAACAAGTGTTACTGTTTTCTGCACAAAAGCGATTCTGCGAAGCAATGTGAACAGGCACAGAGAATGTGCTAGCAGGGAATTCTCTGCCTGCTTTTCCCCAGTGCTCTGCAAGCTCTCCAGGACAACATAAAATCTGGGGCTCTGTGCTTTCTTTCGTTCTGAACAAGTATTACTGTTTTCTGCACAAAAGCGAATCTGCGAAGCAATGGGAACACTTCTGTTTCCCAGGCACAGAGAAGTTGCTAGCAGGGAATTCTCTGCCTGCTTTTCCCCAGTGCTCTGCAAGCTCTCCAGGACAACATAAAATCTGGGGCTCTGTGCTTTCTTTCGTACTGAACAAGTGTTACTGTTTTCTGCACAAAAGCGATTCTGCGAAGCAATGTGAACACTTCTGCTTCCCAGGCACAGAGAAGGTGCTAGCAGGGAATTCTCTGCCTGCTTTTCCCCAGTGCTCTGCAAGCTCTCCAGGACAACATAAAATCTGGGGCTCTGTGCTTTCTTTCGTTCTGAACAAGTGTTACTGTTTTCTGCACAAAAGCGATTCTGCCAAGCAATGTGAACACTTCTGCTTCCCAGGCACAGAGAAGGTGCTAGCAGGGAATTCTCTGCCTGCTTTTCCCCAGTACTCTGCAAGCTCTCCAGCACAACATAAAATCTGGGGCTCTGTGCTTTCTTTCGTTCTGAACAAGTGTTACTGTTTTCTGCACAAAAGCGATTCTGCCAAGCAATGTGAACACTTCTGCTTCCCAGGCACAGAGAAGGTGCTAGCAGGGAATTCTCTGCCTGCCTTTCCCCAGTGCTCTGCAAGCTCTCCAGGACAACATAAAATCTGGGGCTCTGTGCTTTCTTTCGTCTGAACAAGTGTTACTGTTTTCTGCACAAAAGCGATTCTGCGAAGCAATGTGAACAGGCACAGAGAAGGTGCTAGCAGGGAATTCTCTGCCTGCCTTTCCCCAGTGCTCTGCAAGCTCTCCAGGACAACATAAAATCTGGGGCTCTGTGCTTTCTTTCGTTCTGAACAAGTGTTACTGTTTTCTGCACAAAAGCGATTCTGCCAAGCAATGTGAACATTTCTGCTTCCCAGGCACAGAGAAGGTGCTAGCAGGGAATTCTCTGCCTGCTTTTCCCCAGTGCTCTGCAAGCTCTCCAGGACAACATAAAATCTGGGGCTCTGTGCTTTCTTTCGTCTGAACAAGTGTTACTGTTTTCTGCACAAAAGCGATTCTGCGAAGCAATGTGAACAGGCACAGAGAAGGTGCTAGCAGGGAATTCTCTGCCTGCTTTTCCCCAGTGATCTGTAAGCTCTCCAGGACATCATAAAATCTGGGGCTCTGTGCTTTCTTTCGTTCTGAACAAGTGTTACTGTTTTCTGCACAAAAGCGATTCTGCGAAGGAATGTGAAAACGCACAGAGAAGGTGCTAGCAGGGAATTCTCTGCCTGCCTTTCCCCAGTGCTCTGCAAGCTCTCCAGGACAACATAAAATCTGGGGCTCTGTGCTTTCTTTTGTTCTGAACAAGTGTTACTGTTTTCTGCACAAAAGCGATTCTGCGAAGCAATGTGAACACTTCTGCTTCCCAGGCACAGAGAAGGTGCTAGCAGGGAATTCTCTGCCTGCCTTTCCCCAGTGCTCTGCAAGCTCTCCAGGACAACATAAAATCTGGGGCTCTGTGCTTTCTTTCGTTCTGAACAAGTGTTACTGTTTTCTGCACAAAAGCGATTCTGCGAAGCAATGTGAACACTTCTGCTTCCCAGGCACAGAGAAGGTGCTAGCAGGAAATTCTCTGCCTGCCTTTCCCCAGTGCTCTGCAAGCTCTCCAGGACAACATAAAATCTGGGGCTCTGTGCTTTCTTTCGTCTGAACAAGTGTTACTGTTTTCTGCACAAAAGCGATTCTGCGAAGTAATGTGAACAGGCACAGAGAAGGTGCTAGCAGGGAATTCTCTGCCTGCCTTTTCCCAGTGCTCTGCAAGCTCTCCAGCACAACATAAAATCTGGGGCTCTGTGCTTTCTTTCGTTCTGAACAAGTGTTACTGTTTTCTGCACAAAAGCGATTCTGCCAAGCAATGTGAACACTTCTGCTTCCCAGGCACAGAGAAGGTGCTAGCAGGGAATTCTCTGCCTGCCTTTCCCCAGTGCTCTGCAAGCTCTCCAGGACAACATAGAATCTGGGGCTCTGTGCTTTCTTTTGTTCTGAACAAGTGTTAGTGTTTTCTGCACAAAAGCGATTCTGCGAAGCAATGTGAAGACTTCTGCTTCCCAGGCACAGAGAAGGTGCTAGCAGGGAATTCTCTGCCTGCCTTTCCCCAGTGCTCTGCAAGCTCTCCAGGACAACATAAAATCTGGGGCTCTGTGCTTTCTTTCGTCTGAACAAGTGTTACTGTTTTCTGCACAAAAGCGATTCTGCGAAGCAATGTGAACAGGCACAGAGAAGGTGCTAGCAGGGAATTCTCTGCCTGCCTTTCCCCAGTGCTCTGCAAGCTCTCCAGGACAACATAAAATCTGGGGCTCTGTGCTTTCTTTCGTCTGAACAAGTGTTACTGTTTTCTGCACAAAAGCGATACTGCTAAGAAATGTGAACACTTCTGTTTCCCAGGCACAGAGAAGGTGCTAGCAGGGAATTCTCTGCCTGCTTTTCCCCAGTGATCTGTAAGCTCTCCAGGACATCATAAAATCTGGGGCTCTGTGCTTTCTTTCGTTCTGAACAAGTGTTACTGTTTTCTGCACAAAAGCGATTCTGCGAAGGAATGTGAAAACGCACAGAGAAGGTGCTAGCAGGGAATTCTCTGCCTGCCTTTCCCCAGTGCTCTGCAAGCTCTCCAGGACAACATAAAATCTGGGGCTCTGTGCTTTCTTTTGTTCTGAACAAGTGTTACTGTTTTCTGCACAAAAGCGATTCTGCGAAGCAATGTGAACACTTCTGCTTCCCAGGCACAGAGAAGGTGCTAGCAGGGAATTCTCTGCCTGCCTTTCCCCAGTGCTCTGCACGCTCTCCAGGACAACATAAAATCTGGGGCTCTGTGCTTTCTTTCGTTCTGAACAAGTGTTACTGTTTTCTGCACAAAAGCGATTCTGCGAAGCAATGTGAACACTTCTGCTTCCCAGGCACAGAGAAGGTGCTAGCAGGAAATTCTCTGCCTGCCTTTCCCCAGTGCTCTGCAAGCTCTCCAGGACAACATAAAATCTGGGGCTCTGTGCTTTCTTTCGTCTGAACAAGTGTTACTGTTTTCTGCACAAAAGCGATTCTGCGAAGTAATGTGAACAGGCACAGAGAAGGTGCTAGCAGGGAATTCTCTGCCTGCCTTTCCCCAGTGCTCTGCAAGCTCTCCAGGACAACATAAAATCTGGGGCTCTGTGCTTTCTTTCGTTCTGAACAAGTGTTACTGTTTTCTGCACAAAAGCGATTCTGCCAAGCAATGTGAACATTTCTGCTTCCCAGGCACAGAGAAGGTGCTAGCAGGGAATTCTCTGCCTGCTTTTCCCCAGTACTCTGCAAGCTCTCCAGCACAACATAAAATATGGGGCTCTGTGCTTTCTTTCCTTCTGAACAAGTGTTACTGTTTTCTGCACAAAAGCGATACTGCTAAGAAATGTGAACACTTCTGTTTCCCAGGCACAGAGAAGGTGCTAGCAGGGAATTCTCTGCCTGCTTTTCCCCAGTGCTCTGCAAGCTCTCCAGGACAACATAAATTCTGGGGCTCTGTGCTTTCTTTTGTTCTGAACAAGTGTTACTGTTTTCTGCACAAAAGCGATTCTGCGAAGCAATGTGAACACTTCTGCTTCCCAGGCACAGAGAAGGTGCTAGCAGGGAATTCTCTGCCTGCCTTTCCCCAGTGCTCTGCAAGCTCTCCAGGACAACATAAAATCTGGGGCTCTGTTCTTTCTTTCGTTCTGAACAAGTGTTATTGTTTTCTGCAGAAAAGCGATTCTGCGAAGCAATATGAACACTTCTGTTTCCCAGGCACAGAGAAGGTGCTAGCAGGGAATTCTCTGCCTGCTTTTCCCCAGTGCTCTGCAAGCTCTCCAGGACAACATAAAATCTGGCGCTCTGTGCTTTCTTTCGTCTGAACAAGTGTTACTGTTTTCTGCACAAAAGCGATTCTGCGAAGCAATGTGAACAGGCACAGAGAATGTGCTAGCAGGGAATTCTCTGCCTGCTTTTCCCCAGTGCTCTGCAAGCTCTCCAGGACAACATAAAATCTGGGGCTCTGTGCTTTCTTTCGTTCTGAACAAGTATTACTGTTTTCTGCACAAAAGCGATTCTGCGAAGCAATGGGAACACTTCTGTTTCCCAGGCACAGAGAAGGTGCTAGCAGGGAATTCTCTGCCTGCTTTTCCCCAGTGCTCTGCAAGCTCTCCAGGACAACATAAAATCTGGGGCTCTGTGCTTTCTTTCGTACTGAACAAGTGTTACTGTTTTCTGCACAAAAGCGATTCTGCGAAGCAATGTGAACACTTCTGCTTCCCAGGCACAGAGAAGGTGCTAGCAGGGAATTCTCTGCCTGCTTTTCCCCAGTGCTCTGCAAGCCCTCCAGCACAACATAAAATCTGGGGCTCTGTGCTTTCTTTCGTTCTGAACAAGTGTTACTGTTTTCTGCACAAAAGCGATTCTGCGAAGCAATGTGAACACTTCTGCTTCCCAGGCACAGAGAAGGTGCTAGCAGGGAATTCTCTGCCTGCCTTTCCCCAGTGCTCTGCAAGCTCTCCAGGACAACATAAAATCTGGGGCTCTGTGCTTTCTTTCGTCTGAACAAGTGTTACTGTTTTCTGCACAAAAGCGATTCTGCGAAGCAATGTGAACAGGCACAGAGAAGGTGCTAGCAGGGAATTCTCTGCCTGCCTTTCCCCAGTGATCTGTAAGCTCTCCAGGACATCATAAAATCTGGGGCTCTGTGCTTTCTTTCGTCTGAACAAGTGTTACTGTTTTCTGCACAAAAGCGATTCTGCGAAGCAATGTGAACAGGCACAGAGAAGGTGCTAGCAGGGAATTCTCTGCCTGCCTTTCCCCAGTGCTCTGCAAGCTCTCCAGGACAACATAAAATCTGGGGCTCTGTGCTTTCTTTCGTCTGAACAAGTGTTACTGTTTTCTGCACAAAAGCGATACTGCTAAGAAATGTGAACACTTCTGTTTCCCAGGCACAGAGAAGGTGCTAGCAGGGAATTCTCTGCCTGCTTTTCCCCAGTGATCTGTAAGCTCTCCAGGACATCATAAAATCTGGGGCTCTGTGCTTTCTTTCGTTCTGAACAAGTGTTACTGTTTTCTGCACAAAAGCGATTCTGCGAAGGAATGTGAACAGGCACAGAGAAGGTGCTAGCAGGGAATTCTCTGCCTGCCTTTCCCCAGTGCTCTGCAAGCTCTCCAGGACAACATAAAATCTGGGGCTCTGTGCTTTCTTTTGTTCTGAACAAGTGTTACTGTTTTCTGCACAAAAGCGATTCTGCGAAGCAATGTGAACACTTCTGCTTCCCAGGCACAGAGAAGGTGCTAGCAGGGAATTCTCTGCCTGCCTTTCCCCAGTGCTCTGCAAGCTCTCCAGGACAACATAAAATCTGGGGCTCTGTGCTTTCTTTCGTTCTGAACAAGTGTTACTGTTTTCTGCACAAAAGCGATTCTGCGAAGCAATGTGAACACTTCTGCTTCCCAGGCACAGAGAAGGTGCTAGCAGGAAATTCTCTGCCTGCCTTTCCCCAGTGCTCTGCAAGCTCTCCAGGACAACATAAAATCTGGGGCTCTGTGCTTTCTTTCGTCTGAACAAGTGTTACTGTTTTCTGCACAAAAGCGATTCTGCGAAGTAATGTGAACAGGCACAGAGAAGGTGCTAGCAGGGAATTCTCTGCCTGCCTTTCCCCAGTGCTCTGCAAGCTCTCCAGGACAACATAAAATCTGAGCTCTGTGCTTTCTTTCGTTCTGAACAAGTGTTACTGTTTTCTGCACAAAAGCGATTCTGCCAAGCAATGTGAAGACTTCTGCTTCCCAGGCACAGAGAAGGTGCTAGCAGGGAATTCTCTGCCTGCTTTTCCCCAGTACTCTGCAAGCTCTCCAGCACAACATAAAATCTGGGGCTCTGTGCTTTCTTTCCTTCTGAACAAGTGTTACTGTTTTCTGCACAAAAGCGATACTGCTAAGAAATGTGAACACTTCTGTTTCCCAGGCACAGAGAAGGTGCTAGCAGGGAATTCTCTGCCTGCTTTTCCCCAGTGCTCTGCAAGCTCTCCAGGACAACAGCAAATCTGGGGCTCTGTGCTTTCTTTTGTTCTGAACAAGTGTTAGTGTTTTCTGCACAAAAGCGATTCTGCGAAGCAATGTGAAGACTTCTGCTTCCCAGGCACAGAGAAGGTGCTAGCAGGGAATTCTCTGCCTGCCTTTCCCCAGTGCTCTGCAAGCTCTCCAGGACAACATAAAATCTGGGGCTCTGTGCTTTCTTTCGTCTGAACAAGTGTTACTGTTTTCTGCACAAAAGCGATTCTGCGAAGCAATGTGAACACTTCTGTTTCCCAGGCACAGAGAAGGTGCTAGCAGGGAATTCTCTGCCTGCTTTTCCCCAGTGCTCTGCAAGCTCTCCAGGACAACATAAAATCTGGGGCTCTGTGCTTTCTTTTGTTCTGAACAAGTGTTACTGTTTTCTGCACAAAAGCGATACTGCTATGAAATGTGAACACTTCTGTTTCCCAGGCACAGAGAAGGTGCTAGCAGGGAATTCTCTGCCTGCTTTTCCCCAGTGCTCTGCAAGCTCTCCAGGACAACATAAAATCTGGGGCTCTGTGCTTTCTTTCGTTCTGAACAAGTGTTACTGTTTTCTGCACAAAAGCGATTCTGCGAAGGAATGTGAACAGGCACAGAGAATGTGCTAGCAGGGAATTCTCTGCCTGCCTTTCCCCAGTGCTCTGCAAGCTCTCCAGGACAACATAAAATCTGGGGCTCTGTGCTTTCTTTCGTTCTGAACAAGTGTTACTGTTTTCTGCACAAAAGCGATTCTGCGAAGCAATGGGAACACTTCTGTTTCCCAGGCACAGAGAAGGTGCTAGCAGGGAATTCTCTGCCTGCTTTTCCCCAGTGCTCTGCAAGCTCTCCAGGACAACATAAAATCTGGGGCTCTGTGCTTTCTTTCGTACTGAACAAGTGTTACTGTTTTCTGCACAAAAGCGATTCTGCGAAGGAATGTGAACAGGCACAGAGAAGGTGCTAGCAGGGAATTCTCTGCCTGCCTTTCCCCAGTGCTCTGCAAGCTCTCCAGGACAACATAAAATCTGGGGCTCTGTGCTTTCTTTCGTTCTGAACAAGTGTTACTGTTTTCTGCACAAAAGCGATTCTGCGAAGGAATGTGAACAGGCACAGAGAAGGTGCTAGCAGGGAATTCTCTGCCTGCCTTTCCCCAGTGCTCTGCAAGCTCTCCAGGACAACATAAAATCTGGGGCTCTGTGCTTTCTTTCGTTCTGAACAAGTGTTATTGTTTTCTGCACAAAAGCGATTCTGCGAAGCAATGTGAAGACTTCTGCTTCCCAGGCACAGAGAAGGTGCTAGCAGGGAATTCTCTGCCTGCCTTTCCCCAGTGCTCTGCAAGCTCTCCAGCACAACATAAAATCTGGGGCTCTGTGCTTTCTTTCGTTCTGAACAAGTATTACTGTTTTCTGCAGAAAAGCGATTCTGCCAAGCAATGTGAACACTTCTGCTTCCCAGGCACAGAGAAGGTGCTAGCAGGAAATTCTCTGCCTGCCTTTCCCCAGTGCTCTGCAAGCTCTCCAGGACAACATAAAATCTGGGGCTCTGTGCTTTCTTTCGTCTGAACAAGTGTTACTGTTTTCTGCACAAAAGCGATTCTGCGAAGTAATGTGAACAGGCACAGAGAAGGTGCTAGCAGGGAATTCTCTGCCTGCCTTTCCCCAGTGCTCTGCAAGCTCTCCAGGACAACATAAAATCTGGGGCTCTGTGCTTTCTTTCGTTCTGAACAAGTGTTACTGTTTTCTGCACAAAAGCGATTCTGCCAAGCAATGTGAACATTTCTGCTTCCCAGGCACAGAGAAGGTGCTAGCAGGGAATTCTCTGCCTGCTTTTCCCCAGTACTCTGCAAGCTCTCCAGCACAACATAAAATATGGGGCTCTGTGCTTTCTTTCCTTCTGAACAAGTGTTACTGTTTTCTGCACAAAAGCGATACTGCTAAGAAATGTGAACACTTCTGCTTCCCAGGCACAGAGAAGGTGCTAGCAGGGAATTCTCTGCCTGCCTTTCCCCAGTGCTCTGCAAGCTCTCCAGGACAACATAAAATCTGGGGCTCTGTGCTTTCTTTCGTTCTGAACAAGTGTTATTGTTTTCTGCAGAAAAGCGATTCTGCGAAGCAATGTGAACACTTCTGTTTCCCAGGCACAGAGAAGGTGCTAGCAGGGAATTCTCTGCCTGCTTTTCCCCAGTGCTCTGCAAGCTCTCCAGGACAACATAAAATCTGGGGCTCTGTGCTTTCTTTCGTCTGAACAAGTGTTACTGTTTTCTGCACAAAAGCGATTCTGCGAAGCAATGTGAACAGGCACAGAGAAGGTGCTAGCAGGGAATTCTCTGCCTGCTTTTCCCCAGTGCTCTGCAAGCTCTCCAGGACAACATAAAATCTGGGGCTCTGTGCTTTCTTTCGTTCTGAACAAGTATTACTGTTTTCTGCACAAAAGCGATCCTGCGAAGCAATGGGAACACTTCTGTTTCCCAGGCACAGAGAAGGTGCTAGCAGGGAATTCTCTGCCTGCTTTTCCCCAGTGCTCTGCAAGCTCTCCAGGACAACATAAAATCTGGGGCTCTGTGCTTTCTTTCGTACTGAACAAGTGTTACTGTTTTCTGCACAAAAGCGATTCTGCGAAGCAATGTGAACACTTCTGCTTCCCAGGCACAGAGAAGGTGCTAGCAGGGAATTCTCTGCCTGCTTTTCCCCAGTGCTCTGCAAGCTCTCCAGGACAACATAAAATCTGGGGCTCTGTGCTTTCTTTCGTTCTGAACAAGTGTTACTGTTTTCTGCACAAAAGCGATTCTGCCAAGCAATGTGAACACTTCTGCTTCCCAGGCACAGAGAAGGTGCTAGCAGGGAATTCTCTGCCTGCTTTTCCCCAGTACTCTGCAAGCTCTCCAGCACAACATAAAATCTGGGGCTCTGTGCTTTCTTTCGTTCTGAACAAGTGTTACTGTTTTCTGCACAAAAGCGATTCTGCCAAGCAATGTGAACACTTCTGCTTCCCAGGCACAGAGAAGGTGCTAGCAGGGAATTCTCTGCCTGCCTTTCCCCAGTGCTCTGCAAGCTCTCCAGGACAACATAAAATCTGGGGCTCTGTGCTTTCTTTCGTCTGAACAAGTGTTACTGTTTTCTGCACAAAAGCGATTCTGCGAAGCAATGTGAACAGGCACAGAGAAGGTGCTAGCAGGGAATTCTCTGCCTGCCTTTCCCCAGTGCTCTGCAAGCTCTCCAGGACAACATAAAATCTGGGGCTCTGTGCTTTCTTTCGTTCTGAACAAGTGTTACTGTTTTCTGCACAAAAGCGATTCTGCCAAGCAATGTGAACATTTCTGCTTCCCAGGCACAGAGAAGGTGCTAGCAGGGAATTCTCTGCCTGCTTTTCCCCAGTGCTCTGCAAGCTCTCCAGGACAACATAAAATCTGGGGCTCTGTGCTTTCTTTCGTCTGAACAAGTGTTACTGTTTTCTGCACAAAAGCGATTCTGCGAAGCAATGTGAACAGGCACAGAGAAGGTGCTAGCAGGGAATTCTCTGCCTGCTTTTCCCCAGTGATCTGTAAGCTCTCCAGGACATCATAAAATCTGGGGCTCTGTGCTTTCTTTCGTTCTGAACAAGTGTTACTGTTTTCTGCACAAAAGCGATTCTGCGAAGGAATGTGAAAAGGCACAGAGAAGGTGCTAGCAGGGAATTCTCTGCCTGCCTTTCCCCAGTGCTCTGCAAGCTCTCCAGGACAACATAAATCTGGGGCTCTGTGCTTTCTTTTGTTCTGAACAAGTGTTACTGTTTTCTGCACAAAAGCGATTCTGCGAAGCAATGTGAACACTTCTGCTTCCCAGGCACAGAGAAGGTGCTAGCAGGGAATTCTCTGCCTGCCTTTCCCCAGTGCTCTGCAAGCTCTCCAGGACAACATAAAATCTGGGGCTCTGTGCTTTCTTTCGTTCTGAACAAGTGTTACTGTTTTCTGCACAAAAGCGATTCTGCGAAGCAATGTGAACACTTCTGCTTCCCAGGCACAGAGAAGGTGCTAGCAGGAAATTCTCTGCCTGCCTTTCCCCAGTGCTCTGCAAGCTCTCCAGGACAACATAAAATCTGGGGCTCTGTGCTTTCTTTCGTCTGAACAAGTGTTACTGTTTTCTGCACAAAAGCGATTCTGCGAAGTAATGTGAACAGGCACAGAGAAGGTGCTAGCAGGGAATTCTCTGCCTGCCTTTCCCCAGTGCTCTGCAAGCTCTCCAGGACAACATAAAATCTGAGCTCTGTGCTTTCTTTCGTTCTGAACAAGTGTTACTGTTTTCTGCACAAAAGCGATTCTGCCAAGCAATGTGAACATTTCTGCTTCCCAGGCACAGAGAAGGTGCTAGCAGGGAATTCTCTGCCTGCTTTTCCCCAGTACTCTGCAAGCTCTCCAGGACAACATAAAATCTGGGGCTCTGTGCTTTCTTTTGTTCTGAACAAGTGTTACTGTTTTCTGCACAAAAGCGATTCTGCGAAGCAATGTGAACACTTCTGCTTCCCAGGCACAGAGAAGGTGCTAGCAGGGAATTCTCTGCCTGCTTTTCCCCAGTGCTCTGCAAGCTCTCCAGGACAACAGCAAATCTGGGGCTCTGTGCTTTCTTTTGTTCTGAACAAGTGTTAGTGTTTTCTGCACAAAAGCGATTCTGCGAAGCAATGTGAAGACTTCTGCTTCCCAGGCACAGAGAAGGTGCTAGCAGGGAATTCTCTGCCTGCCTTTCCCCAGTGCTCTGCAAGCTCTCCAGGACAACATAAAATCTGGGGCTCTGTGCTTTCTTTCGTCTGAACAAGTGTTACTGTTTTCTGCACAAAAGCGATTCTGCGAAGCAATGGGAACACTTCTGTTTCCCAGGCACAGAGAAGGTGCTAGCAGGGAATTCTCTGCCTGCTTTTCCCCAGTGCTCTGCAAGCTCTCCAGGACAACATAAAATCTGGGGCTCTGTGCTTTCTTTTGTTCTGAACAAGTGTTACTGTTTTCTGCACAAAAGCGATACTGCTATGAAATGTGAACACTTCTGTTTCCCAGGCACAGAGAAGGTGCTAGCAGGGAATTCTCTGCCTGCTTTTCCCCAGTGCTCTGCAAGCTCTCCAGGACAACATAAAATCTGGGGCTCTGTGCTTTCTTTCGTTCTGAACAAGTGTTACTGTTTTCTGCACAAAAGCGATTCTGCGAAGGAATGTGAACAGGCACAGAGAATGTGCTAGCAGGGAATTCTCTGCCTGCCTTTCCCCAGTGCTCTGCAAGCTCTCCAGGACAACATAAAATCTGGGGCTCTGTGCTTTCTTTCGTTCTGAACAAGTGTTACTGTTTTCTGCACAAAAGCGATTCTGCGAAGCAATGGGAACACTTCTGTTTCCCAGGCACAGAGAAGGTGCTAGCAGGGAATTCTCTGCCTGCTTTTCCCCAGTGCTCTGCAAGCTCTCCAGGACAACATAAAATCTGGGGCTCTGTGCTTTCTTTCGTACTGAACAAGTGTTACTGTTTTCTGCACAAAAGCGATTCTGCGAAGGAATGTGAACAGGCACAGAGAAGGTGCTAGCAGGGAATTCTCTGCCTGCCTTTCCCCAGTGCTCTGCAAGCTCTCCAGGACAACATAAAATCTGGGGCTCTGTGCTTTCTTTCGTTCTGAACAAGTGTTACTGTTTTCTGCACAAAAGCGATTCTGCGAAGGAATGTGAACAGGCACAGAGAAGGTGCTAGCAGGGAATTCTCTGCCTGCCTTTCCCCAGTGCTCTGCAAGCTCTCCAGGACAACATAAAATCTGGGGCTCTGTGCTTTCTTTCGTTCTGAACAAGTGTTATTGTTTTCTGCACAAAAGCGATTCTGCGAAGCAATGTGAAGACTTCTGCTTCCCAGGCACAGAGAAGGTGCTAGCAGGGAATTCTCTGCCTGCCTTTCCCCAGTGCTCTGCAAGCTCTCCAGCACAACATAAAATATGGGGCTCTGTGCTTTCTTTCCTTCTGAACAAGTGTTACTGTTTTCTGCACAAAAGCGATACTGCTAAGAAATGTGAACACTTCTGTTTCCCAGGCACAGAGAAGGTGCTAGCAGGGAATTCTCTGCCTGCTTTTCCCCAGTGCTCTGCAAGCTCTCCAGGACAACATAAATTCTGGGGCTCTGTGCTTTCTTTTGTTCTGAACAAGTGTTACTGTTTTCTGCACAAAAGCGATTCTGCGAAGCAATGTGAACACTTCTGCTTCCCAGGCACAGAGAAGGTGCTAGCAGGGAATTCTCTGCCTGCCTTTCCCCAGTGCTCTGCAAGCTCTGCAGGACAACATAAAATCTGGGGCTCTGTGCTTTCTTTCGTTCTGAACAAGTGTTATTGTTTTCTGCAGAAAAGCGATTCTGCGAAGCAATGTGAACACTTCTGTTTCCCAGGCACAGAGAAGGTGCTAGCAGGGAATTCTCTGCCTGCTTTTCCCCAGTGCTCTGCAAGCTCTCCAGGACAACATAAAATCTGGGGCTCTGTGCTTTCTTTTGTTCTGAACAAGTGTTACTGTTTTCTGCACAAAAGCGATTCTGCGAAGCAATGTGAACAGGCACAGAGAATGTGCTAGCAGGGAATTCTCTGCCTGCTTTTCCCCAGTGCTCTGCAAGCTCTCCAGGACAACATAAAATCTGGGGCTCTGTGCTTTCTTTCGTTCTGAACAAGTATTACTGTTTTCTGCACAAAAGCGATTCTGCGAAGCAATGGGAACACTTCTGTTTCCCAGGCACAGAGAAGGTGCTAGCAGGGAATTCTCTGCCTGCTTTTCCCCAGTGCTCTGCAAGCTCTCCAGGACAACATAAAATCTGGGGCTCTGTGCTTTCTTTCGTACTGAACAAGTGTTACTGTTTTCTGCACAAAAGCGATTCTGCGAAGCAATGTGAACACTTCTGCTTCCCAGGCACAGAGAAGGTGCTAGCAGGGAATTCTCTGCCTGCTTTTCCCCAGTGCTCTGCAAGCCCTCCAGCACAACATAAAATCTGGGGCTCTGTGCTTTCTTTCGTTCTGAACAAGTGTTACTGTTTTCTGCACAAAAGCGATTCTGCCAAGCAATGTGAACACTTCTGCTTCCCAGGCACAGAGAAGGTGCTAGCAGGGAATTCTCTGCCTGCCTTTCCCCAGTGCTCTGCAAGCTCTCCAGGACAACATAAAATCTGGGGCTCTGTGCTTTCTTTCGTCTGAACAAGTGTTACTGTTTTCTGCACAAAAGCGATTCTGCGAAGCAATGTGAACAGGCACAGAGAAGGTGCTAGCAGGGAATTCTCTGCCTGCCTTTCCCCAGTGCTCTGCAAGCTCTCCAGGACAACATAAAATCTGGGGCTCTGTGCTTTCTTTCGTCTGAACAAGTGTTACTGTTTTCTGCACAAAAGCGATACTGCTAAGAAATGTGAACACTTCTGTTTCCCAGGCACAGAGAAGGTGCTAGCAGGGAATTCTCTGCCTGCTTTTCCCCAGTGATCTGTAAGCTCTCCAGGACATCATAAAATCTGGGGCTCTGTGCTTTCTTTCGTTCTGAACAAGTGTTACTGTTTTCTGCACAAAAGCGATTCTGCGAAGGAATGTGAAAAGGCACAGAGAAGGTGCTAGCAGGGAATTCTCTGCCTGCCTTTCCCCAGTGCTCTGCAAGCTCTCCAGGACAACATAAAATCTGGGGCTCTGTGCTTTCTTTTGTTCTGAACAAGTGTTACTGTTTTCTGCACAAAAGCGATTCTGCGAAGCAATGTGAACACTTCTGCTTCCCAGGCACAGAGAAGGTGCTAGCAGGGAATTCTCTGCCTGCCTTTCCCCAGTGCTCTGCAAGCTCTCCAGGACAACATAAAATCTGGGGCTCTGTGCTTTCTTTCGTTCTGAACAAGTGTTACTGTTTTCTGCACAAAAGCGATTCTGCGAAGCAATGTGAACACTTCTGCTTCCCAGGCACAGAGAAGGTGCTAGCAGGAAATTCTCTGCCTGCCTTTCCCCAGTGCTCTGCAAGCTCTCCAGGACAACATAAAATCTGGGGCTCTGTGCTTTCTTTCGTCTGAACAAGTGTTACTGTTTTCTGCACAAAAGCGATTCTGCGAAGTAATGTGAACAGGCACAGAGAAGGTGCTAGCAGGGAATTCTCTGCCTGCCTTTCCCCAGTGCTCTGCAAGCTCTCCAGGACAACATAAAATCTGAGCTCTGTGCTTTCTTTCGTTCTGAACAAGTGTTACTGTTTTCTGCACAAAAGCGATTCTGCCAAGCAATGTGAACATTTCTGCTTCCCAGGCACAGAGAAGGTGCTAGCAGGGAATTCTCTGCCTGCTTTTCCCCAGTACTCTGCAAGCTCTCCAGCACAACATAAAATATGGGGCTCTGTGCTTTCTTTCCTTCTGAACAAGTGTTACTGTTTTCTGCACAAAAGCGATACTGCTAAGAAATGTGAACACTTCTGTTTCCCAGGCACAGAGAAGGTGCTAGCAGGGAATTCTCTGCCTGCTTTTCCCCAGTGCTCTGCAAGCTCTCCAGGACAACAGCAAATCTGGGGCTCTGTGCTTTCTTTTGTTCTGAACAAGTGTTAGTGTTTTCTGCACAAAAGCGATTCTGCGAAGCAATGTGAAGACTTCTGCTTCCCAGGCACAGAGAAGGTGCTAGCAGGGAATTCTCTGCCTGCTTTTCCCCAGTGCTCTGCAAGCTCTCCAGGACAACATAAAATCTGGGGCTCTGTGCTTTCTTTTGTTCTGAACAAGTGTTACTGTTTTCTGCACAAAAGCGATACTGCTATGAAATGTGAACACTTCTGTTTCCCAGGCACAGAGAAGGTGCTAGCAGGGAATTCTCTGCCTGCTTTTCCCCAGTGCTCTGCAAGCTCTCCAGGACAACATAAAATCTGGGGCTCTGTGCTTTCTTTCGTTCTGAACAAGTGTTACTGTTTTCTGCACAAAAGCGATTCTGCGAAGGAATGTGAACAGGCACAGAGAATGTGCTAGCAGGGAATTCTCTGCCTGCCTTTCCCCAGTGCTCTGCAAGCTCTCCAGGACAACATAAAATCTGGGGCTCTGTGCTTTCTTTCGTTCTGAACAAGTGTTACTGTTTTCTGCACAAAAGCGATTCTGCGAAGCAATGGGAACACTTCTGTTTCCCAGGCACAGAGAAGGTGCTAGCAGGGAATTCTCTGCCTGCTTTTCCCCAGTGCTCTGCAAGCTCTCCAGGACAACATAAAATCTGGGGCTCTGTGCTTTCTTTCGTACTGAACAAGTGTTACTGTTTTCTGCACAAAAGCGATTCTGCGAAGGAATGTGAACAGGCACAGAGAAGGTGCTAGCAGGGAATTCTCTGCCTGCCTTTCCCCAGTGCTCTGCAAGCTCTCCAGGACAACATAAAATCTGGGGCTCTGTGCTTTCTTTCGTTCTGAACAAGTGTTACTGTTTTCTGCACAAAAGCGATTCTGCGAAGGAATGTGAACAGGCACAGAGAAGGTGCTAGCAGGGAATTCTCTGCCTGCCTTTCCCCAGTGCTCTGCAAGGTCTCCAGGACAACATAAAATCTGGGGCTCTGTGCTTTCTTTCGTTCTGAACAAGTGTTATTGTTTTCTGCACAAAAGCGATTCTGCGAAGCAATGTGAAGACTTCTGCTTCCCAGGCACAGAGAAGGTGCTAGCAGGGAATTCTCTGCCTGCCTTTCCCCAGTGCTCTGCAAGCTCTCCAGCACAACATAAAATCTGGGGCTCTGTGCTTTCTTTCGTCTGAACAAGTGTTACTGTTTTCTGCACAAAAGCGATTCTGCGAAGTAATGTGAACAGGCACAGAGAAGGTGCTAGCAGGGAATTCTCTGCCTGCCTTTCCCCAGTGCTCTGCAAGCTCTCCAGGACAACATAAAATCTGGGGCTCTGTGCTTTCTTTCGTTCTGAACAAGTGTTACTGTTTTCTGCACAAAAGCGATACTGCTAAGAAATGTGAACACTTCTGCTTCCCAGGCACAGAGAAGGTGCTAGCAGGGAATTCTCTGCCTGCCTTTCCCCAGTGCTCTGCAAGCTCTCCAGGACAACATAAAATCTGGGGCTCTGTGCTTTCTTTCGTTCTGAACAAGTGTTATTGTTTTCTGCAGAAAAGCGATTCTGCGAAGCAATGTGAACACTTCTGTTTCCCAGGCACAGAGAAGGTGCTAGCAGGGAATTCTCTGCCTGCTTTTCCCCAGTGCTCTGCAAGCTCTCCAGGACAACATAAAATCTGGGGCTCTGTGCTTTCTTTCGTCTGAACAAGTGTTACTGTTTTCTGCACAAAAGCGATTCTGCGAAGCAATGTGAACAGGCACAGAGAAGGTGCTAGCAGGGAATTCTCTGCCTGCCTTTCCCCAGTGCTCTGCAAGCTCTCCAGGACAACATAAAATCTGGGGCTCTGTGCTTTCTTTCGTCTGAACAAGTGTTACTGTTTTCTGCACAAAAGCGATACTGCTAAGAAATGTGAACACTTCTGTTTCCCAGGCACAGAGAAGGTGCTAGCAGGGAATTCTCTGCCTGCTTTTCCCCAGTGATCTGTAAGCTCTCCAGGACATCATAAAATCTGGGGCTCTGTGCTTTCTTTCGTTCTGAACAAGTGTTACTGTTTTCTGCACAAAAGCGATTCTGCGAAGGAATGTGAAAAGGCACAGAGAAGGTGCTAGCAGGGAATTCTCTGCCTGCCTTTCCCCAGTGCTCTGCAAGCTCTCCAGGACAACATAAAATCTGGGGCTCTGTGCTTTCTTTTGTTCTGAACAAGTGTTACTGTTTTCTGCACAAAAGCGATTCTGCGAAGCAATGTGAACACTTCTGCTTCCCAGGCACAGAGAAGGTGCTAGCAGGGAATTCTCTGCCTGCCTTTCCCCAGTGCTCTGCAAGCTCTCCAGGACAACATAAAATCTGGGGCTCTGTGCTTTCTTTCGTTCTGAACAAGTGTTACTGTTTTCTGCACAAAAGCGATTCTGCGAAGCAATGTGAACACTTCTGCTTCCCAGGCACAGAGAAGGTGCTAGCAGGAAATTCTCTGCCTGCCTTTCCCCAGTGCTCTGCAAGCTCTCCAGGACAACATAAAATCTGGGGCTCTGTGCTTTCTTTCGTCTGAACAAGTGTTACTGTTTTCTGCACAAAAGCGATTCTGCGAAGTAATGTGAACAGGCACAGAGAAGGTGCTAGCAGGGAATTCTCTGCCTGCCTTTCCCCAGTGCTCTGCAAGCTCTCCAGGACAACATAAAATCTGAGCTCTGTGCTTTCTTTCGTTCTGAACAAGTGTTACTGTTTTCTGCACAAAAGCGATTCTGCCAAGCAATGTGAACATTTCTGCTTCCCAGGCACAGAGAAGGTGCTAGCAGGGAATTCTCTGCCTGCTTTTCCCCAGTACTCTGCAAGCTCTCCAGCACAACATAAAATATGGGGCTCTGTGCTTTCTTTCCTTCTGAACAAGTGTTACTGTTTTCTGCACAAAAGCGATACTGCTAAGAAATGTGAACACTTCTGTTTCCCAGGCACAGAGAAGGTGCTAGCAGGGAATTCTCTGCCTGCTTTTCCCCAGTGCTCTGCAAGCTCTCCAGGACAACAGCAAATCTGGGGCTCTGTGCTTTCTTTTGTTCTGAACAAGTGTTAGTGTTTTCTGCACAAAAGCGATTCTGCGAAGCAATGTGAAGACTTCTGCTTCCCAGGCACAGAGAAGGTGCTAGCAGGGAATTCTCTGCCTGCTTTTCCCCAGTGCTCTGCAAGCTCTCCAGGACAACATAAAATCTGGGGCTCTGTGCTTTCTTTTGTTCTGAACAAGTGTTACTGTTTTCTGCACAAAAGCGATACTGCTATGAAATGTGAACACTTCTGTTTCCCAGGCACAGAGAAGGTGCTAGCAGGGAATTCTCTGCCTGCTTTTCCCCAGTGCTCTGCAAGCTCTCCAGGACAACATAAAATCTGGGGCTCTGTGCTTTCTTTCGTTCTGAACAAGTGTTACTGTTTTCTGCACAAAAGCGATTCTGCGAAGGAATGTGAACAGGCACAGAGAATGTGCTAGCAGGGAATTCTCTGCCTGCCTTTCCCCAGTGCTCTGCAAGCTCTCCAGGACAACATAAAATCTGGGGCTCTGTGCTTTCTTTCGTTCTGAACAAGTGTTACTGTTTTCTGCACAAAAGCGATTCTGCGAAGCAATGGGAACACTTCTGTTTCCCAGGCACAGAGAAGGTGCTAGCAGGGAATTCTCTGCCTGCTTTTCCCCAGTGCTCTGCAAGCTCTCCAGGACAACATAAAATCTGGGGCTCTGTGCTTTCTTTCGTACTGAACAAGTGTTACTGTTTTCTGCACAAAAGCGATTCTGCGAAGGAATGTGAACAGGCACAGAGAAGGTGCTAGCAGGGAATTCTCTGCCTGCCTTTCCCCAGTGCTCTGCAAGCTCTCCAGGACAACATAAAATCTGGGGCTCTGTGCTTTCTTTCGTTCTGAACAAGTGTTACTGTTTTCTGCACAAAAGCGATTCTGCGAAGGAATGTGAACAGGCACAGAGAAGGTGCTAGCAGGGAATTCTCTGCCTGCCTTTCCCCAGTGCTCTGCAAGGTCTCCAGGACAACATAAAATCTGGGGCTCTGTGCTTTCTTTCGTTCTGAACAAGTGTTATTGTTTTCTGCACAAAAGCGATTCTGCGAAGCAATGTGAAGACTTCTGCTTCCCAGGCACAGAGAAGGTGCTAGCAGGGAATTCTCTGCCTGCCTTTCCCCAGTGCTCTGCAAGCTCTCCAGCACAACATAAAATCTGGGGCTCTGTGCTTTCTTTCGTCTGAACAAGTGTTACTGTTTTCTGCACAAAAGCGATTCTGCGAAGTAATGTGAACAGGCACAGAGAAGGTGCTAGCAGGGAATTCTCTGCCTGCCTTTCCCCAGTGCTCTGCAAGCTCTCCAGGACAACATAAAATCTGGGGCTCTGTGCTTTCTTTCGTTCTGAACAAGTGTTACTGTTTTCTGCACAAAAGCGATACTGCTAAGAAATGTGAACACTTCTGCTTCCCAGGCACAGAGAAGGTGCTAGCAGGGAATTCTCTGCCTGCCTTTCCCCAGTGCTCTGCAAGCTCTCCAGGACAACATAAAATCTGGGGCTCTGTGCTTTCTTTCGTTCTGAACAAGTGTTATTGTTTTCTGCAGAAAAGCGATTCTGCGAAGCAATGTGAACACTTCTGTTTCCCAGGCACAGAGAAGGTGCTAGCAGGGAATTCTCTGCCTGCTTTTCCCCAGTGCTCTGCAAGCTCTCCAGGACAACATAAAATCTGGGGCTCTGTGCTTTCTTTCGTCTGAACAAGTGTTACTGTTTTCTGCACAAAAGCGATTCTGCGAAGCAATGTGAACAGGCACAGAGAATGTGCTAGCAGGGAATTCTCTGCCTGCTTTTCCCCAGTGCTCTGCAAGCTCTCCAGGACAACATAAAATCTGGGGCTCTGTGCTTTCTTTCGTTCTGAACAAGTATTACTGTTTTCTGCACAAAAGCGATTCTGCGAAGCAATGGGAACACTTCTGTTTCCCAGGCACAGAGAAGGTGCTAGCAGGGAATTCTCTGCCTGCTTTTCCCCAGTGCTCTGCAAGCTCTCCAGGACAACATAAAATCTGGGGCTCTGTGCTTTCTTTCGTACTGAACAAGTGTTACTGTTTTCTGCACAAAAGCGATTCTGCGAAGCAATGTGAACACTTCTGCTTCCCAGGCACAGAGAAGGTGCTAGCAGGGAATTCTCTGCCTGCTTTTCCCCAGTGCTCTGCAAGCCCTCCAGCACAACATAAAATCTGGGGCTCTGTGCTTTCTTTCGTTCTGAACAAGTGTTACTGTTTTCTGCACAAAAGCGATTCTGCCAAGCAATGTGAACACTTCTGCTTCCCAGGCACAGAGAAGGTGCTAGCAGGGAATTCTCTGCCTGCCTTTCCCCAGTGCTCTGCAAGCTCTCCAGGACAACATAAAATCTGGGGCTCTGTGCTTTCTTTCGTCTGAACAAGTGTTACTGTTTTCTGCACAAAAGCGATTCTGCGAAGCAATGTGAACAGGCACAGAGAAGGTGCTAGCAGGGAATTCTCTGCCTGCCTTTCCCCAGTGCTCTGCAAGCTCTCCAGGACAACATAAAATCTGGGGCTCTGTGCTTTCTTTCGTCTGAACAAGTGTTACTGTTTTCTGCACAAAAGCGATACTGCTAAGAAATGTGAACACTTCTGTTTCCCAGGCACAGAGAAGGTGCTAGCAGGGAATTCTCTGCCTGCTTTTCCCCAGTGATCTGTAAGCTCTCCAGGACATCATAAAATCTGGGGCTCTGTGCTTTCTTTCGTTCTGAACAAGTGTTACTGTTTTCTGCACAAAAGCGATTCTGCGAAGGAATGTGAAAAGGCACAGAGAAGGTGCTAGCAGGGAATTCTCTGCCTGCCTTTCCCCAGTGCTCTGCAAGCTCTCCAGGACAACATAAAATCTGGGGCTCTGTGCTTTCTTTTGTTCTGAACAAGTGTTACTGTTTTCTGCACAAAAGCGATTCTGCGAAGCAATGTGAACACTTCTGCTTCCCAGGCACAGAGAAGGTGCTAGCAGGGAATTCTCTGCCTGCCTTTCCCCAGTGCTCTGCAAGCTCTCCAGGACAACATAAAATCTGGGGCTCTGTGCTTTCTTTCGTTCTGAACAAGTGTTACTGTTTTCTGCACAAAAGCGATTCTGCGAAGCAATGTGAACACTTCTGCTTCCCAGGCACAGAGAAGGTGCTAGCAGGAAATTCTCTGCCTGCCTTTCCCCAGTGCTCTGCAAGCTCTCCAGGACAACATAAAATCTGGGGCTCTGTGCTTTCTTTCGTCTGAACAAGTGTTACTGTTTTCTGCACAAAAGCGATTCTGCGAAGTAATGTGAACAGGCACAGAGAAGGTGCTAGCAGGGAATTCTCTGCCTGCCTTTCCCCAGTGCTCTGCAAGCTCTCCAGGACAACATAAAATCTGAGCTCTGTGCTTTCTTTCGTTCTGAACAAGTGTTACTGTTTTCTGCACAAAAGCGATTCTGCCAAGCAATGTGAACATTTCTGCTTCCCAGGCACAGAGAAGGTGCTAGCAGGGAATTCTCTGCCTGCTTTTCCCCAGTACTCTGCAAGCTCTCCAGCACAACATAAAATATGGGGCTCTGTGCTTTCTTTCCTTCTGAACAAGTGTTACTGTTTTCTGCACAAAAGCGATACTGCTAAGAAATGTGAACACTTCTGTTTCCCAGGCACAGAGAAGGTGCTAGCAGGGAATTCTCTGCCTGCTTTTCCCCAGTGCTCTGCAAGCTCTCCAGGACAACAGCAAATCTGGGGCTCTGTGCTTTCTTTTGTTCTGAACAAGTGTTAGTGTTTTCTGCACAAAAGCGATTCTGCGAAGCAATGTGAAGACTTCTGCTTCCCAGGCACAGAGAAGGTGCTAGCAGGGAATTCTCTGCCTGCTTTTCCCCAGTGCTCTGCAAGCTCTCCAGGACAACATAAAATCTGGGGCTCTGTGCTTTCTTTTGTTCTGAACAAGTGTTACTGTTTTCTGCACAAAAGCGATACTGCTATGAAATGTGAACACTTCTGTTTCCCAGGCACAGAGAAGGTGCTAGCAGGGAATTCTCTGCCTGCTTTTCCCCAGTGCTCTGCAAGCTCTCCAGGACAACATAAAATCTGGGGCTCTGTGCTTTCTTTCGTTCTGAACAAGTGTTACTGTTTTCTGCACAAAAGCGATTCTTCGAAGGAATGTGAACAGGCACAGAGAATGTGCTAGCAGGGAATTCTCTGCCTGCCTTTCCCCAGTGCTCTGCAAGCTCTCCAGGACAACATAAAATCTGGGGCTCTGTGCTTTCTTTCGTTCTGAACAAGTGTTACTGTTTTCTGCACAAAAGCGATTCTGCGAAGCAATGGGAACACTTCTGTTTCCCAGGCACAGAGAAGGTGCTAGCAGGGAATTCTCTGCCTGCTTTTCCCCAGTGCTCTGCAAGCTCTCCAGGACAACATAAAATCTGGGGCTCTGTGCTTTCTTTCGTACTGAACAAGTGTTACTGTTTTCTGCACAAAAGCGATTCTGCGAAGGAATGTGAACAGGCACAGAGAAGGTGCTAGCAGGGAATTCTCTGCCTGCCTTTCCCCAGTGCTCTGCAAGCTCTCCAGGACAACATAAAATCTGGGGCTCTGTGCTTTCTTTCGTTCTGAACAAGTGTTACTGTTTTCTGCACAAAAGCGATTCTGCGAAGGAATGTGAACAGGCACAGAGAAGGTGCTAGCAGGGAATTCTCTGCCTGCCTTTCCCCAGTGCTCTGCAAGGTCTCCAGGACAACATAAAATCTGGGGCTCTGTGCTTTCTTTCGTTCTGAACAAGTGTTATTGTTTTCTGCACAAAAGCGATTCTGCGAAGCAATGTGAAGACTTCTGCTTCCCAGGCACAGAGAAGGTGCTAGCAGGGAATTCTCTGCCTGCCTTTCCCCAGTGCTCTGCAAGCTCTCCAGCACAACATAAAATCTGGGGCTCTGTGCTTTCTTTCGTCTGAACAAGTGTTACTGTTTTCTGCACAAAAGCGATTCTGCGAAGTAATGTGAACAGGCACAGAGAAGGTGCTAGCAGGGAATTCTCTGCCTGCCTTTCCCCAGTGCTCTGCAAGCTCTCCAGGACAACATAAAATCTGGGGCTCTGTGCTTTCTTTCGTTCTGAACAAGTGTTACTGTTTTCTGCACAAAAGCGATACTGCTAAGAAATGTGAACACTTCTGCTTCCCAGGCACAGAGAAGGTGCTAGCAGGGAATTCTCTGCCTGCCTTTCCCCAGTGCTCTGCAAGCTCTCCAGGACAACATAAAATCTGGGGCTCTGTGCTTTCTTTCGTTCTGAACAAGTGTTATTGTTTTCTGCAGAAAAGCGATTCTGCGAAGCAATGTGAACACTTCTGTTTCCCAGGCACAGAGAAGGTGCTAGCAGGGAATTCTCTGCCTGCTTTTCCCCAGTGCTCTGCAAGCTCTCCAGGACAACATAAAATCTGGGGCTCTGTGCTTTCTTTCGTCTGAACAAGTGTTACTGTTTTCTGCACAAAAGCGATTCTGCGAAGCAATGTGAACAGGCACAGAGAATGTGCTAGCAGGGAATTCTCTGCCTGCTTTTCCCCAGTGCTCTGCAAGCTCTCCAGGACAACATAAAATCTGGGGCTCTGTGCTTTCTTTCGTTCTGAACAAGTATTACTGTTTTCTGCACAAAAGCGATCCTGCGAAGCAATGGGAACACTTCTGTTTCCCAGGCACAGAGAAGGTGCTAGCAGGGAATTCTCTGCCTGCTTTTCCCCAGTGCTCTGCAAGCTCTCCAGGACAACAGCAAATCTGGGGCTCTGTGCTTTCTTTCGTACTGAACAAGTGTTACTGTTTTCTGCACAAAAGCGATTCTGCGAAGCAATGTGAACACTTCTGCTTCCCAGGCACAGAGAAGGTGCTAGCAGGGAATTCTCTGCCTGCTTTTCCCCAGTGCTCTGCAAGCTCTCCAGGACAACATAAAATCTGGGGCTCTGTGCTTTCTTTCGTTCTGAACAAGTGTTACTGTTTTCTGCACAAAAGCGATTCTGCCAAGCAATGTGAACACTTCTGCTTCCCAGGCACAGAGAAGGTGCTAGCAGGGAATTCTCTGCCTGCTTTTCCCCAGTACTCTGCAAGCTCTCCAGCACAACATAAAATCTGGGGCTCTGTGCTTTCTTTCGTTCTGAACAAGTGTTACTGTTTTCTGCACAAAAGCGATTCTGCCAAGCAATGTGAACACTTCTGCTTCCCAGGCACAGAGAAGGTGCTAGCAGGGAATTCTCTGCCTGCCTTTCCCCAGTGCTCTGCAAGCTCTCCAGGACAACATAAAATCTGGGGCTCTGTGCTTTCTTTCGTCTGAACAAGTGTTACTGTTTTCTGCACAAAAGCGATTCTGCGAAGCAATGTGAACAGGCACAGAGAATGTGCTAGCAGGGAATTCTCTGCCTGCCTTTCCCCAGTGCTCTGCAAGCTCTCCAGGACAACATAAAATCTGGGGCTCTGTGCTTTCTTTCGTTCTGAACAAGTGTTACTGTTTTCTGCACAAAAGCGATTCTGCCAAGCAATGTGAACATTTCTGCTTCCCAGGCACAGAGAAGGTGCTAGCAGGGAATTCTCTGCCTGCTTTTCCCCAGTGCTCTGCAAGCTCTCCAGGACAACATAAAATCTGGGGCTCTGTGCTTTCTTTCGTCTGAACAAGTGTTACTGTTTTCTGCACAAAAGCGATTCTGCGAAGCAATGTGAACAGGCACAGAGAAGGTGCTAGCAGGGAATTCTCTGCCTGCTTTTCCCCAGTGATCTGTAAGCTCTCCAGGATATCATAAAATCTGGGGCTCTGTGCTTTCTTTCGTTCTGAACAAGTGTTACTGTTTTCTGCACAAAAGCGATTCTGCGAAGGAATGTGAAAAGGCACAGAGAAGGTGCTAGCAGGGAATTCTCTGCCTGCCTTTCCCCAGTGCTCTGCAAGCTCTCCAGGACAACATAAAATCTGGGGCTCTGTGCTTTCTTTCGTTCTGAACAAGTGTTACTGTTTTCTGCACAAAAGCGATTCTGCGAAGCAATGTGAACACTTCTGCTTCCCAGGCACAGAGAAGGTGCTAGCAGGGAATTCTCTGCCTGCCTTTCCCCAGTGCTCTGCAAGCTCTCCAGGACAACATAAAATCTGGGGCTCTGTGCTTTCTTTCGTTCTGAACAAGTGTTACTGTTTTCTGCACAAAAGCGATTCTGCGAAGCAATGTGAACACTTCTGCTTCCCAAGCACAGAGAAGGTGCTAGCAGGAAATTCTCTGCCTGCCTTTCCCCAGTGCTCTGCAAGCTCTCCAGGACAACATAAAATCTGGGGCTCTGTGCTTTCTTTCGTCTGAACAAGTGTTACTGTTTTCTGCACAAAAGCGATTCTGCGAAGTAATGTGAACAGGCACAGAGAAGGTGCTAGCAGGGAATTCTCTGCCTGCCTTTCCCCAGTGCTCTGCAAGCTCTCCAGGACAACATAAAATCTGAGCTCTGTGCTTTCTTTCGTTCTGAACAAGTGTTACTGTTTTCTGCACAAAAGCGATTCTGCCAAGCAATGTGAACATTTCTGCTTCCCAGGCACAGAGAAGGTGCTAGCAGGGAATTCTCTGCCTGCTTTTCCCCAGTACTCTGCAAGCTCTCCAGCACAACATAAAATCTGGGGCTCTGTGCTTTCTTTCCTTCTGAACAAGTGTTACTGTTTTCTGCACAAAAGCGATACTGCTAAGAAATGTGAACACTTCTGTTTCCCAGGCACAGAGAAGGTGCTAGCAGGGAATTCTCTGCCTGCTTTTCCCCAGTGCTCTGCAAGCTCTCCAGGACAACAGCAAATCTGGGGCTCTGTGCTTTCTTTTGTTCTGAACAAGTGTTAGTGTTTTCTGCACAAAAGCGATTCTGCGAAGCAATGTGAAGACTTCTGCTTCCCAGGCACAGAGAAGGTGCTAGCAGGGAATTCTCTGCCTGCCTTTCCCCAGTGCTCTGCAAGCTCTCCAGGACAACATAAAATCTGGGGCTCTGTGCTTTCTTTCGTCTGAACAAGTGTTACTGTTTTCTGCACAAAAGCGATTCTGCGAAGCAATGGGAACACTTCTGTTTCCCAGGCACAGAGAAGGTGCTAGCAGGGAATTCTCTGCCTGCTTTTCCCCAGTGCTCTGCAAGCTCTCCAGGACAACATAAAATCTGGGGCTCTGTGCTTTCTTTCGTTCTGAACAAGTGTTACTGTTTTCTGCACAAAAGCGATTCTGCCAAGCAATGTGAACACTTCTGCTTCCCAGGCACAGAGAAGGTGCTAGCAGGGAATTCTCTGCCTGCTTTTCCCCAGTACTCTGCAAGCTCTCCAGCACAACATAAAATCTGGGGCTCTGTGCTTTCTTTCGTTCTGAACAAGTGTTACTGTTTTCTGCACAAAAGCGATTCTGCGAAGGAATGTGAACAGGCACAGAGAATGTGCTAGCAGGGAATTCTCTGCCTGCCTTTCCCCAGTGCTCTGCAAGCTCTCCAGGACAACATAAAATCTGGGGCTCTGTGCTTTCTTTCGTTCTGAACAAGTGTTACTGTTTTCTGCACAAAAGCGATTCTGCGAAGCAATGGGAACACTTCTGTTTCCCAGGCACAGAGAAGGTGCTAGCAGGGAATTCTCTGCCTGCTTTTCCCCAGTGCTCTGCAAGCTCTCCAGGACAACATAAAATCTGGGGCTCTGTGCTTTCTTTCGTACTGAACAAGTGTTACTGTTTTCTGCACAAAAGCGATTCTGCGAAGGAATGTGAACAGGCACAGAGAAGGTGCTAGCAGGGAATTCTCTGCCTGCCTTTCCCCAGTGCTCTGCAAGCTCTCCAGGACAACATAAAATCTGGGGCTCTGTGCTTTCTTTCGTTCTGAACAAGTGTTACTGTTTTCTGCACAAAAGCGATTCTGCGAAGGAATGTGAACAGGCACAGAGAAGGTGCTAGCAGGGAATTCTCTGCCTGCCTTTCCCCAGTGCTCTGCAAGCTCTCCAGGACAACATAAAATCTGGGGCTCTGTGCTTTCTTTCGTTCTGAACAAGTGTTATTGTTTTCTGCACAAAAGCGATTCTGCGAAGCAATGTGAAGACTTCTGCTTCCCAGGCACAGAGAAGGTGCTAGCAGGGAATTCTCTGCCTGCCTTTCCCCAGTGCTCTGCAAGCTCTCCAGCACAACATAAAATCTGGGGCTCTGTGCTTTCTTTCGTTCTGAACAAGTGTTACTGTTTTCTGCAGAAAAGCGATTCTGCCAAGCAATGTGAACACTTCTGCTTCCCAGGCACAGAGAAGGTGCTAGCAGGAAATTCTCTGCCTGCCTTTCCCCAGTGCTCTGCAAGCTCTCCAGGACAACATAAAATCTGGGGCTCTGTGCTTTCTTTCGTCTGAACAAGTGTTACTGTTTTCTGCACAAAAGCGTTTCTGCGAAGTAATGTGAACAGGCACAGAGAAGGTGCTAGCAGGGAATTCTCTGCCTGCCTTTCCCCAGTGCTCTGCAAGCTCTCCAGGACAACATAAAATCTGGGGCTCTGTGCTTTCTTTCGTTCTGAACAAGTGTTATTGTTTTCTGCACAAAAGCGATTCTGCCAAGCAATGTGAACATTTCTGCTTCCCAGGCACAGAGAAGGTGCTAGCAGGGAATTCTCTGCCTGCTTTTCCCCAGTACTCTGCAAGCTCTCCAGCACAACATAAAATATGGGGCTCTGTGCTTTCTTTCCTTCTGAACAAGTGTTACTGTTTTCTGCACAAAAGCGATACTGCTAAGAAATGTGAACACTTCTGCTTCCCAGGCACAGAGAAGGTGCTAGCAGGGAATTCTCTGCCTGCCTTTCCCCAGTGCTCTGCAAGCTCTCCAGGACAACATAAAATCTGGGGCTCTGTGCTTTCTTTCGTTCTGAACAAGTGTTATTGTTTTCTGCAGAAAAGCGATTCTGCGAAGCAATGTGAACACTTCTGTTTCCCAGGCACAGAGAAGGTGCTAGCAGGGAATTCTCTGCCTGCTTTTCCCCAGTGCTCTGCAAGCTCTCCAGGACAACATAAAATCTGGGGCTCTGTGCTTTCTTTCGTCTGAACAAGTGTTACTGTTTTCTGCACAAAAGCGATTCTGCGAAGCAATGTGAACAGGCACAGAGAATGTGCTAGCAGGGAATTCTCTGCGTGCGTTTCCCCAGTGCTCTGCAAGCTCTCCAGGACAACATAAAATCTGGGGCTCTGTGCTTTCTTTCGTTCTGAACAAGTATTACTGTTTTCTGCACAAAAGCGATTCTGCGAAGCAATGGGAACACTTCTGTTTCCCAGGCACAGAGAAGGTGCTAGCAGGGAATTCTCTGCCTGCTTTTCCCCAGTGCTCTGCAAGCTCTCCAGGACAACATAAAATCTGGGGCTCTGTGCTTTCTTTCGTACTGAACAAGTGTTACTGTTTTCTGCACAAAAGCGATTCTGCGAAGCAATGTGAACACTTCTGCTTCCCAGGCACAGAGAAGGTGCTAGCAGGGAATTCTCTGCCTGCTTTTCCCCAGTGCTCTGCAAGCTCTCCAGGACAACATAAAATCTGGGGCTCTGTGCTTTCTTTCGTTCTGAACAAGTGTTACTGTTTTCTGCACAAAAGCGATTCTGCCAAGCAATGTGAACACTTCTGCTTCCCAGGCACAGAGAAGGTGCTAGCAGGGAATTCTCTGCCTGCTTTTCCCCAGTACTCTGCAAGCTCTCCAGCACAACATAAAATCTGGGGCTCTGTGCTTTCTTTCGTTCTGAACAAGTGTTACTGTTTTCTGCACAAAAGCGATTCTGCCAAGCAATGTGAACACTTCTGCTTCCCAGGCACAGAGAAGGTGCTAGCAGGGAATTCTCTGCCTGCCTTTCCCCAGTGCTCTGCAAGCTCTCCAGGACAACATAAAATCTGGGGCTCTGTGCTTTCTTTCGTCTGAACAAGTGTTACTGTTTTCTGCACAAAAGCGATTCTGCGAAGCAATGTGAACAGGCACAGAGAAGGTGCTAGCAGGGAATTCTCTGCCTGCCTTTCCCCAGTGCTCTGCAAGCTCTCCAGGACAACATAAAATCTGGGGCTCTGTGCTTTCTTTCGTTCTGAACAAGTGTTACTGTTTTCTGCACAAAAGCGATTCTGCCAAGCAATGCGAACATTTCTGCTTCCCAGGCACAGAGAAGGTGCTAGCAGGGAATTCTCTGCCTGCTTTTCCCCAGTGCTCTGCAAGCTCTCCAGGACAACATAAAATCTGGGGCTCTGTGCTTTCTTTCGTCTGAACAAGTGTTACTGTTTTCTGCACAAAAGCGATTCTGCGAAGCAATGTGAACAGGCACAGAGAAGGTGCTAGCAGGGAATTCTCTGCCTGCCTTTCCCCAGTGCTCTGCAAGCTCTCCAGGACAACATAAAATCTGGGGCTCTGTGCTTTCTTTCGTCTGAACAAGTGTTACTGTTTTCTGCACAAAAGCGATACTGCTAAGAAATGTGAACACTTCTGTTTCCCAGGCACAGAGAAGGTGCTAGCAGGGAATTCTCTGCCTGCTTTTCCCCAGTGCTCTGCAAGCTCTCCAGGACAACATAAAATCTGGGGCTCTGTGCTTTCTTTCGTTCTGAACAAGTGTTACTGTTTTCTGCACAAAAGCGATTCTGCGAAGCAATGTGAACACTTCTGCTTCCCAGGCACAGAGAAGGTGCTAGCAGGGAATTCTCTGCCTGCCTTTCCCCAGTGCTCTGCAAGCTCTCCAGGACAACATAAAATCTGGGGCTCTGTGCTTTCTTTCGTTCTGAACAAGTGTTACTGTTTTCTGCACAAAAGCGATTCTGCGAAGCAATGTGAACACTTCTGCTTCCCAGGCACAGAGAAGGTGCTAGCAGGAAATTCTCTGCCTGCCTTTCCCCAGTGCTCTGCAAGCTCTCCAGGACAACATAAAATCTGGGGCTCTGTGCTTTCTTTCGTCTGAACAAGTGTTACTGTTTTCTGCACAAAAGCGATTCTGCGAAGTAATGTGAACAGGCACAGAGAAGGTGCTAGCAGGGAATTCTCTGCCTGCCTTTCCCCAGTGCTCTGCAAGCTCTCCAGGACAACATAAAATCTGAGCTCTGTGCTTTCTTTCGTTCTGAACAAGTGTTACTGTTTTCTGCACAAAAGCGATTCTGCCAAGCAATGTGAACATTTCTGCTTCCCAGGCACAGAGAAGGTGCTAGCAGGGAATTCTCTGCCTGCTTTTCCCCAGTACTCTGCAAGCTCTCCAGCACAACATAAAATATGGGGCTCTGTGCTTTCTTTCCTTCTGAACAAGTGTTACTGTTTTCTGCACAAAAGCGATACTGCTAAGAAATGTGAACACTTCTGTTTCCCAGGCACAGAGAAGGTGCTAGCAGGGAATTCTCTGCCTGCTTTTCCCCAGTGCTCTGCAAGCTCTCCAGGACAACAGCAAATCTGGGGCTCTGTGCTTTCTTTTGTTCTGAACAAGTGTTAGTGTTTTCTGCACAAAAGCGATTCTGCGAAGCAATGTGAATACTTCTGCTTCCCAGGCACAGAGAAGGTGCTAGCAGGGAATTCTCTGCCTGCCTTTCCCCAGTGCTCTGCAAGCTCTCCAGGACAACATAAAATCTGGGGCTCTGTGCTTTCTTTCGTCTGAACAAGTGTTACTGTTTTCTGCACAAAAGCGATTCTGCGAAGCAATGGGAACACTTCTGTTTCCCAGGCACAGAGAAGGTGCTAGCAGGGAATTCTCTGCCTGCTTTTCCCCAGTGCTCTGCAAGCTCTCCAGGACAACATAAAATCTGGGGCTCTGTGCTTTCTTTTGTTCTGAACAAGTGTTACTGTTTTCTGCACAAAAGCGATACTGCTATGAAATGTGAACACTTCTGTTTCCCAGGCACAGAGAAGGTGCTAGCAGGGAATTCTCTGCCTGCTTTTCCCCAGTGCTCTGCAAGCTCTCCAGGACAACATAAAATCTGGGGCTCTGTGCTTTCTTTCGTTCTGAACAAGTGTTACTGTTTTCTGCACAAAAGCGATTCTGCGAAGGAATGTGAACAGGCACAGAGAATGTGCTAGCAGGGAATTCTCTGCCTGCCTTTCCCCAGTGCTCTGCAAGCTCTCCAGGACAACATAAAATCTGGGGCTCTGTGCTTTCTTTCGTTCTGAACAAGTGTTACTGTTTTCTGCACAAAAGCGATTCTGCGAAGCAATGGGAACACTTCTGTTTCCCAGGCACAGAGAAGGTGCTAGCAGGGAATTCTCTGCCTGCTTTTCCCCAGTGCTCTGCAAGCTCTCCAGGACAACATAAAATCTGGGGCTCTGTGCTTTCTTTCGTACTGAACAAGTGTTACTGTTTTCTGCACAAAAGCGATTCTGCGAAGGAATGTGAACAGGCACAGAGAAGGTGCTAGCAGGGAATTCTCTGCCTGCCTTTCCCCAGTGCTCTGCAAGCTCTCCAGGACAACATAAAATCTGGGGCTCTGTGCTTTCTTTCGTTCTGAACAAGTGTTACTGTTTTCTGCACAAAAGCGATTCTGCGAAGGAATGTGAACAGGCACAGAGAAGGTGCTAGCAGGGAATTCTCTGCCTGCCTTTCCCCAGTGCTCTGCAAGCTCTCCAGGACAACATAAAATCTGGGGCTCTGTGCTTTCTTTCGTTCTGAACAAGTGTTATTGTTTTCTGCACAAAAGCGATTCTGCGAAGCAATGTGAACACTTCTGCTTCCCAGGCACAGAGAAGGTGCTAGCAGGGAATTCTCTGCCTGCCTTTCCCCAGTGCTCTGCAAGCTCTCCAGCACAACATAAAATCTGGGGCTCTGTGCTTTCTTTCGTTCTGAACAAGTGTTACTGTTTTCTGCAGAAAAGCGATTCTGCCAAGCAATGTGAACACTTCTGCTTCCCAGGCACAGAGAAGGTGCTAGCAGGAAATTCTCTGCCTGCCTTTCCCCAGTGCTCTGCAAGCTCTCCAGGACAACATAAAATCTGGGGCTCTGTGCTTTCTTTCGTCTGAACAAGTGTTACTGTTTTCTGCACAAAAGCGATTCTGCGAAGTAATGTGAACAGGCACAGAGAAGGTGCTAGCAGGGAATTCTCTGCCTGCCTTTCCCCAGTGCTCTGCAAGCTCTCCAGGACAACATAAAATCTGGGGCTCTGTGCTTTCTTTCGTTCTGAACAAGTGTTATTGTTTTCTGCACAAAAGCGATTCTGCCAAGCAATGTGAACATTTCTGCTTCCCAGGCACAGAGAAGGTGCTAGCAGGGAATTCTCTGCCTGCTTTTCCCCAGTACTCTGCAAGCTCTCCAGCACAACATAAAATATGGGGCTCTGTGCTTTCTTTCCTTCTGAACAAGTGTTACTGTTTTCTGCACAAAAGCGATACTGCTAAGAAATGTGAACACTTCTGCTTCCCAGGCACAGAGAAGGTGCTAGCAGGGAATTCTCTGCCTGCCTTTCCCCAGTGCTCTGCAAGCTCTCCAGGACAACATAAAATCTGGGGCTCTGTGCTTTCTTTCGTTCTGAACAAGTGTTATTGTTTTCTGCAGAAAAGCGATTCTGCGAAGCAATGTGAACACTTCTGTTTCCCAGGCACAGAGAAGGTGCTAGCAGGGAATTCTCTGCCTGCTTTTCCCCAGTGCTCTGCAAGCTCTCCAGGACAACATAAAATCTGGGGCTCTGTGCTTTCTTTCGTCTGAACAAGTGTTACTGTTTTCTGCACAAAAGCGATTCTGCGAAGCAATGTGAACAGGCACAGAGAATGTGCTAGCAGGGAATTCTCTGCCTGCTTTTCCCCAGTGCTCTGCAAGCTCTCCAGGACAACATAAAATCTGGGGCTCTGTGCTTTCTTTCGTTCTGAACAAGTATTACTGTTTTCTGCACAAAAGCGATTCTGCGAAGCAATGGGAACACTTCTGTTTCCCAGGCACAGAGAAGGTGCTAGCAGGGAATTCTCTGCCTGCTTTTCCCCAGTACTCTGCAAGCTCTCCAGCACAACATAAAATCTGGGGCTCTGTGCTTTCTTTCGTTCTGAACAAGTGTTACTGTTTTCTGCACAAAAGCGATTCTGCCAAGCAACGTGAACACTTCTGCTTCCCAGGCACAGAGAAGGTGCTAGCAGGGAATTCTCTGCCTGCCTTTCCCCAGTGCTCTGCAAGCTCTCCAGGACAACATAAAATCTGGGGCTCTGTGCTTTCTTTCGTCTGAACAAGTGTTACTGTTTTCTGCACAAAAGCGATTCTGCGAAGCAATGTGAACAGGCACAGAGAAGGTGCTAGCAGGGAATTCTCTGCCTGCCTTTCCCCAGTGCTCTGCAAGCTCTCCAGGACAACATAAAATCTGGGGCTCTGTGCTTTCTTTCGTTCTGAACAAGTGTTACTGTTTTCTGCACAAAAGCGATTCTGCCAAGCAATGCGAACATTTCTGCTTCCCAGGCACAGAGAAGGTGCTAGCAGGGAATTCTCTGCCTGCTTTTCCCCAGTGCTCTGCAAGCTCTCCAGGACAACATAAAATCTGGGGCTCTGTGCTTTCTTTCGTCTGAACAAGTGTTACTGTTTTCTGCACAAAAGCGATTCTGCGAAGCAATGTGAACAGGCACAGAGAAGGTGCTAGCAGGGAATTCTCTGCCTGCCTTTCCCCAGTGCTCTGCAAGCTCTCCAGGACAACATAAAATCTGGGGCTCTGTGCTTTCTTTCGTCTGAACAAGTGTTACTGTTTTCTGCACAAAAGCGATACTGCTAAGAAATGTGAACACTTCTGTTTCCCAGGCACAGAGAAGGTGCTAGCAGGGAATTCTCTGCCTGCTTTTCCCCAGTGCTCTGCAAGCTCTCCAGGACAACATAAATTCTGGGGCTCTGTGCTTTCTTTTGTTCTGAACAAGTGTTACTGTTTTCTGCACAAAAGCGATTCTGCGAAGCAATGTGAACACTTCTGCTTCCCAGGCACAGAGAAGGTGCTAGCAGGGAATTCTCTGCCTGCCTTTCCCCAGTGCTCTGCAAGCTCTCCAGGACAACATAAAATCTGGGGCTCTGTGCTTTCTTTCGTTCTGAACAAGTGTTATTGTTTTCTGCAGAAAAGCGATTCTGCGAAGCAATGTGAACACTTCTGCTTCCCAGGCACAGAGAAGGTGCTAGCAGGGAATTCTCTGCCTGCTTTTCCCCAGTGCTCTGCAAGCTCTCCAGGACAACATAAAATCTGGGGCTCTGTGCTTTCTTTCGTCTGAACAAGTGTTACTGTTTTCTGCACAAAAGCGATTCTGCGAAGCAATGTGAACAGGCACAGAGAATGTGCTAGCAGGGAATTCTCTGCCTGCTTTTCCCCAGTGCTCTGCAAGCTCTCCAGGACAACATAAAATCTGGGGCTCTGTGCTTTCTTTCGTACTGAACAAGTGTTACTGTTTTCTGCACAAAAGCGATTCTGCGAAGCAATGGGAACACTTCTGTTTCCCAGGCACAGAGAAGGTGCTAGCAGGGAATTCTCTGCCTGCTTTTCCCCAGTGCTCTGCAAGCTCTCCAGGACAACATAAAATCTGGGGCTCTGTGCTTTCTTTCGTACTGAACAAGTGTTACTGTTTTCTGCACAAAAGCGATTCTGCGAAGCAATGTGAACACTTCTGCTTCCCAGGCACAGAGAAGGTGCTAGCAGGGAATTCTCTGCCTGCTTTTCCCCAGTACTCTGCAAGCTCTCCAGGACAACATAAAATCTGGGGCTCTGTGCTTTCTTTCGTACTGAACAAGTGTTACTGTTTTCTGCACAAAAGCGATTCTGCGAAGCAATGTGAACAGGCACAGAGAAGGTGCTAGCAGGGAATTCTCTGCCTGCCTTTCCCCAGTGCTCTGCAAGCTCTCCAGGACAACATAAAATCTGGGGCTCTGTGCTTTCTTTCGTTCTGAACAAGTGTTACTGTTTTCTGCACAAAAGCGATTCTGCGAAGCAATGTGAACACTTCTGCTTCCCAGGCACAGAGAAGGTGCTAGCAGGGAATTCTCTGCCTGCCTTTCCCCAGTGCTCTGCAAGCTCTCCAGGACAACATAAAATCTGGGGCTCTGTGCTTTCTTTCGTTCTGAACAAGTGTTATTGTTTTCTGCACAAAAGCGATTCTGCGAAGCAATGTGAACACTTCTGTTTCCCAGGCACAGAGAAGGTGCTAGCAGGGAATTCTCTGCCTGCTTTTCCCCAGTGCTCTGCAAGCTCTCCAGGACAACATAAAATCTGGGGCTCTGTGCTTTCTTTCGTCTGAACAAGTGTTACTGTTTTCTGCACAAAAGCGATTCTGCGAAGCAATGTGAACAGGCACAGAGAATGTGCTAGCAGGGAATTCTCTGCCTGCCTTTCCCCAGTGCTCTGCAAGCTCTCCAGGACAACATAAAATCTGGGGCTCTGTGCTTTCTTTCGTTCTGAACAAGTATTACTGTTTTCTGCACAAAAGCGATTCTGCGAAGCAATGGGAACACTTCTGTTTCCCAGGCACAGAGAATGTGCTAGCAGGGAATTCTCTGCCTGCTTTTCCCCAGTGCTCTGCAAGCTCTCCAGGACAACATAAAATCTGGGGCTCTGTGCTTTCTTTCGTTCTGAACAAGTGTTACTGTTTTCTGCACAAAAGCGATTCTGCCAAGCAATGTGAACACTTCTGCTTCCCAGGCACAGAGAAGGTGCTAGCAGGGAATTCTCTGCCTGCTTTTCCCCAGTACTCTGCAAGCCCTCCAGCACAACATAAAATCTGGGGCTCTGTGCTTTCTTTCGTTCTGAACAAGTGTTACTGTTTTCTGCACAAAAGCGATTCTGCCAAGCAATGTGAACACTTCTGCTTCCCAGGCACAGAGAAGGTGCTAGCAGGAAATTCTCTGCCTGCCTTTCCCCAGTGCTCTGCAAGCTCTCCAGGACAACATAGAATCTGGGGCTCTGTGCTTTCTTTTGTTCTGAACAAGTGTTAGTGTTTTCTGCACAAAAGCGATTCTGCGAAGCAATGTGAAGACTTCCGCTTCCCAGGCACAGAGAAGGTGCTAGCAGGGAATTCTCTGCCTGCCTTTCCCCAGTGCTCTGCAAGCTCTCCAGGACAACATAAAATCTGGGGCTCTGTGCTTTCTTTCGTTCTGAACAAGTGTTACTGTTTTCTGCACAAAAGCGATTCTGCGAAGCAATGTGAACACTTCTGCTTCCCAGGCACAGAGAAGGTGCTAGCAGGGAATTCTCTGCCTGCCTTTCCCCAGTGGTCTGCAAGCTCTCCAGGACAACATAAAATCTGGGGCTCTGTGCTTTCTTTCGTTCTGAACAAGTGTTACTGTTTTCTGCACAAAAGCGATTCTGCGAAGCAATGTGAACACTTCTGCTTCCCAGGCACAGAGAAGGTGCTAGCAGGAAATTCTCTGCCTGCCTTTCCCCAGTGCTCTGCAAGCTCTCCAGGACAACATAAAATCTGGGGCTCTGTGCTTTCTTTCGTTCTGAACAAGTGTTACTGTTTTCTGCAGAAAAGCGATTCTGCGAAGCAATGTGAACACTTCTGCTTCCCAGGCACAGAGAAGGTGCTAGCAGGGAATTCTCTGCCTGCTTTTCCCCAGTACTCTGCAAGCTCTCCAGCACAACATAAAATATGGGGCTCTGTGCTTTCTTTCCTTCTGAACAAGTGTTACTGTTTTCTGCACAAAAGCGATACTGCTAAGAAATGTGAACACTTCTGTTTCCCAGGCACAGAGAAGGTGCTAGCAGGGAATTCTCTGCCTGCTTTTCCCCAGTGCTCTGCAAGCTCTCCAGGACAACATAAATTCTGGGGCTCTGTGCTTTCTTTTGTTCTGAACAAGTGTTACTGTTTTCTGCACAAAAGCGATTCTGCGAAGCAATGTGAACACTTCTGCTTCCCAGGCACAGAGAAGGTGCTAGCAGGGAATTCTCTGCCTGCCTTTCCCCAGTGCTCTGCAAGCTCTCCAGGACAACATAAAATCTGGGGCTCTGTGCTTTCTTTCGTTCTGAACAAGTGTTATTGTTTTCTGCAGAAAAGCGATTCTGCGAAGCAATGTGAACACTTCTGTTTCCCAGGCACAGAGAAGGTGCTAGCAGGGAATTCTCTGCCTGCTTTTCCCCAGTGCTCTGCAAGCTCTCCAGGACAACATAAAATCTGGGGCTCTGTGCTTTCTTTCGTCTGAACAAGTGTTACTGTTTTCTGCACAAAAGCGATTCTGCGAAGCAATGTGAACAGGCACAGAGAATGTGCTACCAGGGAATTCTCTGCCTGCTTTTCCCCAGTGCTCTGCAAGCTCTCCAGGACAACATAAAATCTGGGGCTCTGTGCTTTCTTTCGTTCTGAACAAGTATTACTGTTTTCTGCACAAAAGCGATTCTGCGAAGCAATGGGAACACTTCTGTTTCCCAGGCACAGAGAAGGTGCTAGCAGGGAATTCTCTGCCTGCTTTTCCCCAGTGCTCTGCAAGCTCTCCAGGACAACATAAAATCTGGGGCTCTGTGCTTTCTTTCGTACTGAACAAGTGTTACTGTTTTCTGCACAAAAGCGATTCTGCGAAGCAATGTGAACACTTCTGCTTCCCAGGCACAGAGAAGGTGCTAGCAGGGAATTCTCTGCCTGCTTTTCCCCAGTGCTCTGCAAGCTCTCCAGGACAACATAAAATCTGGGGCTCTGTGCTTTCTTTCGTTCTGAACAAGTGTTACTGTTTTCTGCACAAAAGCGATTCTGCCAAGCAATGTGAACACTTCTGCTTCCCAGGCACAGAGAAGGTGCTAGCAGGGAATTCTCTGCCTGCTTTTCCCCAGTACTCTGCAAGCTCTCCAGCACAACATAAAATCTGGGGCTCTGTGCTTTCTTTCGTTCTGAACAAGTGTTACTGTTTTCTGCACAAAAGCGATTCTGCGAAGCAATGTGAACACTTCTGCTTCCCAGGCACAGAGAAGGTGCTAGCAGGGAATTCTCTGCCTGCCTTTCCCCAGTGCTCTGCAAGCTCTCCAGGACAACATAAAATCTGGGGCTCTGTGCTTTCTTTCGTCTGAACAAGTGTTACTGTTTTCTGCACAAAAGCGATTCTGCGAAGCAATGTGAACAGGCACAGAGAAGGTGCTAGCAGGGAATTCTCTGCCTGCCTTTCCCCAGTGCTCTGCAAGCTCTCCAGGACAACATAAAATCTGGGGCTCTGTGCTTTCTTTCGTCTGAACAAGTGTTACTGTTTTCTGCACAAAAGCGATACTGCTAAGAAATGTGAACACTTCTGTTTCCCAGGCACAGAGAAGGTGCTAGCAGGGAATTCTCTGCCTGCTTTTCCCCAGTGATCTGTAAGCTCTCCAGGACATCATAAAATCTGGGGCTCTGTGCTTTCTTTCGTTCTGAACAAGTGTTACTGTTTTCTGCACAAAAGCGATTCTGCGAAGGAATGTGAAAAGGCACAGAGAAGGTGCTAGCAGGGAATTCTCTGCCTGCCTTTCCCCAGTGCTCTGCAAGCTCTCCAGGACAACATAAAATCTGGGGCTCTGTGCTTTCTTTTGTTCTGAACAAGTGTTACTGTTTTCTGCACAAAAGCGATTCTGCGAAGCAATGTGAACACTTCTGCTTCCCAGGCACAGAGAAGGTGCTAGCAGGGAATTCTCTGCCTGCCTTTCCCCAGTGCTCTGCAAGCTCTCCAGGACAACATAAAATCTGGGGCTCTGTGCTTTCTTTCGTTCTGAACAAGTGTTACTGTTTTCTGCACAAAAGCGATTCTGCGAAGCAATGTGAACACTTCTGCTTCCCAGGCACAGAGAAGGTGCTAGCAGGAAATTCTCTGCCTGCCTTTCCCCAGTGCTCTGCAAGCTCTCCAGGACAACATAAAATCTGGGGCTCTGTGCTTTCTTTCGTCTGAACAAGTGTTACTGTTTTCTGCACAAAAGCGATTCTGCGAAGTAATGTGAACAGGCACAGAGAAGGTGCTAGCAGGGAATTCTCTGCCTGCCTTTCCCCAGTGCTCTGCAAGCTCTCCAGGACAACAGCAAATCTGGGGCTCTGTGCTTTCTTTTGTTCTGAACAAGTGTTAGTGTTTTCTGCACAAAAGCGATTCTGCGAAGCAATGTGAAGACTTCTGCTTCCCAGGCACAGAGAAGGTGCTAGCAGGGAATTCTCTGCCTGCCTTTCCCCAGTGCTCTGCAAGCTCTCCAGGACAACATAAAATCTGGGGCTCTGTGCTTTCTTTCGTCTGAACAAGTGTTACTGTTTTCTGCACAAAAGCGATTCTGCGAAGCAATGTGAACACTTCTGTTTCCCAGGCACAGAGAAGGTGCTAGCAGGGAATTCTCTGCCTGCTTTTCCCCAGTGCTCTGCAAGCTCTCCAGGACAACATAAAATCTGGGGCTCTGTGCTTTCTTTTGTTCTGAACAAGTGTTACTGTTTTCTGCACAAAAGCGATACTGCTATGAAATGTGAACACTTCTGTTTCCCAGGCACAGAGAAGGTGCTAGCAGGGAATTCTCTGCCTGCTTTTCCCCAGTGCTCTGCAAGCTCTCCAGGACAACATAAAATCTGGGGCTCTGTGCTTTCTTTCGTTCTGAACAAGTGTTACTGTTTTCTGCACAAAAGCGATTCTGCGAAGGAATGTGAACAGGCACAGAGAATGTGCTAGCAGGGAATTCTCTGCCTGCCTTTCCCCAGTGCTCTGCAAGCTCTCCAGGACAACATAAAATCTGGGGCTCTGTGCTTTCTTTCGTTCTGAACAAGTGTTACTGTTTTCTGCACAAAAGCGATTCTGCGAAGCAATGGGAACACTTCTGTTTCCCAGGCACAGAGAAGGTGCTAGCAGGGAATTCTCTGCCTGCTTTTCCCCAGTGCTCTGCAAGCTCTCCAGGACAACATAAAATCTGGGGCTCTGTGCTTTCTTTCGTACTGAACAAGTGTTACTGTTTTCTGCACAAAAGCGATTCTGCGAAGGAATGTGAACAGGCACAGAGAAGGTGCTAGCAGGGAATTCTCTGCCTGCCTTTCCCCAGTGCTCTGCAAGCTCTCCAGGACAACATAAAATCTGGGGCTCTGTGCTTTCTTTCGTTCTGAACAAGTGTTACTGTTTTCTGCACAAAAGCGATTCTGCGAAGGAATGTGAACAGGCACAGAGAAGGTGCTAGCAGGTAATTCTCTGCCTGCCTTTCCCCAGTGCTCTGCAAGCTCTCCAGGACAACATAAAATCTGGGGCTCTGTGCTTTCTTTCGTTCTGAACAAGTGTTATTGTTTTCTGCACAAAAGCGATTCTGCGAAGCAATGTGAAGACTTCTGCTTCCCAGGCACAGAGAAGGTGCTAGCAGGGAATTCTCTGCCTGCCTTTCCCCAGTGCTCTGCAAGCTCTCCAGGACAACATAAAATCTGGGGCTCTGTGCTTTCTTTCGTTCTGAACAAGTGTTACTGTTTTCTGCAGAAAAGCGATTCTGCCAAGCAATGTGAACACTTCTGTTTCCCAGGCACAGAGAAGGTGCTAGCAGGGAATTCTCTGCCTGCTTTTCCCCAGTGCTCTGCAAGCTCTCCAGGACAACATAAAATCTGGGGCTCTGTGCTTTCTTTCGTACTGAACAAGTGTTACTGTTTTCTGCACAAAAGCGATTCTGCGAAGCAATGTGAACACTTCTGCTTCCCAGGCACAGAGAAGGTGCTAGCAGGGAATTCTCTGCCTGATTTTCCCCAGTTCTCTGCAAGCTCTCCAGGACAACATAAAATCTGGGGCTCTGTGCTTTCTTTCGTTCTGAACAAGTGTTAGTGTTTTCTGCACAAAAGCGATTCTGCGAAGCAATGTGAAGACTTCTGCTTCCCAGGCACAGAGAAGGTGCTAGCAGGGAATTCTCTGCCTGCTTTTCCCCAGTGCTCTGCAAGCTCTCCAGGACAACATAAAATCTGGGGCTCTGTGCTTTCTTTTGTTCTGAACAAGTGTTAGTGTTTTCTGCACAAAAGCGATTCTGCGAAGCAATGTGAACACTTCTGCTTCCCAGGCACAGAGAAGGTGCTAGCAGGGAATTCTCTGCCTGCTTTTCCCCAGTACTCTGCAAGCTCTCCAGGACAACATAAAATCTGGGGCTCTGTGCTTTCTTTCCTTCTGAACAAGTGTTACTGTTTTCTGCACAAAAGCGATACTGCTAAGAAATGTGAACACTTCCCTTTCCCAGGCACAGAGAAGGTGCTAGCAGGAAATTCTCTGCCTGCCTTTCACCAGTGCTCTGCAAGCTCTCCAGGACAACATAAAATCTGGGGCTCTGTGCTTTCTTTCGTTCTGAACAAGTGTTATTGTTTTCTGCACAAAAGCGATTCTGCGAAGCAATGTGAAGACTTCTGCTTCCCAGGCACAGAGAAGGTGCTAGCAGGGAATTCTCTGCCTGCCTTTCCCCAGTGCTCTGCAAGCTCTCCAGGACAACATAAAATCTGGGGCTCTGTGCTTTCTTTCGTTCTGAACAAGTGTTACTGTTTTCTGCAGAAAAGCGATTCTGCCAAGCAATGTGAACACTTCTGTTTCCCAGGCACAGAGAAGGTGCTAGCAGGGAATTCTCTGCCTGCTTTTCCCCAGTGCTCTGCAAGCTCTCCAGGACAACATAAAATCTGGGGCTCTGTGCTTTCTTTCGTACTGAACAAGTGTTACTGTTTTCTGCACAAAAGCGATTCTGCGAAGCAATGTGAACACTTCTGCTTCCCAGGCACAGAGAAGGTGCTAGCAGGGAATTCTCTGCCTGCCTTTCCCCAGTGCTCTGCAAGCTCTCCAGGACAACATAAAATCTGGGGCTCTGTGCTTTCTTTCGTTCTGAACAAGTGTTACTGTTTTCTGCACAAAAGCGATTCTGCGAAGCAATGTGAACACTTCTGTTTCCCAGGCACAGAGAAGGTGCTAGCAGGAAATTCTCTGCCTGCCTTTCCCCAGTGCTCTGCAAGCTCTCCAGGACAACATAAAATCTGGGGCTCTGTGCTTTCTTTCGTCTGAACAAGTGTTACTGTTTTCTGCACAAAAGCGATTCTGCGAAGTAATGTGAACAGGCACAGAGAAGGTGCTAGCAGGGAATTCTCTGCCTGCCTTTCCCCAGTGCTCTGCAAGCTCTCCAGGACAACATAAAATCTGGGGCTCTGTGCTTTCTTTCGTCTGAACAAGTGTTACTGTTTTCTGCACAAAAGCGATTCTGCGAAGCAATGTGAACACTTCTGTTTCCCAGGCACAGAGAAGGTGCTAGCAGGGAATTCTCTGCCTGCTTTTCCCCAGTGCTCTGCAAGCTCTCCAGGACAACATAAAATCTGGGGCTCTGTGCTTTCTTTTGTTCTGAACAAGTGTTACTGTTTTCTGCACAAAAGCGATACTGCTATGAAATGTGAACACTTCTGTTTCCCAGGCACAGAGAAGGTGCTAGCAGGGAATTCTCTGCCTGCTTTTCCCCAGTGCTCTGCAAGCTCTCCAGGACAACATAAAATCTGGGGCTCTGTGCTTTCTTTCGTTCTGAACAAGTGTTACTGTTTTCTGCACAAAAGCGATTCTGCGAAGGAATGTGAACAGGCACAGAGAATGTGCTAGCAGGGAATTCTCTGCCTGCTTTTCCCCAGTGCTCTGCAAGCTCTCCAGGACAACATAAAATCTGGGGCTCTGTGCTTTCTTTCGTTCTGAACAAGTGTTACTGTTTTCTGCACAAAAGCGATTCTGCGAAGCAATGGGAACACTTCTGTTTCCCAGGCACAGAGAAGGTGCTAGCAGGGAATTCTCTGCCTGCTTTTCCCCAGTGCTCTGCAAGCTCTCCAGGACAACATAAAATCTGGGGCTCTGTGCTTTCTTTCGTACTGAACAAGTGTTACTGTTTTCTGCACAAAAGCGATTCTGCGAAGGAATGTGAACAGGCACAGAGAAGGTGCTAGCAGGGAATTCTCTGCCTGCCTTTCCCCAGTGCTCTGCAAGCTCTCCAGGACAACATAAAATCTGGGGCTCTGTGCTTTCTTTCGTTCTGAACAAGTGTTACTGTTTTCTGCACAAAAGCGATTCTGCGAAGGAATGTGAACAGGCACAGAGAAGGTGCTAGCAGGTAATTCTCTGCCTGCCTTTCCCCAGTGCTCTGCAAGCTCTCCAGGACAACATAAAATCTGGGGCTCTGTGCTTTCTTTCGTTCTGAACAAGTGTTATTGTTTTCTGCACAAAAGCGATTCTGCGAAGCAATGTGAAGACTTCTGCTTCCCAGGCACAGAGAAGGTGCTAGCAGGGAATTCTCTGCCTGCCTTTCCCCAGTGCTCTGCAAGCTCTCCAGGACAACATAAAATCTGGGGCTCTGTGCTTTCTTTCGTCTGAACAAGTGTTACTGTTTTCTGCACAAAAGCGATTCTGCGAAGCAATGTGAACAGGCACAGAGAAGGTGCTAGCAGGGAATTCTCTGCCTGCCTTTCCCCAGTGCTCTGCAAGCTCTCCAGGACAACATAAAATCTGGGGCTCTGTGCTTTCTTTCGTCTGAACAAGTGTTACTGTTTTCTGCACAAAAGCGATACTGCTAAGAAATGTGAACACTTCTGTTTCCCAGGCACAGAGAAGGTGCTAGCAGGGAATTCTCTGCCTGCTTTTCCCCAGTGATCTGTAAGCTCTCCAGGACATCATAAAATCTGGGGCTCTGTGCTTTCTTTCGTTCTGAACAAGTGTTACTGTTTTCTGCACAAAAGCGATTCTGCGAAGGAATGTGAAAAGGCACAGAGAAGGTGCTAGCAGGGAATTCTCTGCCTGCCTTTCCCCAGTGCTCTGCAAGCTCTCCAGGACAACATAAAATCTGGGGCTCTGTGCTTTCTTTTGTTCTGAACAAGTGTTACTGTTTTCTGCACAAAAGCGATTCTGCGAAGCAATGTGAACACTTCTGCTTCCCAGGCACAGAGAAGGTGCTAGCAGGGAATTCTCTGCCTGCCTTTCCCCAGTGCTCTGCAAGCTCTCCAGGACAACATAAAATCTGGGGCTCTGTGCTTTCTTTCGTTCTGAACAAGTGTTACTGTTTTCTGCACAAAAGCGATTCTGCGAAGCAATGTGAACACTTCTGCTTCCCAGGCACAGAGAAGGTGCTAGCAGGAAATTCTCTGCCTGCCTTTCCCCAGTGCTCTGCAAGCTCTCCAGGACAACATAAAATCTGGGGCTCTGTGCTTTCTTTCGTCTGAACAAGTGTTACTGTTTTCTGCACAAAAGCGATTCTGCGAAGTAATGTGAACAGGCACAGAGAAGGTGCTAGCAGGGAATTCTCTGCCTGCTTTTCCCCAGTGCTCTGCAAGCTCTCCAGGACAACAGCAAATCTGGGGCTCTGTGCTTTCTTTTGTTCTGAACAAGTGTTAGTGTTTTCTGCACAAAAGCGATTCTGCGAAGCAATGTGAAGACTTCTGCTTCCCAGGCACAGAGAAGGTGCTAGCAGGGAATTCTCTGCCTGCCTTTCCCCAGTGCTCTGCAAGCTCTCCAGGACAACATAAAATCTGGGGCTCTGTGCTTTCTTTCGTTCTGAACAAGTGTTATTGTTTTCTGCACAAAAGCGATTCTGCGAAGCAATGTGAAGACTTCTGCTTCCCAGGCACAGAGAAGGTGCTAGCAGGGAATTCTCTGCCTGCCTTTCCCCAGTGCTCTGCAAGCTCTCCAGGACAACATAAAATCTGGGGCTCTGTGCTTTCTTTCGTCTGAACAAGTGTTACTGTTTTCTGCACAAAAGCGATTCTGCGAAGCAATGTGAACAGGCACAGAGAAGGTGCTAGCAGGGAATTCTCTGCCTGCCTTTCCCCAGTGCTCTGCAAGCTCTCCAGGACAACATAAAATCTGGGGCTCTGTGCTTTCTTTCGTCTGAACAAGTGTTACTGTTTTCTGCACAAAAGCGATACTGCTAAGAAATGTGAACACTTCTGTTTCCCAGGCACAGAGAAGGTGCTAGCAGGGAATTCTCTGCCTGCTTTTCCCCAGTGATCTGTAAGCTCTCCAGGACATCATAAAATCTGGGGCTCTGTGCTTTCTTTCGTTCTGAACAAGTGTTACTGTTTTCTGCACAAAAGCGATTCTGCGAAGGAATGTGAAAAGGCACAGAGAAGGTGCTAGCAGGGAATTCTCTGCCTGCCTTTCCCCAGTGCTCTGCAAGCTCTCCAGGACAACATAAAATCTGGGGCTCTGTGCTTTCTTTTGTTCTGAACAAGTGTTACTGTTTTCTGCACAAAAGCGATTCTGCGAAGCAATGTGAACACTTCTGCTTCCCAGGCACAGAGAAGGTGCTAGCAGGGAATTCTCTGCCTGCCTTTCCCCAGTGCTCTGCAAGCTCTCCAGGACAACATAAAATCTGGGGCTCTGTGCTTTCTTTCGTTCTGAACAAGTGTTACTGTTTTCTGCACAAAAGCGATTCTGCGAAGCAATGTGAACACTTCTGCTTCCCAGGCACAGAGAAGGTGCTAGCAGGAAATTCTCTGCCTGCCTTTCCCCAGTGCTCTGCAAGCTCTCCAGGACAACATAAAATCTGGGGCTCTGTGCTTTCTTTCGTCTGAACAAGTGTTACTGTTTTCTGCACAAAAGCGATTCTGCGAAGTAATGTGAACAGGCACAGAGAAGGTGCTAGCAGGGAATTCTCTGCCTGCCTTTCCCCAGTGCTCTGCAAGCTCTCCAGGACAACAGCAAATCTGGGGCTCTGTGCTTTCTTTTGTTCTGAACAAGTGTTAGTGTTTTCTGCACAAAAGCGATTCTGCGAAGCAATGTGAAGACTTCTGCTTCCCAGGCACAGAGAAGGTGCTAGCAGGGAATTCTCTGCCTGCCTTTCCCCAGTGCTCTGCAAGCTCTCCAGGACAACATAAAATCTGGGGCTCTGTGCTTTCTTTCGTCTGAACAAGTGTTACTGTTTTCTGCACAAAAGCGATTCTGCGAAGCAATGTGAACACTTCTGTTTCCCAGGCACAGAGAAGGTGCTAGCAGGGAATTCTCTGCCTGCTTTTCCCCAGTGCTCTGCAAGCTCTCCAGGACAACATAAAATCTGGGGCTCTGTGCTTTCTTTTGTTCTGAACAAGTGTTACTGTTTTCTGCACAAAAGCGATACTGCTATGAAATGTGAACACTTCTGTTTCCCAGGCACAGAGAAGGTGCTAGCAGGGAATTCTCTGCCTGCTTTTCCCCAGTGCTCTGCAAGCTCTCCAGGACAACATAAAATCTGGGGCTCTGTGCTTTCTTTCGTTCTGAACAAGTGTTACTGTTTTCTGCACAAAAGCGATTCTGCGAAGGAATGTGAACAGGCACAGAGAATGTGCTAGCAGGGAATTCTCTGCCTGCCTTTCCCCAGTGCTCTGCAAGCTCTCCAGGACAACATAAAATCTGGGGCTCTGTGCTTTCTTTCGTTCTGAACAAGTGTTACTGTTTTCTGCACAAAAGCGATTCTGCGAAGCAATGGGAACACTTCTGTTTCCCAGGCACAGAGAAGGTGCTAGCAGGGAATTCTCTGCCTGCTTTTCCCCAGTGCTCTGCAAGCTCTCCAGGACAACATAAAATCTGGGGCTCTGTGCTTTCTTTCGTACTGAACAAGTGTTACTGTTTTCTGCACAAAAGCGATTCTGCGAAGGAATGTGAACAGGCACAGAGAAGGTGCTAGCAGGGAATTCTCTGCCTGCCTTTCCCCAGTGCTCTGCAAGCTCTCCAGGACAACATAAAATCTGGGGCTCTGTGCTTTCTTTCGTTCTGAACAAGTGTTACTGTTTTCTGCACAAAAGCGATTCTGCGAAGGAATGTGAACAGGCACAGAGAAGGTGCTAGCAGGTAATTCTCTGCCTGCCTTTCCCCAGTGCTCTGCAAGCTCTCCAGGACAACATAAAATCTGGGGCTCTGTGCTTTCTTTCGTTCTGAACAAGTGTTATTGTTTTCTGCACAAAAGCGATTCTGCGAAGCAATGTGAAGACTTCTGCTTCCCAGGCACAGAGAAGGTGCTAGCAGGGAATTCTCTGCCTGCCTTTCCCCAGTGCTCTGCAAGCTCTCCAGGACAACATAAAATCTGGGGCTCTGTGCTTTCTTTCGTTCTGAACAAGTGTTACTGTTTTCTGCAGAAAAGCGATTCTGCCAAGCAATGTGAACACTTCTGTTTCCCAGGCACAGAGAAGGTGCTAGCAGGGAATTCTCTGCCTGCTTTTCCCCAGTGCTCTGCAAGCTCTCCAGGACAACATAAAATCTGGGGCTCTGTGCTTTCTTTCGTACTGAACAAGTGTTACTGTTTTCTGCACAAAAGCGATTCTGCGAAGCAATGTGAACACTTCTGCTTCCCAGGCACAGAGAAGGTGCTAGCAGGGAATTCTCTGCCTGATTTTCCCCAGTTCTCTGCAAGCTCTCCAGGACAACATAAAATCTGGGGCTCTGTGCTTTCTTTCGTTCTGAACAAGTGTTAGTGTTTTCTGCACAAAAGCGATTCTGCGAAGCAATGTGAAGACTTCTGCTTCCCAGGCACAGAGAAGGTGCTAGCAGGGAATTCTCTGCCTGCTTTTCCCCAGTGCTCTGCAAGCTCTCCAGGACAACATAAAATCTGGGGCTCTGTGCTTTCTTTTGTTCTGAACAAGTGTTAGTGTTTTCTGCACAAAAGCGATTCTGCGAAGCAATGTGAACACTTCTGCTTCCCAGGCACAGAGAAGGTGCTAGCAGGGAATTCTCTGCCTGCTTTTCCCCAGTACTCTGCAAGCTCTCCAGGACAACATAAAATCTGGGGCTCTGTGCTTTCTTTCCTTCTGAACAAGTGTTACTGTTTTCTGCACAAAAGCGATACTGCTAAGAAATGTGAACACTTCCCTTTCCCAGGCACAGAGAAGGTGCTAGCAGGAAATTCTCTGCCTGCCTTTCACCAGTGCTCTGCAAGCTCTCCAGGACAACATAAAATCTGGGGCTCTGTGCTTTCTTTCGTTCTGAACAAGTGTTATTGTTTTCTGCACAAAAGCGATTCTGCGAAGCAATGTGAAGACTTCTGCTTCCCAGGCACAGAGAAGGTGCTAGCAGGGAATTCTCTGCCTGCCTTTCCCCAGTGCTCTGCAAGCTCTCCAGGACAACATAAAATCTGGGGCTCTGTGCTTTCTTTCGTTCTGAACAAGTGTTACTGTTTTCTGCAGAAAAGCGATTCTGCCAAGCAATGTGAACACTTCTGTTTCCCAGGCACAGAGAAGGTGCTAGCAGGGAATTCTCTGCCTGCTTTTCCCCAGTGCTCTGCAAGCTCTCCAGGACAACATAAAATCTGGGGCTCTGTGCTTTCTTTCGTACTGAACAAGTGTTACTGTTTTCTGCACAAAAGCGATTCTGCGAAGCAATGTGAACACTTCTGCTTCCCAGGCACAGAGAAGGTGCTAGCAGGGAATTCTCTGCCTGCCTTTCCCCAGTGCTCTGCAAGCTCTCCAGGACAACATAAAATCTGGGGCTCTGTGCTTTCTTTCGTTCTGAACAAGTGTTACTGTTTTCTGCACAAAAGCGATTCTGCGAAGCAATGTGAACACTTCTGTTTCCCAGGCACAGAGAAGGTGCTAGCAGGAAATTCTCTGCCTGCCTTTCCCCAGTGCTCTGCAAGCTCTCCAGGACAACATAAAATCTGGGGCTCTGTGCTTTCTTTCGTCTGAACAAGTGTTACTGTTTTCTGCACAAAAGCGATTCTGCGAAGTAATGTGAACAGGCACAGAGAAGGTGCTAGCAGGGAATTCTCTGCCTGCCTTTCCCCAGTGCTCTGCAAGCTCTCCAGGACAACATAAAATCTGGGGCTCTGTGCTTTCTTTCGTCTGAACAAGTGTTACTGTTTTCTGCACAAAAGCGATTCTGCGAAGCAATGTGAACACTTCTGTTTCCCAGGCACAGAGAAGGTGCTAGCAGGGAATTCTCTGCCTGCTTTTCCCCAGTGCTCTGCAAGCTCTCCAGGACAACATAAAATCTGGGGCTCTGTGCTTTCTTTTGTTCTGAACAAGTGTTACTGTTTTCTGCACAAAAGCGATACTGCTATGAAATGTGAACACTTCTGTTTCCCAGGCACAGAGAAGGTGCTAGCAGGGAATTCTCTGCCTGCTTTTCCCCAGTGCTCTGCAAGCTCTCCAGGACAACATAAAATCTGGGGCTCTGTGCTTTCTTTCGTTCTGAACAAGTGTTACTGTTTTCTGCACAAAAGCGATTCTGCGAAGGAATGTGAACAGGCACAGAGAATGTGCTAGCAGGGAATTCTCTGCCTGCTTTTCCCCAGTGCTCTGCAAGCTCTCCAGGACAACATAAAATCTGGGGCTCTGTGCTTTCTTTCGTTCTGAACAAGTGTTACTGTTTTCTGCACAAAAGCGATTCTGCGAAGCAATGGGAACACTTCTGTTTCCCAGGCACAGAGAAGGTGCTAGCAGGGAATTCTCTGCCTGCTTTTCCCCAGTGCTCTGCAAGCTCTCCAGGACAACATAAAATCTGGGGCTCTGTGCTTTCTTTCGTACTGAACAAGTGTTACTGTTTTCTGCACAAAAGCGATTCTGCGAAGGAATGTGAACAGGCACAGAGAAGGTGCTAGCAGGGAATTCTCTGCCTGCCTTTCCCCAGTGCTCTGCAAGCTCTCCAGGACAACATAAAATCTGGGGCTCTGTGCTTTCTTTCGTTCTGAACAAGTGTTACTGTTTTCTGCACAAAAGCGATTCTGCGAAGGAATGTGAACAGGCACAGAGAAGGTGCTAGCAGGTAATTCTCTGCCTGCCTTTCCCCAGTGCTCTGCAAGCTCTCCAGGACAACATAAAATCTGGGGCTCTGTGCTTTCTTTCGTTCTGAACAAGTGTTATTGTTTTCTGCACAAAAGCGATTCTGCGAAGCAATGTGAAGACTTCTGCTTCCCAGGCACAGAGAAGGTGCTAGCAGGGAATTCTCTGCCTGCCTTTCCCCAGTGCTCTGCAAGCTCTCCAGGACAACATAAAATCTGGGGCTCTGTGCTTTCTTTCGTCTGAACAAGTGTTACTGTTTTCTGCACAAAAGCGATTCTGCGAAGCAATGTGAACAGGCACAGAGAAGGTGCTAGCAGGGAATTCTCTGCCTGCCTTTCCCCAGTGCTCTGCAAGCTCTCCAGGACAACATAAAATCTGGGGCTCTGTGCTTTCTTTTGTTCTGAACAAGTGTTACTGTTTTCTGCACAAAAGCGATTCTGCGAAGCAATGTGAACACTTCTGCTTCCCAGGCACAGAGAAGGTGCTAGCAGGGAATTCTCTGCCTGCCTTTCCCCAGTGCTCTGCAAGCTCTCCAGGACAACATAAAATCTGGGGCTCTGTGCTTTCTTTCGTTCTGAACAAGTGTTACTGTTTTCTGCACAAAAGCGATTCTGCGAAGCAATGTGAACACTTCTGCTTCCCAGGCACAGAGAAGGTGCTAGCAGGAAATTCTCTGCCTGCCTTTCCCCAGTGCTCTGCAAGCTCTCCAGGACAACATAAAATCTGGGGCTCTGTGCTTTCTTTCGTCTGAACAAGTGTTACTGTTTTCTGCACAAAAGCGATTCTGCGAAGTAATGTGAACAGGCACAGAGAAGGTGCTAGCAGGGAATTCTCTGCCTGCCTTTCCCCAGTGCTCTGCAAGCTCTCCAGGACAACAGCAAATCTGGGGCTCTGTGCTTTCTTTTGTTCTGAACAAGTGTTAGTGTTTTCTGCACAAAAGCGATTCTGCGAAGCAATGTGAAGACTTCTGCTTCCCAGGCACAGAGAAGGTGCTAGCAGGGAATTCTCTGCCTGCCTTTCCCCAGTGCTCTGCAAGCTCTCCAGGACAACATAAAATCTGGGGCTCTGTGCTTTCTTTCGTCTGAACAAGTGTTACTGTTTTCTGCACAAAAGCGATTCTGCGAAGCAATGTGAACACTTCTGTTTCCCAGGCACAGAGAAGGTGCTAGCAGGGAATTCTCTGCCTGCTTTTCCCCAGTGCTCTGCAAGCTCTCCAGGACAACATAAAATCTGGGGCTCTGTGCTTTCTTTTGTTCTGAACAAGTGTTACTGTTTTCTGCACAAAAGCGATTCTGCGAAGCAATGTGAACACTTCTGTTTCCCAGGCACAGAGAAGGTGCTAGCAGGGAATTCTCTGCCTGCTTTTCCCCAGTGCTCTGCAAGCTCTCCAGGACAACATAAAATCTGGGGCTCTGTGCTTTCTTTCGTTCTGAACAAGTGTTACTGTTTTCTGCACAAAAGCGATTCTGCGAAGGAATGTGAACAGGCACAGAGAATGTGCTAGCAGGGAATTCTCTGCCTGCCTTTCCCCAGTGCTCTGCAAGCTCTCCAGGACAACATAAAATCTGGGGCTCTGTGCTTTCTTTCGTTCTGAACAAGTGTTACTGTTTTCTGCACAAAAGCGATTCTGCGAAGCAATGGGAACACTTCTGTTTCCCAGGCACAGAGAAGGTGCTAGCAGGGAATTCTCTGCCTGCTTTTCCCCAGTGCTCTGCAAGCTCTCCAGGACAACATAAAATCTGGGGCTCTGTGCTTTCTTTCGTACTGAACAAGTGTTACTGTTTTCTGCACAAAAGCGATTCTGCGAAGGAATGTGAACAGGCACAGAGAAGGTGCTAGCAGGGAATTCTCTGCCTGCCTTTCCCCAGTGCTCTGCAAGCTCTCCAGGACAACATAAAATCTGGGGCTCTGTGCTTTCTTTCGTTCTGAACAAGTGTTACTGTTTTCTGCACAAAAGCGATTCTGCGAAGGAATGTGAACAGGCACAGAGAAGGTGCTAGCAGGTAATTCTCTGCCTGCCTTTCCCCAGTGCTCTGCAAGCTCTCCAGGACAACATAAAATCTGGGGCTCTGTGCTTTCTTTCGTTCTGAACAAGTGTTATTGTTTTCTGCACAAAAGCGATTCTGCGAAGCAATGTGAAGACTTCTGCTTCCCAGGCACAGAGAAGGTGCTAGCAGGGAATTCTCTGCCTGCCTTTCCCCAGTGCTCTGCAAGCTCTCCAGGACAACATAAAATCTGGGGCTCTGTGCTTTCTTTCGTTCTGAACAAGTGTTACTGTTTTCTGCAGAAAAGCGATTCTGCCAAGCAATGTGAACACTTCTGTTTCCCAGGCACAGAGAAGGTGCTAGCAGGGAATTCTCTGCCTGCTTTTCCCCAGTGCTCTGCAAGCTCTCCAGGACAACATAAAATCTGGGGCTCTGTGCTTTCTTTCGTACTGAACAAGTGTTACTGTTTTCTGCACAAAAGCGATTCTGCGAAGCAATGTGAACACTTCTGCTTCCCAGGCACAGAGAAGGTGCTAGCAGGGAATTCTCTGCCTGATTTTCCCCAGTTCTCTGCAAGCTCTCCAGGACAACATAAAATCTGGGGCTCTGTGCTTTCTTTCGTTCTGAACAAGTGTTAGTGTTTTCTGCACAAAAGCGATTCTGCGAAGCAATGTGAAGACATCTACTTCCCAGGCACAGAGAAGGTGCTAGCAGGGAATTCTCTGCCTGCTTTTCCCCAGTGCTCTGCAAGCTCTCCAGGACAACATAAAATCTGGGGCTCTGTGCTTTCTTTTGTTCTGAACAAGTGTTAGTGTTTTCTGCACAAAAGCGATTCTGCGAAGCAATGTGAACACTTCTGCTTCCCAGGCACAGAGAAGGTGCTAGCAGGGAATTCTCTGCCTGCTTTTCCCCAGTACTCTGCAAGCTCTCCAGGACAACATAAAATCTGGGGCTCTGTGCTTTCTTTCCTTCTGAACAAGTGTTACTGTTTTCTGCACAAAAGCGATACTGCTAAGAAATGTGAACACTTCCCTTTCCCAGGCACAGAGAAGGTGCTAGCAGGAAATTCTCTGCCTGCCTTTCACCAGTGCTCTGCAAGCTCTCCAGGACAACATAAAATCTGGGGCTCTGTGCTTTCTTTCGTTCTGAACAAGTGTTATTGTTTTCTGCACAAAAGCGATTCTGCGAAGCAATGTGAAGACTTCTGCTTCCCAGGCACAGAGAAGGTGCTAGCAGGGAATTCTCTGCCTGCCTTTCCCCAGTGCTCTGCAAGCTCTCCAGGACAACATAAAATCTGGGGCTCTGTGCTTTCTTTCGTTCTGAACAAGTGTTACTGTTTTCTGCAGAAAAGCGATTCTGCCAAGCAATGTGAACACTTCTGTTTCCCAGGCACAGAGAAGGTGCTAGCAGGGAATTCTCTGCCTGCTTTTCTCCAGTGCTCTGCAAGCTCTCCAGGACAACATAAAATCTGGGGCTCTGTGCTTTCTTTCGTACTGAACAAGTGTTACTGTTTTCTGCACAAAAGCGATTCTGCGAAGCAATGTGAACACTTCTGCTTCCCAGGCACAGAGAAGGTGCTAGCAGGGAATTCTCTGCCTGCCTTTCCCCAGTGCTCTGCAAGCTCTCCAGGACAACATAAAATCTGGGGCTCTGTGCTTTCTTTCGTTCTGAACAAGTGTTACTGTTTTCTGCACAAAAGCGATTCTGCGAAGCAATGTGAACACTTCTGTTTCCCAGGCACAGAGAAGGTGCTAGCAGGAAATTCTCTGCCTGCCTTTCCCCAGTGCTCTGCAAGCTCTCCAGGACAACATAAAATCTGGGGCTCTGTGCTTTCTTTCGTCTGAACAAGTGTTACTGTTTTCTGCACAAAAGCGATTCTGCGAAGTAATGTGAACAGGCACAGAGAAGGTGCTAGCAGGGAATTCTCTGCCTGCCTTTCCCCAGTGCTCTGCAAGCTCTCCAGGACAACATAAAATCTGGGGCTCTGTGCTTTCTTTCGTCTGAACAAGTGTTACTGTTTTCTGCACAAAAGCGATTCTGCGAAGCAATGTGAACACTTCTGTTTCCCAGGCACAGAGAAGGTGCTAGCAGGGAATTCTCTGCCTGCTTTTCCCCAGTGCTCTGCAAGCTCTCCAGGACAACATAAAATCTGGGGCTCTGTGCTTTCTTTTGTTCTGAACAAGTGTTACTGTTTTCTGCACAAAAGCGATACTGCTATGAAATGTGAACACTTCTGTTTCCCAGGCACAGAGAAGGTGCTAGCAGGGAATTCTCTGCCTGCTTTTCCCCAGTGCTCTGCAAGCTCTCCAGGACAACATAAAATCTGGGGCTCTGTGCTTTCTTTCGTTCTGAACAAGTGTTACTGTTTTCTGCACAAAAGCGATTCTGCGAAGGAATGTGAACAGGCACAGAGAATGTGCTAGCAGGGAATTCTCTGCCTGCTTTTCCCCAGTGCTCTGCAAGCTCTCCAGGACAACATAAAATCTGGGGCTCTGTGCTTTCTTTCGTTCTGAACAAGTGTTACTGTTTTCTGCACAAAAGCGATTCTGCGAAGCAATGGGAACACTTCTGTTTCCCAGGCACAGAGAAGGTGCTAGCAGGGAATTCTCTGCCTGCTTTTCCCCAGTGCTCTGCAAGCTCTCCAGGACAACATAAAATCTGGGGCTCTGTGCTTTCTTTCGTACTGAACAAGTGTTACTGTTTTCTGCACAAAAGCGATTCTGCGAAGGAATGTGAACAGGCACAGAGAAGGTGCTAGCAGGGAATTCTCTGCCTGCCTTTCCCCAGTGCTCTGCAAGCTCTCCAGGACAACATAAAATCTGGGGCTCTGTGCTTTCTTTCGTTCTGAACAAGTGTTACTGTTTTCTGCACAAAAGCGATTCTGCGAAGGAATGTGAACAGGCACAGAGAAGGTGCTAGCAGGTAATTCTCTGCCTGCCTTTCCCCAGTGCTCTGCAAGCTCTCCAGGACAACATAAAATCTGGGGCTCTGTGCTTTCTTTCGTTCTGAACAAGTGTTATTGTTTTCTGCACAAAAGCGATTCTGCGAAGCAATGTGAAGACTTCTGCTTCCCAGGCACAGAGAAGGTGCTAGCAGGGAATTCTCTGCCTGCCTTTCCCCAGTGCTCTGCAAGCTCTCCAGGACAACATAAAATCTGGGGCTCTGAGCTTTCTTTTGTTCTGAACAAGTGTTACTGTTTTCTGCACAAAAGCGATTCTGCGAAGCAATGTGAACACTTCTGTTTCCCAGGCACAGAGAAGGTGCTAGCAGGGAATTCTCTGCCTGCTTTTCCCCAGTGCTCTGCAAGCTCTCCAGGACAACATAAAATCTGGGGCTCTGTGCTTTCTTTCGTACTGAACAAGTGTTACTGTTTTCTGCACAAAAGCGATTCTGCGAAGCAATGTGAACACTTCTGCTTCCCAGGCACAGAGAAGGTGCTAGCAGGGAATTCTCTGCCTGCTTTTCCCCAGTTCTCTGCAAGCTCTCCAGGACAACATAAAATCTGGGGCTCTGTGCTTTCTTTCGTTCTGAACAAGTGTTAGTGTTTTCTGCACAAAAGCGATTCTGCGAAGCAATGTGAAGACTTCTGCTTCCCAGGCACAGAGAAGGTGCTAGCAGGGAATTCTCTGCCTGCTTTTCCCCAGTGCTCTGCAAGCTCTCCAGGACAACATAAAATCTGGGGCTCTGTGCTTTCTTTTGTTCTGAACAAGTGTTAGTGTTTTCTGCACAAAAGCGATTCTGCGAAGCAATGTGAACACTTCTGCTTCCCAGGCACAGAGAAGGTGCTAGCAGGGAATTCTCTGCCTGCTTTTCCCCAGTACTCTGCAAGCTCTCCAGGACAACATAAAATCTGGGGCTCTGTGCTTTCTTTCCTTCTGAACAAGTGTTACTGTTTTCTGCACAAAAGCGATACTGCTAAGAAATGTGAACACTTCCCTTTCCCAGGCACAGAGAAGGTGCTAGCAGGAAATTCTCTGCCTGCCTTTCACCAGTGCTCTGCAAGCTCTCCAGGACAACATAAAATCTGGGGCTCTGTGCTTTCTTTCGTCTGAACAAGTGTTACTGTTTTCTGCACAAAAGCGATTCTGCGAAGTAATGTGAACAGGCACAGAGAAGGTGCTAGCAGGGAATTCTCTGCCTGCCTTTCCCCAGTGCTCTGCAAGCTCTCCAGGACAACATAAAATCTGGGGCTCTGTGCTTTCTTTCGTTCTGAACAAGTGTTACTGTTTTCTGCACAAAAGCGATTCTGCGAAGCAATGTGAAGACTTCCCTTTCCCAGGCACAGAGAAGGTGCTAGCAGGGAATTCTCTGCCTGCCTTTCCCCAGTGCTCTGCAAGCTCTCCAGGACAACATAAAATCTGGGGCTCTGTGCTTTCTTTCGTTCTGAACAAGTGTTACTGTTTTCTGCAGAAAAGCGATTCTGCCAAGCAATGTGAACACTTCTGTTTCCCAGGCACAGAGAAGGTGCTAGCAGGGAATTCTCTGCCTGCCTTTCCCCAGTGCTCTGCAAGCTCTCCAGGACAACATAAAATCTGGGGCTCTGTGCTTTCTTTCGTACTGAACAAGTGTTACTGTTTTCTGCACAAAAGCGATTCTGCGAAGCAATGTGAAGACTTCTGCTTCCCAGGCACAGAGAAGGTGCTAGCAGGGAATTCTCTGCCTGCTTTTCCCCAGTGCTCTGCAAGCTCTCCAGGACAACATAAAATCTGGGGCTCTGTGCTTTCTTTTGTTCTGAACAAGTGTTAGTGTTTTCTGCACAAAAGCGATTCTGCGAAGCAATGAGAACACTTCTGCTTCCCAGGCACAGAGAAGGTGCTAGCAGGGAATTCTCTGCCTGCTTTTCCCCAGTACTCTGCAAGCTCTCCAGCACAACATAAAATATGGGGCTCTGTGCTTTCTTTCCTTCTGAACAAGTGTTAGTGTTTTCTGCACAAAAGCGATACTGCTAAGAAATGTGAACACTTCTCTTTCCCAGGCACAGAGAAGGTGCTAGCAGGAAATTCTCTGCCTGCCTTTCACCAGTGCTCTGCAAGCTCTCCAGGACAACATAAAATCTGGGGCTCTGTGCTTTCTTTCGTCTGAACAAGTGTTACTGTTTTCTGCACAAAAGCGATTCTGCGAAGTAATGTGAACAGGCACAGAGAAGGTGCTAGCAGGGAATTCTCTGCCTGCCTTTCCCCAGTGCTCTGCAAGCTCTCCAGGACAACATAAAATCTGGGGCTCTGTGCTTTCTTTCGTTCTGAACAAGTATTACTGTTTTCTGCACAAAAGCGATTCTGCGAAGCAATGTGAAGTCTTCTGGTTCCCAGGCACAGAGAAGGTGCTAGCAGGGAATTCTCTGCCTGCCTTTCCCCAGTGCTCTGCAAGCTCTCCAGGACAACATAAAATCTGGGGCTCTGTGCTTTCTTTCCTTCTGAACAAGTGTTAGTGTTTTCTGCACAAAAGCGATTCTGCGAAGCAATGTGAACACTTCTGTTTCCCAGGCACAGAGAAGGTGCTAGCAGGGAATTCTCTGCCTGGTTTTCCCCAGTACTCTGCAAGCTCTCCAGCACAACATAAAATATGGGGCTCTGTGCTTTCTTTCCTTCTGAACAAGTGTTACTGTTTTCTGCAGAAAAGCGATACTGCTAAGAAATGTAAACACTTCTGTTTCCCAGGCACAGAGAAGGTGCTAGCAGGGAATTCTCTGCCTGCTTTTCCCCAGTGCTCTGCAAGCTCTCCAGGACAACATAAAATCTGGGGCTCTGTGCTTTCTTTTGTTCTGAACAAGTGTTACTGTTTTCTGCACAAAAGCGATTCTGCGAAGCAATGTGAACACTTCTGTTTCCCAGGCACAGAGAAGGTGCTAGCAGGGAATTCTCTGCCTGCTTTTCCCCAGTGCTCTGCAAGCTCTCCAGGACAACATAAAATCTGGGGCTCTGTGCTTTCTTTTGTTCTGAACAAGTGTTACTGTTTTCTGCACAAAAGCGATTCTGCGAAGCAATGTGAACACTTCTGCTTCCCAGGCACAGAGAAGGTGCTAGCAGGGAATTCTCTGCCTGCCTTTCCCCAGTGCTCTGCAAGCTCTCCAGGACAACATAAAATCTGGGGCTCTGTGCTTTCTTTCGTTCTGAACAAGTGTTACTGTTTTCTGCACAAAAGCGATTCTGCGAAGCAATGGGAACACTTCTGTTTCCCAGGCACAGAGAAGGTGCTAGCAGGGAATTCTCTGCCTGCTTTTCCCCAGTGCTCTGCAAGCTCTCCAGGACAACAGCAAATCTGGGGCTCTGTGCTTTCTTTTGTTCTGAAAAAGTGTTATTGTTGTCTGCACAAAAGCGATTCTGCGAAGCAATGTGAACACTTCTGCTTCCCAGGCACAGAGAAGGTGCTAGCAGGGAATTCTCTGCCTGCCTTTCCCCAGTGCTCTGCAAGCTCTCCAGGACAACATAAAATCTGGGGCTGTGTGCTTTCTTTCGTTCTGAACAAGTGTTACTGTTTTCTGCACAAAAGCGATTCTGCGAAGCAATGTGAACACTTCTGTTTCCCAGGCACAGAGAAGGTGCTAGCAGGGAATTCTCTGCCTGCTTTTCCCCAGTGCTCTGCAAGCTCTCCAGGACAACATAAAATCTGGGGCTCTGTGCTTTCTTTCGTTCTGAACAAGTGTTAGTGTTTTCTGCACAAAAGCGATTCTGCGAAGCAATGGGAACACTTCTGTTTCCCAGGCACAGAGAAGGTGCTAGCAGGGAATTCTCTGCCTGCTTTTCCCCAGTGCTCTGCAAGCTCTCCAGGACAACATAAAATCTGGGGCTCTGTGCTTTCTTTCGTCTGAACAAGTGTTACTGTTTTCTGCACAAAAGCGATTCTGCGAAGCAATGTGAACACTTCTGTTTCCCAGGCACAGAGAAGGTGCTAGCAGGGAATTCTCTGCCTGCTTTTCCCCAGTGCTCTGCAAGCTCTCCAGGACAACATAAAATCTGGGGCTCTGTGCTTTCTTTTGTTCTGAACAAGTGTTACTGTTTTCTGCACAAAAGCGATACTGCTAAGAAATGTGAACACTTCTCTTTCCCAGGCACAGAGAAGGTGCTAGCAGGGAATTCTCTGCCTGCTTTTCCCCAGTGCTCTGCAAGCTCTCCAGGACAACATAAAATCTGGGGCTCTGTGCTTTCTTTCGTTCTGAACAAGTGTTACTGTTTTCTGCACAAAAGCGATTCTGCGAAGGAATGTGAACAGGCACAGAGAATGTGCTAGCAGGGAATTCTCTGCCTGCCTTTCCCCAGTGCTCTGCAAGCTCTCCAGGACAACATAAAATCTGGGGCTCTGTGCTTTCTTTCGTTCTGAACAAGTGTTACTGTTTTCTGCACAAAAGCGATTCTGCGAAGCAATGGGAACACTTCTGTTTCCCAGGCACAGAGAAGGTGCTAGCAGGGAATTCTCTGCCTGCTTTTCCCCAGTGCTCTGCAAGCTCTCCAGGACAACATAAAATCTGGGGCTCTGTGCTTTCTTTCGTTCTGAACAAGTGTTACTGTTTTCTGCACAAAAGCGATTCTGCGAAGGAATGTGAACAGGCACAGAGAAGGTGCTAGCAGGGAATTCTCTGCCTGCCTTTCCCCAGTGCTCTGCAAGCTCTCCAGGACAACATAAAATCTGGGGCTCTGTGCTTTCTTTCGTTCTGAACAAGTGTTACTGTTTTCTGCACAAAAGCGATTCTGCGAAGGAATGTGAACAGTCACAGAGAAGGTGCTAGCAGGGAATTCTCTGCCTGCCTTTCCCCAGTGCTCTGCAAGCTCTCCAGGACAACATAAAATCTGGGGCTCTGTGCTTTCTTTCGTTCTGGACAAGTGTTATTGTTTTCTGCACAAAAGCGATTCTGCGAAGCAATGTGAAGACTTCTGCTTCCCAGGCACAGAGAAGGTGCTAGCAGGGAATTCTCTGCCTGCCTTTCCCCAGTGCTCTGCAAGCTCTCCAGGACAACATAAAATCTGGGGCTCTGTGCTTTCTTTCGTTCTGAACAAGTGTTACTGTTTTCTGCAGAAAAGCGATTCTGCCAAGCAATGTGAACACTTCTGTTTCCCAGGCACAGAGAAGGTGCTAGCAGGGAATTCTCTGCCTGCTTTTCCCCAGTGCTCTGCAAGCTCTCCAGGACAACATAAAATCTGGGGCTCTGTGCTTTGTTTCGTACTGAACAAGTGTTACTGTTTTCTGCACAAAAGCGATTCTGCGAAGCAATGTGAAGACTTCTGCTTCCCAGGCACAGAGAAGGTGCTAGCAGGGAATTCTCTGCCTGCTTTTCCCCAGTGCTCTGCAAGCTCTCCAGGACAACATAAAATCTGGGGCTCTGTGCTTTCTTTTGTTCTGAACAAGTGTTACTGTTTTCTGCACAAAAGCGATTCTGCGAAGCAATGTGAACACTTCTGCTTCCCAGGCACAGAGAAGGTGCTAGCAGGGAATTCTCTGCCTGCCTTTCCCCAGTGCTCTGCAAGCTCTCCAGGACAACATAAAATCTGGGGCTCTGTGCTTTCCTTCGTTCTGAACAAGTGTTATTGTTTTCTGCACAAAAGCGATTCTGCGAAGCAATGTGAACACTTCTGTTTCCCAGGCACAGAGAAGGTGCTAGCAGGGAATTCTCTGCCTGCTTTTCCCCAGTGCTCTGCAAGCTCTCCAGGACAACATAAAATCTGGGGCTCTGTGCTTTCTTTCGTTCTGAACAAGTGTTACTGTTTTCTGCACAAAAGCGATTCTGCCAAGCAATGTGAACACTTCTGCTTCCCAGGCACAGAGAAGGTGCTAGCAGGAAATTCTCTGCCTGCCTTTCCCCAGTGCTCTGCAAGCTCTCCAGGACAACATAGAATCTGGGGCTCTGTGCTTTCTTTTGTTCTGAACAAGTGTTAGTGTTTTCTGCACAAAAGCGATTCTGCGAAGCAATGTGAAGACTTCTGCTTCCCAGGCACAGAGAAGGTGCTAGCAGGGAATTCTCTGCCTGCCTTTCCCCAGTGCTCTGCAAGCTCTCCAGGACAACATAAAATCTGGGGCTCTGTGCTTTCTTTCGTCTGAACAAGTGTTACTGTTTTCTGCACAAAAGCGATACTGCTAAGAAATGTGAACACTTCTGTTTCCCAGGCACAGAGAAGGTGCTAGCAGGGAATTCTCTGCCTGCTTTTCCCCAGTGATCTGTAAGCTCTCCAGGACATCATAAAATCTGGGGCTCTGTGCTTTCTTTCGTTCTGAACAAGTGTTACTGTTTTCTGCACAAAAGCGATTCTGCGAAGGAATGTGAAAAGGCACAGAGAAGGTGCTAGCAGGGAATTCTCTGCCTGCCTTTCCCCAGTGCTCTGCAAGCTCTCCAGGACAACATAAAATCTGGGGCTCTGTGCTTTCTTTCGTCTGAACAAGTGTTACTGTTTTCTGCACAAAAGCGATACTGCTAAGAAATGTGAACACTTCTGTTTCCCAGGCACAGAGAAGGTGCTAGCAGGGAATTCTCTGCCTGCTTTTTCCCAGTGATCTGTAAGCTCTCCAGGACATCATAAAATCTGGGGCTCTGTGCTTTCTTTCGTTCTGAACAAGTGTTACTGTTTTCTGCACAAAAGCGATTCTGCGAAGCAATGTGAACACTTCTGCTTCCCAGGCACAGAGAAGGTGCTAGCAGGAAATTCTCTGCCTGCCTTTCCCCAGTGCTCTGCAAGCTCTCCAGGACAACATAAAATCTGGGGCTCTGTGCTTTCTTTCGTTCTGAACAAGTGTTACTGTTTTCTGCAGAAAAGCGATTCTGCGAAGCAATGTGAACACTTCTGCTTCCCAGGCACAGAGAAGGTGCTAGCAGGGAATTCTCTGCCTGCTTTTCCCCAGTACTCTGCAAGCTCTCCAGCACAACATAAAATATGGGGCTCTGTGCTTTCTTTCCTTCTGAACAAGTGTTAGTGTTTTCTGCACAAAAGCGATACTGCTAAGAAATGTGAACACTTCTGTTTCCCAGGCACAGAGAAGGTGCTAGCAGGGAATTCTCTGCCTGCTTTTCCCCAGTGCTCTGCAAGCTCTCCAGGACAACATAAATTCTGGGGCTCTGTGCTTTCTTTTGTTCTGAACAAGTGTTACTGTTTTCTGCACAAAAGCGATTCTGCGAAGCAATGTGAACACTTCTGCTTCCCAGGCACAGAGAAGGTGCTAGCAGGGAATTCTCTGCCTGCCTTTCCCCAGTGCTCTGCAAGCTCTCCAGGACAACATAAAATCTGGGGCTCTGTGCTTTCTTTCGTTCTGAACAAGTGTTATTGTTTTCTGCAGAAAAGCGATTCTGCGAAGCAATGTGAACACTTCTGTTTCCCAGGCACAGAGAAGGTGCTAGCAGGGAATTCTCTGCCTGCTTTTCCCCAGTGCTCTGCAAGCTCTCCAGGACAACATAAAATCTGGGGCTCTGTGCTTTCTTTCGTCTGAACAAGTGTTACTGTTTTCTGCACAAAAGCGATTCTGCGAAGCAATGTGAACAGGCACAGAGAATGTGCTACCAGGGAATTCTCTGCCTGCTTTTCCCCAGTGCTCTGCAAGCTCTCCAGGACAACATAAAATCTGGGGCTCTGTGCTTTCTTTCGTTCTGAACAAGTATTACTGTTTTCTGCACAAAAGCGATTCTGCGAAGCAATGTGAACACTTCTGCTTCCCAGGCACAGAGAAGGTGCTAGCAGGGAATTCTCTGCCTGCTTTTCCCCAGTGCTCTGCAAGCTCTCCAGGACAACATAAAATCTGGGGCTCTGTGCTTTCTTTCGTTCTGAACAAGTGTTACTGTTTTCTGCACAAAAGCGATTCTGCCAAGCAATGTGAACACTTCTGCTTCCCAGGCACAGAGAAGGTGCTAGCAGGGAATTCTCTGCCTGCTTTTCCCCAGTACTCTGCAAGCTCTCCAGCACAACATAAAATCTGGGGCTCTGTGCTTTCTTTCGTTCTGAACAAGTGTTACTGTTTTCTGCACAAAAGCGATTCTGCCAAGCAATGTGAACACTTCTGCTTCCCAGGCACAGAGAAGGTGCTAGCAGGGAATTCTCTGCCTGCCTTTCCCCAGTGCTCTGCAAGCTCTCCAGGACAACATAAAATCTGGGGCTCTGTGCTTTCTTTCGTCTGAACAAGTGTTACTGTTTTCTGCACAAAAGCGATTCTGCGAAGCAATGTGAACAGGCACAGAGAAGGTGCTAGCAGGGAATTCTCTGCCTGCCTTTCCCCAGTGCTCTGCAAGCTCTCCAGGACAACATAAAATCTGGGGCTCTGTGCTTTCTTTCGTCTGAACAAGTGTTACTGTTTTCTGCACAAAAGCGATACTGCTAAGAAATGTCAACACTTCTGTTTCCCAGGCACAGAGAAGGTGCTAGCAGGGAATTCTCTGCCTGCTTTTCCCCAGTGATCTGTAAGCTCTCCAGGACATCATAAAATCTGGGGCTCTGTGCTTTCTTTCGTTCTGAACAAGTGTTACTGTTTTCTGCACAAAAGCGATTCTGCGAAGGAATGTGAAAAGGCACAGAGAAGGTGCTAGCAGGGAATTCTCTGCCTGCCTTTCCCCAGTGCTCTGCAAGCTCTCCAGGACAACATAAAATCTGGGGCTCTGTGCTTTCTTTTGTTCTGAACAAGTGTTACTGTTTTCTGCACAAAAGCGATTCTGCGAAGCAATGTGAACACTTCTGCTTCCCAGGCACAGAGAAGGTGCTAGCAGGGAATTCTCTGCCTGCCTTTCCCCAGTGCTCTGCAAGCTCTCCAGGACAACATAAAATCTGGGGCTCTGTGCTTTCTTTCGTTCTGAACAAGTGTTACTGTTTTCTGCACAAAAGCGATTCTGCGAAGCAATGTGAACACTTCTGCTTCCCAGGCACAGAGAAGGTGCTAGCAGGAAATTCTCTGCCTGCCTTTCCCCAGTGCTCTGCAAGCTCTCCAGGACAACATAAAATCTGGGGCTCTGTGCTTTCTTTCGTCTGAACAAGTGTTACTGTTTTCTGCACAAAAGCGATACTGCTAAGAAATGTCAACACTTCTGTTTCCCAGGCACAGAGAAGGTGCTAGCAGGGAATTCTCTGCCTGCTTTTCCCCAGTGATCTGTAAGCTCTCCAGGACATCATAAAATCTGGGGCTCTGTGCTTTCTTTCGTTCTGAACAAGTGTTACTGTTTTCTGCACAAAAGCGATTCTGCGAAGGAATGTGAAAAGGCACAGAGAAGGTGCTAGCAGGGAATTCTCTGCCTGCCTTTCCCCAGTGCTCTGCAAGCTCTCCAGGACAACATAAAATCTGGGGCTCTGTGCTTTCTTTTGTTCTGAACAAGTGTTACTGTTTTCTGCACAAAAGCGATTCTGCGAAGCAATGTGAACACTTCTGCTTCCCAGGCACAGAGAAGGTGCTAGCAGGGAATTCTCTGCCTGCCTTTCCCCAGTGCTCTGCAAGCTCTCCAGGACAACATAAAATCTGGGGCTCTGTGCTTTCTTTTGTTCTGAACAAGTGTTACTGTTTTCTGCACAAAAGCGATTCTGCCAAGCAATGTGAACACTTCTGCTTCCCAGGCACAGAGAAGGTGCTAGCAGGGAATTCTCTGCCTGCCTTTCCCCAGTGCTCTGCAAGCTCTCCAGGACAACATAAAATCTGGGGCTCTGTGCTTTCTTTCGTCTGAACAAGTGTTACTGTTTTCTGCACAAAAGCGATTCTGCGAAGCAATGTGAACAGGCACAGAGAAGGTGCTAGCAGGGAATTCTCTGCCTGCCTTTCCCCAGTGCTCTGCAAGCTCTCCAGGACAACATAAAATCTGGGGCTCTGTGCTTTCTTTCGTCTGAACAAGTGTTACTGTTTTCTGCACAAAAGCGATACTGCTAAGAAATGTCAACACTTCTGTTTCCCAGGCACAGAGAAGGTGCTAGCAGGGAATTCTCTGCCTGCTTTTCCCCAGTGATCTGTAAGCTCTCCAGGACATCATAAAATCTGGGGCTCTGTGCTTTCTTTCGTTCTGAACAAGTGTTACTGTTTTCTGCACAAAAGCGATTCTGCGAAGGAATGTGAAAAGGCACAGAGAAGGTGCTAGCAGGGAATTCTCTGCCTGCCTTTCCCCAGTGCTCTGCAAGCTCTCCAGGACAACATAAAATCTGGGGCTCTGTGCTTTCTTTTGTTCTGAACAAGTGTTACTGTTTTCTGCACAAAAGCGATTCTGCGAAGCAATGTGAACACTTCTGCTTCCCAGGCACAGAGAAGGTGCTAGCAGGGAATTCTCTGCCTGCCTTTCCCCAGTGCTCTGCAAGCTCTCCAGGACAACATAAAATCTGGGGCTCTGTGCTTTCTTTCGTTCTGAACAAGTGTTACTGTTTTCTGCACAAAAGCGATTCTGCGAAGCAATGTGAACACTTCTGCTTCCCAGGCACAGAGAAGGTGCTAGCAGGAAATTCTCTGCCTGCCTTTCCCCAGTGCTCTGCAAGCTCTCCAGGACAACATAAAATCTGGGGCTCTGTGCTTTCTTTCGTCTGAACAAGTGTTACTGTTTTCTGCACAAAAGCGATACTGCTAAGAAATGTCAACACTTCTGTTTCCCAGGCACAGAGAAGGTGCTAGCAGGGAATTCTCTGCCTGCTTTTCCCCAGTGATCTGTAAGCTCTCCAGGACATCATAAAATCTGGGGCTCTGTGCTTTCTTTCGTTCTGAACAAGTGTTACTGTTTTCTGCACAAAAGCGATTCTGCGAAGGAATGTGAAAAGGCACAGAGAAGGTGCTAGCAGGGAATTCTCTGCCTGCCTTTCCCCAGTGCTCTGCAAGCTCTCCAGGACAACATAAAATCTGGGGCTCTGTGCTTTCTTTTGTTCTGAACAAGTGTTACTGTTTTCTGCACAAAAGCGATTCTGCGAAGCAATGTGAACACTTCTGCTTCCCAGGCACAGAGAAGGTGCTAGCAGGGAATTCTCTGCCTGCCTTTCCCCAGTGCTCTGCAAGCTCTCCAGGACAACATAAAATCTGGGGCTCTGTGCTTTCTTTCGTTCTGAACAAGTGTTACTGTTTTCTGCACAAAAGCGATTCTGCGAAGCAATGTGAACACTTCTGCTTCCCAGGCACAGAGAAGGTGCTAGCAGGAAATTCTCTGCCTGCCTTTCCCCAGTGCTCTGCAAGCTCTCCAGGACAACATAAAATCTGGGGCTCTGTGCTTTCTTTCGTCTGAACAAGTGTTACTGTTTTCTGCACAAAAGCGATTCTGCGAAGTAATGTGAACAGGCACAGAGAAGGTGCTAGCAAGGAATTCTCTGCCTGCCTTTCCCCAGTGCTCTGCAAGCTCTCCAGGACAACAGCAAATCTGGGGCTCTGTGCTTTCTTTTGTTCTGAACAAGTGTTAGTGTTTTCTGCACAAAAGCGATTCTGCGAAGCAATGTGAAGACTTCTGCTTCCCAGGCACAGAGAAGGTGCTAGCAGGGAATTCTCTGCCTGCCTTTCCCCAGTGCTCTGCAAGCTCTCCAGGACAACATAAAATCTGGGGCTCTGTGCTTTCTTTCGTCTGAACAAGTGTTACTGTTTTCTGCACAAAAGCGATTCTGCGAAGCAATGTGAACACTTCTGTTTCCCAGGCACAGAGAAGGTGCTAGCAGGGAATTCTCTGCCTGCTTTTCCCCAGTGCTCTGCAAGCTCTCCAGGACAACATAAAATCTGGGGCTCTGTGCTTTCTTTTGTTCTGAACAAGTGTTACTGTTTTCTGCACAAAAGCGATACTGCTATGAAAAGTGAACACTTCTGTTTCCCAGGCACAGAGAAGGTGCTAGCAGGGAATTCTCTGCCTGCTTTTCCCCAGTGCTCTGCAAGCTCTCCAGGACAACATAAAATCTGGGGCTCTGTGCTTTCTTTCGTTCTGAACAAGTGTTACAGTTTTCTGCACAAAAGCGATTCTGCGAAGGAATGTGAACAGGCACAGAGAAGGTGCTAGCAGGGAATTCTCTGCCTGCCTTTCCCCAGTGCTCTGCAAGCTCTCCAGGACAACATAAAATCTGGGGCTCTGTGCTTTCTTTCATTCTGAACAAGTGTTACTGTTTTCTGCACAAAAGCGATTCTGCGAAGCAATGGGAACACTTCTGTTTCCCAGGCACAGAGAAGGTGCTAGCAGGGAATTCTCTGCCTGCTTTTCCCCAGTGCTCTGCAAGCTCTCCAGGACAACATAAAATCTGGGGCTCTGTGCTTTCTTTCGTACTGAACAAGTGTTACTGTTTTCTGCACAAAAGCGATTCTGCGAAGGAATGTGAACAGGCACAGAGAAGGTGCTAGCAGGGAATTCTCTGCCTGCCTTTCCCCAGTGCTCTGCAAGCTCTCCAGGACAACATAAAATCTGGGGCTCTGTGCTTTCTTTCGTTCTGAACAAGTGTTACTGTTTTCTGCACAAAAGCGATTCTGCGAAGGAATGTGAACAGGCACAGAGAAGGTGCTAGCAGGTAATTCTCTGCCTGCCTTTCCCCAGTGCTCTGCAAGCTCTCCAGGACAACATAAAATCTGGGGCTCTGTGCTTTCTTTCGTTCTGAACAAGTGTTATTGTTTTCTGCACAAAAGCGATTCTGCGAAGCAATGTGAAGACTTCTGCTTCCCAGGCACAGAGAAGGTGCTAGCAGGGAATTCTCTGCCTGCCTTTCCCCAGTGCTCTGCAAGCTCTCCAGGACAACATAAAATCTGGGGCTCTGTGCTTTCTTTCGTACTGAACAAGTGTTACTGTTTTCTGCACAAAAGCGATTCTGCGAAGCAATGTGAACACTTCTGCTTCCCAGGCACAGAGAAGGTGCTAGCAGGGAATTCTCTGCCTGATTTTCCCCAGTTCTCTGCAAGCTCTCCAGGACAACATAAAATCTGGGGCTCTGTGCTTTCTTTCGTTCTGAACAAGTGTTAGTGTTTTCTGCACAAAAGCGATTCTGCGAAGCAATGTGAAGACTTCTGCTTCCCAGGCACAGAGAAGGTGCTAGCAGGGAATTCTCTGCCTGCTTTTCCCCAGTGCTCTGCAAGCTCTCCAGGACAACATAAAATCTGGGGCTCTGTGCTTTCTTTCCTTCTGAACAAGTGTTACTGTTTTCTGCACAAAAGCGATACTGCTAAGAAATGTGAACACTTCCCTTTCCCAGGCACAGAGAAGGTGCTAGCAGGAAATTCTCTGCCTGCCTTTCACCAGTGCTCTGCAAGCTCTCCAGGACAACATAAAATCTGGGGCTCTGTGCTTTCTTTCGTCTGAACAAGTGTTACTGTTTTCTGCACAAAAGCGATTCTGCGAAGTAATGTGAACAGGCACAGAGAAGGTGCTAGCAGGGAATTCTCTGCCTGCCTTTCCCCAGTGCTCTGCAAGCTCTCCAGGACAACATAAAATCTGGGGCTCTGTGCTTTCTTTCGTTCTGAACAAGTGTTACTGTTTTCTGCACAAAAGCGATTCTGCGAAGCAATGTGAAGACTTCCCTTTCCCAGGCACAGAGAAGGTGCTAGCAGGGAATTCTCTGCCTGCCTTTCCCCAGTGCTCTGCAAGCTCTCCAGGACAACATAAAATCTGGGGCTCTGTGCTTTCTTTCGTTCTGAACAAGTGTTACTGTTTTCTGCAGAAAAGCGATTCTGCGAAGCAATGTGAAGACTTCTGCTTCCCAGGCACAGAGAAGGTGCTAGCAGGGAATTCTCTGCCTGCTTTTCCCCAGTGCTCTGCAAGCTCTCCAGGACAACATAAAATCTGGGGCTCTGTGCTTTCTTTTGTTCTGAACAAGTGTTAGTGTTTTCTGCACAAAAGCGATTCTGCGAAGCAATGAGAACACTTCTGCTTCCCAGGCACAGAGAAGGTGCTAGCAGGGAATTCTCTGCCTGCTTTTCCCCAGTACTCTGCAAGCTCTCCAGCACAACATAAAATATGGGGCTCTGTGCTTTCTTTCCTTCTGAACAAGTGTTAGTGTTTTCTGCACAAAAGCGATACTGCTAAGAAATGTGAACACTTCTCTTTCCCAGGCACAGAGAAGGTGCTAGCAGGAAATTCTCTGCCTGCCTTTCACCAGTGCTCTGCAAGCTCTCCAGGACAACATAAAATCTGGGGCTCTGTGCTTTCTTTCGTCTGAACAAGTGTTACTGTTTTCTGCACAAAAGCGATTCTGCGAAGTAATGTGAACAGGCACAGAGAAGGTGCTAGCAGGGAATTCTCTGCCTGCCTTTCCCCAGTGCTCTGCAAGCTCTCCAGGACAACATAAAATCTGGGGCTCTGTGCTTTCTTTCGTTCTGAACAAGTGTTACTGTTTTCTGCACAAAAGCGATTCTGCGAAGCAATGTGAAGTCTTCTGCTTCCCAGGCACAGAGAAGGTGCTAGCAGGGAATTCTCTGCCTGCCTTTCCCCAGTGCTCTGCAAGCTCTCCAGGACAACATAAAATCTGGGGCTCTGTGCTTTCTTTCCTTCTGAACAAGTGTTACTGTTTTCTGCACAAAAGCGATTCTGCGAAGCAATGTGAACACTTCTGTTTCCCAGGCACAGAGAAGGTGCTAGCAGGGAATTCTCTGCCTGGTTTTCCCCAGTACTCTGCAAGCTCTCCAGCACAACATAAAATATGGGGCTCTGTGCTTTCTTTCCTTCTGAACAAGTGTTACTGTTTTCTGCAGAAAAGCGATACTGCTAAGAAATGTAAACACTTCTGTTTCCCAGGCACAGAGAAGGTGCTAGCAGGGAATTCTCTGCCTGCTTTTCCCCAGTGCTCTGCAAGCTCTCCAGGACAACATAAAATCTGGGGCTCTGTGCTTTCTTTTGTTCTGAACAAGTGTTACTGTTTTCTGCACAAAAGCGATTCTGCGAAGCAATGTGAACACTTCTGCTTCCCAGGCACAGAGAAGGTGCTAGCAGGGAATTCTCTGCCTGCCTTTCCCCAGTGCTCTGCAAGCTCTCCAGGACAACATAAAATCTGGGGCTCTGTGCTTTCTTTCGTTCTGAACAAGTGTTACTGTTTTCTGCACAAAAGCGATTCTGCGAAGCAATGTGAACACTTCTGTTTCCCAGGCACAGAGAAGGTGCTAGCAGGGAATTCTCTGCCTGCTTTTCCCCAGTGCTCTGCAAGCTCTCCAGGACAACAGCAAATCTGGGGCTCTGTGCTTTCTTTTGTTCTGAAAAAGTGTTATTGTTGTCTGCACAAAAGCGATTCTGCGAAGCAATGTGAACACTTCTGCTTCCCAGGCACAGAGAAGGTGCTAGCAGGGAATTCTCTGCCTGCCTTTCCCCAGTGCTCTGCAAGCTCTCCAGGACAACATAAAATCTGGGGCTCTGTGCTTTCTTTCGTTCTGAACAAGTGTTACTGTTTTCTGCACAAAAGCGATTCTGCGAAGCAATGTGAACACTTCTGTTTCCCAGGCACAGAGAAGGTGCTAGCAGGGAATTCTCTGCCTGCTTTTCCCCAGTGCTCTGCAAGCTCTCCAGGACAACATAAAATCTGGGGCTCTGTGCTTTCTTTCGTTCTGAACAAGTGTTAGTGTTTTCTGCACAAAAGCGATTCTGCGAAGCAATGGGAACACTTCTGTTTCCCAGGCACAGAGAAGGTGCTAGCAGGGAATTCTCTGCCTGCTTTTCCCCAGTGCTCTGCAAGCTCTCCAGGACAACATAAAATCTGGGGCTCTGTGCTTTCTTTCGTCTGAACAAGTGTTACTGTTTTCTGCACAAAAGCGATTCTGCGAAGCAATGTGAACACTTCTGTTTCCCAGGCACAGAGAAGGTGCTAGCAGGGAATTCTCTGCCTGCTTTTCCCCAGTGCTCTGCAAGCTCTCCAGGACAACATAAAATCTGGGGCTCTGTGCTTTCTTTTGTTCTGAACAAGTGTTACTGTTTTCTGCACAAAAGCGATACTGCTAAGAAATGTGAACACTTCTCTTTCCCAGGCACAGAGAAGGTGCTAGCAGGGAATTCTCTGCCTGCTTTTCCCCAGTGCTCTGCAAGCTCTCCAGGACAACATAAAATCTGGGGCTCTGTGCTTTCTTTCGTTCTGAACAAGTGTTACTGTTTTCTGCACAAAAGCGATTCTGCGAAGGAATGTGAACAGGCACAGAGAATGTGCTAGCAGGGAATTCTCTGCCTGCCTTTCCCCAGTGCTCTGCAAGCTCTCCAGGACAACATAAAATCTGGGGCTCTGTGCTTTCTTTCGTTCTGAACAAGTGTTACTGTTTTCTGCACAAAAGCGATTCTGCGAAGCAATGGGAACACTTCTGTTTCCCAGGCACAGAGAAGGTGCTAGCAGGGAATTCTCTGCCTGCTTTTCCCCAGTGCTCTGCAAGCTCTCCAGGACAACATAAAATCTGGGGCTCTGTGCTTTCTTTCGTTCTGAACAAGTGTTACTGTTTTCTGCACAAAAGCGATTCTGCGAAGAAATGTGAACAGGCACAGAGAAGGTGCTAGCAGGAAATTCTCTGCCTGCCTTTCCCCAGTGCTCTGCAAGCTCTCCAGGACAACATAAAATCTGGGGCTCTGTGCTTTCTTTCGTTCTGAACAAGTGTTATTGTTTTCTGCACAAAAGCGATTCTGCGAAGCAATGTGAAGACTTCTGCTTCCCAGGCACAGAGAAGGTGCTAGCAGGGAATTCTCTGCCTGCCTTTCCCCAGTGCTCTGCAAGCTCTCCAGGACAACATAAAATCTGGGGCTCTGTGCTTTCTTTCGTTCTGAACAAGTGTTACTGTTTTCTGCAGAAAAGCGATTCTGCCAAGCAATGTGAACACTTCTGTTTCCCAGGCACAGAGAAGGTGCTAGCAGGGAATTCTCTGCCTGCTTTTCCCCAGTGCTCTGCAAGCTCTCCAGGACAACATAAAATCTGGGGCTCTGTGCTTTGTTTCGTACTGAACAAGTGTTACTGTTTTCTGCACAAAAGCGATTCTGCGAAGCAATGTGAAGACTTCTGCTTCCCAGGCACAGAGAAGGTGCTAGCAGGGAATTCTCTGCCTGCTTTTCCCCAGTGCTCTGCAAGCTCTCCAGGACAACATAAAATCTGGGGCTCTGTGCTTTCTTTTGTTCTGAACAAGTGTTAGTGTTTTCTGCACAAAAGCGATTCTGCGAAGCAATGTGAACACTTCTGCTTCCCAGGCACAGAGAAGGTGCTAGCAGGGAATTCTCTGCCTGCTTTTCCCCAGTACTCTGCAAGCTCTCCAGCACAACATAAAATATGGGGCTCTGTGCTTTCTTTCCTTCTGAACAAGTGTTACTGTTTTCTGCAGAAAAGCGATACTGCTAAGAAATGTAAACACTTCTGTTTCCCAGGCACAGAGAAGGTGCTAGCAGGGAATTCTCTGCCTGCTTTTCCCCAGTGCTCTGCAAGCTCTCCAGGACAACATAAAATCTGGGGCTCTGTGCTTTCTTTTGTTCTGAACAAGTGTTACTGTTTTCTGCACAAAAGCGATTCTGCGAAGCAATGTGAACACTTCTGCTTCCCAGGCACAGAGAAGGTGCTAGCAGGGAATTCTCTGCCTGCCTTTCCCCAGTGCTCTGCAAGCTCTCCAGGACAACATAAAATCTGGGGCTCTGTGCTTTCCTTCGTTCTGAACAAGTGTTATTGTTTTCTGCACAAAAGCGATTCTGCGAAGCAATGTGAACACTTCTGTTTCCCAGGCACAGAGAAGGTGCTAGCAGGGAATTCTCTGCCTGCTTTTCCCCAGTGCTCTGCAAGCTCTCCAGGACAACATAAAATCTGGGGCTCTGTGCTTTGTTTCGTACTGAACAAGTGTTACTGTTTTCTGCACAAAAGCGATTCTGCGAAGCAATGTGAAGACTTCTGCTTCCCAGGCACAGAGAAGGTGCTAGCAGGGAATTCTCTGCCTGCTTTTCCCCAGTGCTCTGCAAGCTCTCCAGGACAACATAAAATCTGGGGCTCTGTGCTTTCTTTTGTTCTGAACAAGTGTTACTGTTTTCTGCACAAAAGCGATTCTGCGAAGCAATGTGAACACTTCTGCTTCCCAGGCACAGAGAAGGTGCTAGCAGGGAATTCTCTGCCTGCTTTTCCCCAGTGCTCTGCAAGCTCTCCAGGACAACATAAAATCTGGGGCTCTGTGCTTTCTTTTGTTCTGAACAAGTGTTAGTGTTTTCTGCACAAAAGCGATTCTGCGAAGCAATGTGAACACTTCTGCTTCCCAGGCACAGAGAAGGTGCTAGCAGGGAATTCTCTGCCTGCTTTTCCCCAGTACTCTGCAAGCTCTCCAGCACAACATAAAATATGGGGCTCTGTGCTTTCTTTCCTTCTGAACAAGTGTTACTGTTTTCTGCAGAAAAGCGATACTGCTAAGAAATGTAAACACTTCTGTTTCCCAGGCACAGAGAAGGTGCTAGCAGGGAATTCTCTGCCTGCTTTTCCCCAGTGCTCTGCAAGCTCTCCAGGACAACATAAAATCTGGGGCTCTGTGCTTTCTTTTGTTCTGAACAAGTGTTACTGTTTTCTGCACAAAAGCGATTCTGCGAAGCAATGTGAACACTTCTGCTTCCCAGGCACAGAGAAGGTGCTAGCAGGGAATTCTCTGCCTGCCTTTCCCCAGTGCTCTGCAAGCTCTCCAGGACAACATAAAATCTGGGGCTCTGTGCTTTCCTTCGTTCTGAACAAGTGTTATTGTTTTCTGCACAAAAGCGATTCTGCGAAGCAATGTGAACACTTCTGTTTCCCAGGCACAGAGAAGGTGCTAGCAGGGAATTCTCTGCCTGCTTTTCCCCAGTACTCTGCAAGCTCTCCAGGACAACATAAAATCTGGGGCTCTGTGCTTTCTTTTGTTCTGAACAAGTGTTACTGTTTTCTGCACAAAAGCGATTCTGCGAAGCAATGTGAACACTTCTGCTTCCCAGGCACAGAGAAGGTGCTAGCAGGGAATTCTCTGCCTGCCTTTCCCCAGTGCTCTGCAAGCTCTCCAGGACAACATAAAATCTGGGGCTCTGTGCTTTCTTTCGTTCTGAACAAGTGTTACTGTTTTCTGCAGAAAAGCGATTCTGCGAAGCAATGTGAACACTTCTGTTTCCCAGGCACAGAGAAGGTGCTAGCAGGGAATTCTCTGCCTGCTTTTCCCCAGTGCTCTGCAAGCTCTCCAGGACAACATAAAATCTGGGGCTCTGTGCTTTCTTTCGTTCTGAACAAGTGTTACTGTTTTCTGCACAAAAGCGATTCTGCGAAGCAATGGGAACACTTCTGTTTCCCAGGCACAGAGAAGGTGCTAGCAGGGAATTCTCTGCCTGCTTTTCCCCAGTGCTCTGCAAGCTCTCCAGGACAACATAAAATCTGGGGCTCTGTGCTTTCTTTTGTTCTGAAAAAGTGTTACTGTGGTCTGCAGAAAAGCGATTCTGCGAAGCAATGTGAACACTTCTGCTTCCCAGGCACAGAGAAGGTGCTAGCAGGGAATTCTCTGCCTGCCTTTCCCCAGTGCTCTGCAAGCTCTCCAGGACAACATAAAATCTGGGGCTCTGTGCTTTCTTTCGTTCTGAACAAGTGTTACTGTTTTCTGCACAAAAGCGATTCTGCGAAGCAATGGGAACACTTCTGTTTCCCAGGCACAGAGAAGGTGCTAGCAGGGAATTCTCTGCCTGCTTTTCCCCAGTGCTCTGCAAGCTCTCCAGGACAACATAAAATCTGGGGCTCTGTGCTTTCTTTCGTACTGAACAAGTGTTACTGTTTTCTGCACAAAAGCGATTCTGCGAAGCAATGTGAACACTTCTGCTTCCCAGGCACAGAGAAGGTGCTAGCAGGGAATTCTCTGCTTGCTTTTCCCCAGTGCTCTGCAAGCTCTCCAGGACAACATAAAATCTGGGGCTCTGTGCTTTCTTTCGTTCTGAACAAGTGTTACTGTTTTCTGCACAAAAGCGATTCTGCGAAGCAATGTGAACACTTCTGTTTCCTAGGCACAGAGAAGGTGCTAGCAGGGAATTCTCTGCCTGCTTTTCCCCAGTGCTCTGCAAGCTCTCCAGGACAACATAAAATCTGGGGCTCTGTGCTTTCTTTCGTTCTGAACAAGTGTTACTGTTTTCTGCACAAAAGCGATTCTGCGAAGCAATGGGAACACTTCTGTTTCCCAGGCACAGAGAAGGTGCTAGCAGGGAATTCTCTGCCTGCTTTTCCCCAGTGCTCTGCAAGCTCTCCAGGACAACATAAAATCTGGGGCTCTGTGCTTTCTTTCGTTCTGAACAAGTGTTATTGTTTTCTGCACAAAAGCGATTCTGCGAAGCAATGTGAAGACTTCTGCTTCCCAGGCACAGAGAAGGTGCTAGCAGGGAATTCTCTGCCTGCCTTTCCCCAGTGCTCTGCAAGCTCTCCAGGACAACATAAAATCTGGGGCTCTGTGCTTTCTTTCGTTCTGAACAAGTGTTACTGTTTTCTGCAGAAAAGCGATTCTGCCAAGCAATGTGAACACTTCTGTTTCCCAGGCACAGAGAAGGTGCTAGCAGGGAATTCTCTGCCTGCTTTTCCCCAGTGCTCTGCAAGCTCTCCAGGACAACATAAAATCTGGGGCTCTGTGCTTTGTTTCGTACTGAACAAGTGTTACTGTTTTCTGCACAAAAGCGATTCTGCGAAGCAATGTGAAGACTTCTGCTTCCCAGGCACAGAGAAGGTGCTAGCAGGGAATTCTCTGCCTGCTTTTCCCCAGTGCTCTGCAAGCTCTCCAGGACAACATAAAATCTGGGGCTCTGTGCTTTCTTTTGTTCTGAACAAGTGTTAGTGTTTTCTGCACAAAAGCGATTCTGCGAAGCAATGTGAACACTTCTGCTTCCCAGGCACAGAGAAGGTGCTAGCAGGGAATTCTCTGCCTGCTTTTCCCCAGTACTCTGCAAGCTCTCCAGCACAACATAAAATATGGGGCTCTGTGCTTTCTTTCCTTCTGAACAAGTGTTACTGTTTTCTGCAGAAAAGCGATACTGCTAAGAAATGTAAACACTTCTGTTTCCCAGGCACAGAGAAGGTGCTAGCAGGGAATTCTCTGCCTGCTTTTCCCCAGTGCTCTGCAAGCTCTCCAGGACAACATAAAATCTGGGGCTCTGTGCTTTCTTTTGTTCTGAACAAGTGTTACTGTTTTCTGCACAAAAGCGATTCTGCGAAGCAATGTGAACACTTCTGCTTCCCAGGCACAGAGAAGGTGCTAGCAGGGAATTCTCTGCCTGCCTTTCCCCAGTGCTCTGCAAGCTCTCCAGGACAACATAAAATCTGGGGCTCTGTGCTTTCCTTCGTTCTGAACAAGTGTTATTGTTTTCTGCACAAAAGCGATTCTGCGAAGCAATGTGAACACTTCTGTTTCCCAGGCACAGAGAAGGTGCTAGCAGGGAATTCTCTGCCTGCTTTTCCCCAGTGCTCTGCAAGCTCTCCAGGACAACATAAAATCTGGGGCTCTGTGCTTTGTTTCGTACTGAACAAGTGTTACTGTTTTCTGCACAAAAGCGATTCTGCGAAGCAATGTGAAGACTTCTGCTTCCCAGGCACAGAGAAGGTGCTAGCAGGGAATTCTCTGCCTGCTTTTCCCCAGTGCTCTGCAAGCTCTCCAGGACAACATAAAATCTGGGGCTCTGTGCTTTCTTTTGTTCTGAACAAGTGTTACTGTTTTCTGCACAAAAGCGATTCTGCGAAGCAATGTGAACACTTCTGCTTCCCAGGCACAGAGAAGGTGCTAGCAGGGAATTCTCTGCCTGCTTTTCCCCAGTGCTCTGCAAGCTCTCCAGGACAACATAAAATCTGGGGCTCTGTGCTTTCTTTTGTTCTGAACAAGTGTTAGTGTTTTCTGCACAAAAGCGATTCTGCGAAGCAATGTGAACACTTCTGCTTCCCAGGCACAGAGAAGGTGCTAGCAGGGAATTCTCTGCCTGCTTTTCCCCAGTACTCTGCAAGCTCTCCAGCACAACATAAAATATGGGGCTCTGTGCTTTCTTTCCTTCTGAACAAGTGTTACTGTTTTCTGCAGAAAAGCGATACTGCTAAGAAATGTAAACACTTCTGTTTCCCAGGCACAGAGAAGGTGCTAGCAGGGAATTCTCTGCCTGCTTTTCCCCAGTGCTCTGCAAGCTCTCCAGGACAACATAAAATCTGGGGCTCTGTGCTTTCTTTTGTTCTGAACAAGTGTTACTGTTTTCTGCACAAAAGCGATTCTGCGAAGCAATGTGAACACTTCTGCTTCCCAGGCACAGAGAAGGTGCTAGCAGGGAATTCTCTGCCTGCCTTTCCCCAGTGCTCTGCAAGCTCTCCAGGACAACATAAAATCTGGGGCTCTGTGCTTTCCTTCGTTCTGAACAAGTGTTATTGTTTTCTGCACAAAAGCGATTCTGCGAAGCAATGTGAACACTTCTGTTTCCCAGGCACAGAGAAGGTGCTAGCAGGGAATTCTCTGCCTGCTTTTCCCCAGTACTCTGCAAGCTCTCCAGGACAACATAAAATCTGGGGCTCTGTGCTTTCTTTTGTTCTGAACAAGTGTTACTGTTTTCTGCACAAAAGCGATTCTGCGAAGCAATGTGAACACTTCTGCTTCCCAGGCACAGAGAAGGTGCTAGCAGGGAATTCTCTGCCTGCCTTTCCCCAGTGCTCTGCAAGCTCTCCAGGACAACATAAAATCTGGGGCTCTGTGCTTTCTTTCGTTCTGAACAAGTGTTACTGTTTTCTGCAGAAAAGCGATTCTGCGAAGCAATGTGAACACTTCTGTTTCCCAGGCACAGAGAAGGTGCTAGCAGGGAATTCTCTGCCTGCTTTTCCCCAGTGCTCTGCAAGCTCTCCAGGACAACATAAAATCTGGGGCTCTGTGCTTTCTTTCGTTCTGAACAAGTGTTACTGTTTTCTGCACAAAAGCGATTCTGCGAAGCAATGGGAACACTTCTGTTTCCCAGGCACAGAGAAGGTGCTAGCAGGGAATTCTCTGCCTGCTTTTCCCCAGTGCTCTGCAAGCTCTCCAGGACAACATAAAATCTGGGGCTCTGTGCTTTCTTTTGTTCTGAAAAAGTGTTACTGTGGTCTGCAGAAAAGCGATTCTGCGAAGCAATGTGAACACTTCTGCTTCCCAGGCACAGAGAAGGTGCTAGCAGGGAATTCTCTGCCTGCCTTTCCCCAGTGCTCTGCAAGCTCTCCAGGACAACATAAAATCTGGGGCTCTGTGCTTTCTTTCGTTCTGAACAAGTGTTACTGTTTTCTGCACAAAAGCGATTCTGCGAAGCAATGGGAACACTTCTGTTTCCCAGGCACAGAGAAGGTGCTAGCAGGGAATTCTCTGCCTGCTTTTCGCCAGTGCTCTGCAAGCTCTCCAGGACAACATAAAATCTGGGGCTCTGTGCTTTCTTTCGTACTGAACAAGTGTTACTGTTTTCTGCACAAAAGCGATTCTGCGAAGCAATGTGAACACTTCTGCTTCCCAGGCACAGAGAAGGTGCTAGCAGGGAATTCTCTGCTTGCTTTTCCCCAGTGCTCTGCAAGCTCTCCAGGACAACATAAAATCTGGGGCTCTGTGCTTTCTTTCGTTCTGAACAAGTGTTACTGTTTTCTGCACAAAAGCGATTCTGCGAAGCAATGTGAACACTTCTGTTTCCTAGGCACAGAGAAGGTGCTAGCAGGGAATTCTCTGCCTGCTTTTCCCCAGTGCTCTGCAAGCTCTCCAGGACAACATAAAATCTGGGGCTCTGTGCTTTCTTTCGTTCTGAACAAGTGTTACTGTTTTCTGCACAAAAGCGATTCTGCGAAGCAATGGGAACACTTCTGTTTCCCAGGCACAGAGAAGGTGCTAGCAGGGAATTCTCTGCCTGCTTTTCCCCAGTGCTCTGCAAGCTCTCCAGGACAACATAAAATCTGGGGCTCTGTGCTTTCTTTCGTACTGAACAAGTGTTAGTGTTTTCTGCACAAAAGCGATTCTGCGAAGCAATGTGAACACTTCTGCTTCCCAGGCACAGAGAAGGTGCTAGCAGGGAATTCTCTGCCTGCCTTTCCCCAGTGCTCTGCAAGCTCTCCAGGACAACATAAAATCTGGGGCACTGTGCTTTCTTTCCTTCTGAACAAGTGTTACTGTTTTCTGCAGAAAAGCGATTCTGCCAAGCAATGTGAACACTTCTGTTTCCCAGGCACAGAGAAGGTGCTAGCAGGGAATTCTCTGCCTGCTTTTCCCCAGTGCTCTGCAAGCTCTCCAGGACAACATAAAATCTGGGGCTCTGTGCTTTCTTTCGTTCTGAACAAGTTTTACTGTTTTCTGCACAAAAGCGATTCTGCGAAGCAATGGGAACACTTCTGTTTCCCAGGCACAGAGAAGGTGCTAGCAGGGAATTCTCTGCCTGCTTTTCCCCAGTGCTCTGCAAGCTCTCCAGGACAACATAAAATCTGGGGCTCTGTGCTTTCTTTTGTTCTGAAAAAGTGTTACTGTTGTCTGCACAAAAGCGATTCTGCGAAGCAATGTGAACACTTCTGTTTCCCAGGCACAGAGAAGGTGCTAGCAGGGAATTCTCTGCATGCTTTTCCCCAGTGCTCTGCAAGCTCTCCAGGACAACATAAAATCTGGGGCTCTGTGCTTTCTTTTGTTCTGAAAAAGTGTTACTGTTTTCTGCACAAAAGCGATTCTGCGAAGCAATGGGAACACTTCTGTTTCCCAGGCACAGAGAAGGTGCTAGCAGGGAATTCTCTGCCTGCTTTTCCCCAGTGCTCTGCAAGCTCTCCAGGACAACATAAAATCTGGGGCTCTGTGCTTTCTTTCGTCTGAACAAGTGTTACTGTTTTCTGCACAAAAGCGATTCTGCGAAGCAATGTGAACACTTCTGCTTCCCAGGCACAGAGAAGGTGCTAGCAGGGAATTCTCTGCCTGCTTTTCCCCAGTGCTCTGCAAGCTCTCCAGGACAACATAAAATCTGGGGCTCTGTGCTTTCTTTCGTTCTGAACAAGTGTTACTGTTTTCTGCACAAAAGCGATTCTGCGAAGCAATGGGAACACTTCTGTTTCCCAGGCACAGAGAAGGTGCTAGCAGGGAATTCTCTGCCTGCTTTTCCCCAGTGCTCTGCAAGCTCTCCAGGACAACATAAAATCTGGGGCTCTGTGCTTTCTTTCGTACTGAACAAGTGTTACTGTTTTCTGCACAAAAGCGATTCTGCGAAGCAATGTGAACACTTCTGCTTCCCAGGCACAGAGAAGGTGCTAGCAGGGAATTCTCTGCTTGCTTTTCCCCAGTGCTCTGCAAGCTCTCCAGGACAACATAAAATCTGGGGCTCTGTGCTTTCTTTCGTTCTGAACAAGTGTTATTGTTTTCTGCACAAAAGCGATTCTGCGAAGCAATGTGAACACTTCTGCTTCCCAGGCACAGAGAAGGTGCTAGCAGGGAATTCTCTGCCTGCTTTTCCCCAGTGCTCTGCAAGCTCTCCAGGACAACATAAAATCTGGGGCTCTGTGCTTTCTTTCGTTCTGAACAAGTGTTACTGTTTTCTGCACAAAAGCGATTCTGCCAAGCAATGTGAACAGTCACAGAGAAGGTGCTAGCAGGGAATTCTCTGCCTGCCTTTCCCCAGTGCTCTGCAAGCTCTCCAGGACAACATAAAATCTGGGGCTCTGTGCTTTCTTTCGTCTCAACAAGTGTTACTGTTTTCTGCACAAAAGCGATTCTGCGAAGCAATGTGAACAGGCACAGAGAAGGTGCTAGCAGGGAATTCTCTGCCTGCCTTTCCCCAGTGCTCTGCAAGCTCTCCAGGACAACATAAAATCTGGGGCTCTGTGCTTTCTTTCGTTCTGAACAAGTGTTACTGTTTTCTGCAGAAAAGCGATTCTGCGAAGCAATGTGAACACTTCTGTTTCCCAGGCACAGAGAAGGTGCTAGCAGGGAATTCTCTGCCTGCTTTTCCCCAGTACTCTGCAAGCTCTCCAGGACAACATAGAATCTGGGGCTCTGTGCTTTCTTTCGTTCTGAACAAGTGTTATTGTTTTCTGCACAAAAGCGATTCTGCCAAGCAATGTGAACACTTCTGTTTCCCAGGCACAGAGAAGGTGCTAGCAGGGAATTCTCTGCCTGCTTTTCCCCAGTGCTCTGCAAGCTCTCCAGGACAACATAAAATCTGGGGCTCTGTGCTTTCTTTCGTTCTGAACAAGTGTTAGTGTTTTCTGCACAAAAGCGATTCTGCGAAGCAATGGGAACACTTCTGTTTCCCAGGCACAGAGAAGGTGCTAGCAGGGAATTCTCTGCCTGCTTTTCCCCAGTGCTCTGCAAGCTCTCCAGGACAACATAAATTCTGGGGCTCTGTGCTTTCTTTCGTACTGAACAAGTGTTACTGTTTTCTGCACAGAAGCGATTCTGCGAAGCAATGTGAACACTTCTGCTTCCCAGGCACAGAGAAGGTGCTAGCAGGGAATTCTCTGCTTGCTTTTCCCCAGTGCTCTGCAAGCTCTCCAGGACAACATAAAATCTGGGGCTCTGTGCTTTCTTTCGTTCTGAACAAGTGTTACTGTTTTCTGCACAAAAGCGATTCTGCGAAGCAATGTGAACACTTCTGTTTCCCAGGCACAGAGAAGGTGCTAGCAGGGAATTCTCTGCCTGCTTTTCCCCAGTGCTCTGCAAGCTCTCCAGGACAACATAAAATCTGGGGCTCTGTGCTTTCTTTCGTTCTGAACAAGTGTTATTGTTTTCTGCACAAAAGCGATTCTGCGAAGCAATGTGAACACTTCTTTTTCCCAGGCACAGAGAAGGTGCTAGCAGGGAATTCTCTGCCTGCTTTTCCCCAGTGCTCTGCAAGCTCTCCAGGACAACATAAAATCTGGGGCTCTGTGCTTTCTTTTGTTCTGAACAAGTGTTACTGTTTTCTGCACAAAAGCGATTCTGCGAAGCAATGTGAACACTTCTGCTTCCCAGGCACAGAGAAGGTGCTAGCAGGGAATTCTCTGCCTGCCTTTCCCCAGTGCTCTGCAAGCTCTCCAGGACAACATAAAATCTGGGGCTCTGTGCTTTCCTTCGTTCTGAACAAGTGTTATTGTTTTCTGCACAAAAGCGATTCTGCGAAGCAATGTGAACACTTCTGTTTCCCAGGCACAGAGAAGGTGCTAGCAGGAAATTCTCTGCCTGCCTTTCACCAGTGCTCTGCAAGCTCTCCAGGACAACATAAAATCTGGGGCTCTGTGCTTTCTTTCGTCTGAACAAGTGTTACTGTTTTCTGCACAAAAGCGATTCTGCGAAGTAATGTGAACAGGCACAGAGAAGGTGCTAGCAGGGAATTCTCTGCCTGCCTTTCCCCAGTGCTCTGCAAGCTCTCCAGGACAACATAAAATCTGGGGCTCTGTGCTTTCTTTCGTACTGAACAAGTGTTACTGTTTTCTGCACAAAAGCGATTCTGCGAAGCAATGTGAAGACTTCTGCTTCCCAGGCACAGAGAAGGTGCTAGCAGGGAATTCTCTGCCTGCTTTTCCCCAGTACTCTGCAAGCTCTCCAGCACAACATAAAATATGGGGCTCTGTGCTTTCTTTCCTTCTGAACAAGTGTTAGTGTTTTCTGCACAAAAGCGATACTGCTAAGAAATGTGAACACTTCTCTTTCCCAGGCACAGAGAAGGTGCTAGCAGGAAATTCTCTGCCTGCCTTTCACCAGTGCTCTGCAAGCTCTCCAGGACAACATAAAATCTGGGGCTCTGTGCTTTCTTTCGTTCTGAACAAGTGTTAGTGTTTTCTGCACAAAAGCGATTCTGCGAAGCAATGGGAACACTTCTGTTTCCCAGGCACAGAGAAGGTGCTAGCAGGGAATTCTCTGCCTGCTTTTCCCCAGTGCTCTGCAAGCTCTCCAGGACAACATAAAATCTGGGGCTCTGTGCTTTCTTTCGTCTGAACAAGTGTTACTGTTTTCTGCACAAAAGCGATTCTGCGAAGCAATGTGAACACTTCTGTTTCCCAGGCACAGAGAAGGTGCTAGCAGGGAATTCTCTGCCTGCTTTTCCCCAGTGCTCTGCAAGCTCTCCAGGACAACATAAAATCTGGGGCTCTGTGCTTTCTTTCGTTCTGAACAAGTGTTATTGTTTTCTGCACAAAAGCGATACTGCTAAGAAATGTGAACACTTCTCTTTCCCAGGCACAGAGAAGGTGCTAGCAGGGAATTCTCTGCCTGCTTTTCCCCAGTGCTCTGCAAGCTCTCCAGGACAACATAAAATCTGGGGCTCTGTGCTTTCTTTCGTTCTGAACAAGTGTTACTGTTTTCTGCACAAAAGCGATTCTGCGAAGGAATGTGAACAGGCACAGAGAATGTGCTAGCAGGGAATTCTCTGCCTGCCTTTCCCCAGTGCTCTGCAAGCTCTCCAGGACAACATAAAATCTGGGGCTCTGTGCTTTCTTTCGTTCTGTACAAGTGTTACTGTTTTCTGCACAAAAGCGATTCTGCGAAGCAATGGGAACACTTCTGTTTCCCAGGCACAGAGAAGGTGCTAGCAGGGAATTCTCTGCCTGCTTTTCCCCAGTGCTCTGCAAGCTCTCCAGGACAACATAAAATCTGGGGCTCTGTGCTTTCTTTCGTTCTGAACAAGTGTTACTGTTTTCTGCACAAAAGCGATTCTGCGAAGGAATGTGAACAGGCACAGAGAAGGTGCTAGCAGGGAATTCTCTGCCTGCCTTTCCCCAGTGCTCTGCAAGCTCTCCAGGACAACATAAAATCTGGGGCTCTGTGCTTTCTTTCGTTCTGAACAAGTGTTACTGTTTTCTGCACAAAAGCGATTCTGCGAAGGAATGTGAACAGGCACAGAGAAGGTGCTAGCAGGGAATTCTCTGCCTGCCTTTCCCCAGTGCTCTGCAAGCTCTCCAGGACAACATAAAATCTGGGGCTCTGTGCTTTCTTTCGTTCTGAACAAGTGTTACTGTTTTCTGCAGAAAAGCGATTCTGCCAAGCAATGTGAACACTTCTGTTTCCCAGGCACAGAGAAGGTGCTAGCAGGGAATTCTCTGCCTGCTTTTCCCCAGTGCTCTGCAAGCTCTCCAGGACAACATAAAATCTGGGGCTCTGTGCTTTCTTTCGTACTGAACAAGTGTTACTGTTTTCTGCACAAAAGCGATTCTGCGAAGCAATGTGAAGACTTCTGCTTGCCAGGCACAGAGAAGGTGCTAGCAGGGAATTCTCTGCCTGCTTTTCCCCAGTGCTCTGCAAGCTCTCCAGGACAACATAAATTCTGGGGCTCTGTGCTTTCTTTTGTTCTGAACAATTGTTAGTGTTTTCTGCACAAAAGCGATTCTGCGAAGCAATGTGAACACTTCTGCTTCCCAGGCACAGAGAAGGTGCTAGCAGGGAATTCTCTGCCTGCTTTTCCCCAGTACTCTGCAAGCTCTCCAGCACAAAATAAAATATGGGGCTCTGTGCTTTCTTTCCTTCTGAACAAGTGTTAGTGTTTTCTGCACAAAAGCGATACTGCTAAGAAATGTGAACACTTCTCTTTCCCAGGCACAGAGAAGGTGCTAGCAGGAAATTCTCTGCATGCCTTTCACCAGTGCTCTGCAAGCTCTCCAGGACAACATAAAATCTGGGGCTCTGTGCTTTCTTTCGTCTGAACAAGTGTTACTGTTTTCTGCACAAAAGCGATTCTGCGAAGTAATGTGAACAGGCACAGAGAAGGTGCTAGCAGGGAATTCTCTGCCTGCCTTTCCCCAGTGCTCTGCAAGCTCTCCAGGACAACATAAAATCTGGGGCTCTGTGCTTTCTTTCGTTCTGAACAAGTGTTACTGTTTTCTGCACAAAAGCGATTCTGCGAAGCAATGGGAACACTTCTGCTTCCCAGGCACAGAGAAGGTGCTAGCAGGGAATTCTCTGCCTGCCTTTCCCCAGTGCTCTGCGAGCTCTCCAGGACAACATAAAATCTGGGGCTCTGTGCTTTCTTTCCTTCTGAACAAGTGTTACTGTTTTCTGCACAAAAGCGATTCTGCGAAGCAATGTGAACACTTCTGTTTCCCAGGCACAGAGAAGGTGCTAGCAGGGAATTCTCTGCCTGGTTTTCCCCAGTACTCTGCAAGCTCTCCAGCACAACATAAAATCTGGGGCTCTGTGCTTTCCTTCGTTCTGAACAAGTGTTATTGTTTTCTGCACAAAAGCGATTCTGCGAAGCAATGTGAACACTTCTGTTTCCCAGGCACAGAGAAGGTGCTAGCAGGGAATTCTCTGCCTGCTTTTCCCCAGTGCTCTGCAAGCTCTCCAGGACAACATAAAATCTGGGGCTCTGTGCTTTCTTTTGTTCTGAACAAGTGTTACTGTTTTCTGCACAAAAGCGATTCTGCGAAGCAATGTGAACACTTCTGCTTCCCAGGCACAGAGAAGGTGCTAGCAGGGAATTCTCTGCCTGCCTTTCCCCAGTGCTCTGCAAGCTCTCCAGGACAACATAAATTCTGGGGCTCTGTGCTTTCTTTCGTTCTGAACAAGAGTTACTGTTGTCTGCACAAAAACGATTCTGCGAAGCAATGTGAACACTTCTGCTTCCCAGGCACAGAGAAGGTGCTAGCAGGGAATTCTCTGCCTGCCTTTCCCCAGTGCTCTGCAAGCTCTCCAGGACAACATAAAATCTGGGGCTCTGTGCTTTCTTTCGTTCTGAACAAGTGTTACTGTTTTCTGCACAAAAGCGATTCTGCGAAGCAATGTGAACACTTCTGTTTCCCAGGCACAGAGAAGGTGCTAGCAGGGAATTCTCTGCTTGCCTTTCCCCAGTGCTCTGCAAGCTCTCCAGGACAACATAAAATCTGGGGCTCTGTGCTTTCTTTTGTTCTGAACAAGTGTTACTGTTTTCTGCACAAAAGCGATTCTGCGAAGCAATGGGAACACTTCTGTTTCCCAGGCACAGAGAAGGTGCTAGCAGGGAATTCTCTGCCTGCTTTTCCCCAGTGCTCTGCAAGCTCTCCAGGACAACATAAAATCTGGGGCTCTGTGCTTTCTTTCGTACTGAACAAGTGTTACTGTTTTCTGCACAAAAGCGATTCTGCGAAGCAATGTGAACACTTCTGCTTCCCAGGCAAAGAGAAGGTGCTAGCAGGGAATTCTCTGCTTGCTTTTCCCCAGTGCTCTGCAAGCTCTCCAGGACAACATAAAATCTGGGGCTCTGTGCTTTCTTTCGTTCTGAACAAGTGTTACTGTTTTCTGCACAAAAGCGATTCTGCGAAGCAATGTGAACACTTCTGTTTCCTAGGCACAGAGAAGGTGCTAGCAGGGAATTCTCTGCCTGCTTTTCCCCAGTGCTCTGCAAGCTCTCCAGGACAACATAAAATCTGGGGCTCTGTGCTTTCTTTCGTTCTGAACAAGTGTTACTGTTTTCTGCACAAAAGCGATTCTGCGAAGCAATGTGAACACTTCTGCTTCCCAGGCACAGAGAAGGTGCTAGCAGGGAATTCTCTGCTTGCTTTTCCCCAGTGCTCTGCAAGCTCTCCAGGACAACATAAAATCTGGGGCTCTGTGCTTTCTTTCGTTCTGAACAAGTGTTATTGTTTTCTGCACAAAAGCGATTCTGCGAAGCAATGTGAACACTTCTGCTTCCCAGGCACAGAGAAGGTGCTAGCAGGGAATTCTCTGCCTGCCTTTCCCCAGTGCTCTGCAAGCTCTCCAGGACAACATAAAATCTGGGGCTCTGTGCTTTCTTTCGTTCTGAACAAGTGTTACTGTTTTCTGCACAAAAGCGATTCTGCGAAGCAATGTGAACACTTCTGCTTCCCAGGCACAGAGAAGGTGCTAGCAGGGAATTCTCTGCTTGCTTTTCCCCAGTGCTCTGCAAGCTCTCCAGGACAACATAAAATCTGGAGCTCTGTGCTTTCTTTTGTTCTGAACAAGTGTTACTGTTTTCTGCACAAAAGCGATTCTGCGAAGCAATGTGAACACTTCTGCTTCCCAGGCACAGAGAAGGTGCTAGCAGGGAATTCTCTGCCTGCCTTTCCCCAGTGCTCTGCAAGCTCTCCAGGACAACATAAAATCTGGGGCACTGTGCTTTCCTTCCTTCTGAACAAGTGTTACTGTTTTCTGCACAAAAGCGATTCTGCGAAGCAATGTGAACACTTCTGTTTCCCAGGCACAGAGAAGGTGCTAGCAGGGAATTCTCTGCATGCTTTTCCCCAGTGCTCTGCAAGCTCTCCAGGACAACATAAAATCTGGGGCTCTGTGCTTTCTTTTGTTCTGAAAAAGTGTTACTGTTGTCTGCACAAAAGCGATTCTGCGAAGCAATGTGAACACTTCTGCTTCCCAGGCACAGAGAAGGTGCTAGCAGGGAATTCTCTGCCTGCCTTTCACCAGTGCTCTGCAAGCTCTCCAGGACAACATAAAATCTGGGGCTCTGTGCTTTCTTTCGTTCTGAACAAGTGTTACTGTTTTCTGCACAAAAGCGATTCTGCGAAGCAATGTGAACACTTCTGTTTCCTAGGCACAGAGAAGGTGCTAGCAGGGAATTCTCTGCCTGCTTTTCCCCAGTGCTCTGCAAGCTCTCCAGGACAACATAAAATCTGGGGCTCTGTGCTTTCTTTCGTTCTGAACAAGTGTTACTGTTTTCTGCACAAAAGCGATTCTGCGAAGCAATGGGAACACTTCTGTTTCCCAGGCACAGAGAAGGTGCTAGCAGGGAATTCTCTGCCTGCTTTTCCCCAGTGCTCTGCAAGCTCTCCAGGACAACATAAAATCTGGGGCTCTGTGCTTTCTTTCGTACTGAACAAGTGTTACTGTTTTCTGCACAAAAGCGATTCTGCGAAGCAATGTGAACACTTCTGCTTCCCAGGCACAGAGAAGGTGCTAGCAGGGAATTCTCTGCTTGCTTTTCCCCAGTGCTCTGCAAGCTCTCCAGGACAACATAAAATCTGGGGCTCTGTGCTTTCTTTTGTTCTGAACAAGTGTTACTGCTTTCTGCACACAAGCGATTCTGCGAAGCAATGTGAACACTTCTGCTTCCCAGGCACAGAGAAGGTGCTAGCAGGGAATTCTCTGCCTGCCTTTCCCCAGTGCTCTGCAAGCTCTCCAGGACAACATAAAATCTGGGGCTCTGTGCTTTCTTTCGTTCTGAACAAGTGTTACTGTTTTCTGCACAAAAGCGATTCTGCCAAGCAATGTGAACAGTCACAGAGAAGGTGCTAGCAGGGAATTCTCTGCCTGCCTTTCCCCAGTGCTCTGCAAGCTCTCCAGGACAACATAAAATCTGGGGCTCTGTGCTTTCTTTCGTTCTGAACAAGTGTTACTGTTTTCTGCACAAAAGCGATTCTGCGAAGCAATGTGAACAGGCACAGAGAAGGTGCTAGCAGGGAATTCTCTGCCTGCCTTTCCCCAGTGCTCTGCAAGCTCTCCAGGACAACATAAAATCTGGGGCTCTGTGCTTTCTTTCGTTCTGAACAAGTGTTACTGTTTTCTGCACAAAAGCGATTCTGCGAAGCAATGGGAACACTTCTCTTTCCCAGGCACAGAGAAGGTGCTAGCAGGGAATTCTCTGCCTGCTTTTCCCCAGTACTCTGCAAGCTCTCCAGGACAACATAGAATCTGGGGCTCTGTGCTTTCTTTCGTTCTGAACAAGTGTTATTGTTTTCTGCACACAAGCGATTCTGCGAAGCAATGTGAACACTTCTGCTTCCCAGGCACAGAGAAGGTGCTAGCAGGGAATTCTCTGCCTGCCTTTCCCCAGTGCTCTGCAAGCTCTCCAGGACAACATAAAATCTGGGGCTCTGTGCTTTCTTTCGTTCTGAACAAGTGTTACTGTTTTCTGCACAAAAGCGATTCTGCCAAGCAATGTGAACAGTCACAGAGAAGGTGCTAGCAGGGAATTCTCTGCCTGCCTTTCCCCAGTGCTCTGCAAGCTCTCCAGGACAACATAAAATCTGGGGCTCTGTGCTTTCTTTCGTCTCAACAAGTGTTACTGTTTTCTGCACAAAAGCGATTCTGCGAAGCAATGTGAACAGGCACAGAGAAGGTGCTAGCAGGGAATTCTCTGCCTGCCTTTCCCCAGTGCTCTGCAAGCTCTCCAGGACAACATAAAATCTGGGGCTCTGTGCTTTCTTTCGTTCTGAACAAGTGTTATTGTTTTCTGCACAAAAGCGATTCTGCGAAGCAATGTGAACACTTCTGCTTCCCAGGCACAGAGAAGGTGCTAGCAGGGAGTTCTCTGCCTGCCTTTCCCCAGTGCTCTGCACGCTCTGCAGGACAACATAAAATCTGGGGCTCTGTGCTTTCTTTCGTTCTGAACATGTGTTACTGTTTTCTGCACAAAAGCGATTCTGCGAAGCAATGGGAACACTTCTGTTTCCCAGGCACAGAGAAGGTGCTAGCAGGGAATTCTCTGCCTGCCTTTCCCCAGTGCTCTGCAAGCTCTCCAGGACAACATAAAATCTGGGGCTCTGTGCTTTCTTTCGTCTGAACAAGTGTTACTGTTTTCTGCACAAAAGCGATTCTGCGAAGCAATGTGAACACTTCTGCTTCCCAGGCACAGAGAAGGTGCTAGCAGGGAATTCTCTGCCTGCTTTTCCCCAGTGCTCTGCAAGCTCTCCAGGACAACATAAAATCTGGGGCTCTGTGCTTTCTTTCGTTCTGAACAAGTGTTACTGTTTTCTGCAGAAAAGTGATTCTGCCAAGCAATGTGAACACTTCTGATTCCCAGGCACAGAGAAGGTGCTAGCAGGGAATTCTCTGCCTGCTTTTCCCCAGTGCTCTGCAAGCTCTCCAGGACAACATAAAATCTGGGGCTCTGTGCTTTCTTTCGTTCTGAACAAGTGTTATTGTTTTCTGCACACAAGCGATTCTGCAAAGCAATGTGAACACTTCTGCTTCCCAGGCACAGAGAAGGTGCTAGCAGGGAATTCTCTGCCTGCCTTTCCCCAGTGCTCTGCAAGCTCTCCAGGACAACATAAAATCTGGGGCTCTGTGCTTTCTTTCGTCTCAACAAGTGTTACTGTTTTCTGCACAAAAGCGATTCTGCGAAGCAATGTGAACAGGCACAGAGAAGGTGCTAGCAGGGAATTCTCTGCCTGCCTTTCCCCAGTGCTCTGCAAGCTCTCCAGGACAACATAAAATCTGGGGCTCTGTGCTTTCTTTCATTCTGAACAAGTGTTACTGTTTTCCGCACAAAAGCGATTCTGCGAAGCAATGTGAACACTTCTCTTTCCCAGGCACAGAGAAGGTGCTAGCAGGGAATTCTCTGCCTGCTTTTCCCCAGTGCTCTGCAAGCTCTCCAGGACAAGATAAAATCTGGGGCTCTGTGCTTTCTTTTGTTCTGAACAAGTGTTAGTGTTTTCTGCACACAAGCGATTCTGCGAAGCAATGTGAACACTTCTCTTTCCCAGGCACAGAGAAGGTGCTAGTTGGGAATTCTCTGCCTGCTTTTCCCCAGTACTCTGCAAGCTCTCCAGGACAACATAGAATCTGGGGCTCTGTGCTTTCTTTCGTTCTGAACAAGTGTTATTGTTTTCTGCACAAAAGCGATTCTGCGAAGCAATGTGAACACTTCTGCTTCCCAGGCACAGAGAAGGTGCTAGCAGGGAATTCTCTGCCTGCCTTTCCCCAGTGCTCTGCACGCTCTGCAGGACAACATAAAATCTGGGGCTCTGTGCTTTCTTTCGTTCTGAACAAGTGTTACTGTTTTCTGCACAAAAGCGATTCTGCCAAGCAATGGGAACACTTCTGTTTCCCAGGCACAGAGAAGGTGCTAGCAGGGAATTCTCTGCTTGCTTTTCCCCAGTACTCTGCAAGCTCTCCAGGACAACATAAAATCTGGGGCTCTGTGCTTTCTTTCGTTCTGAACAAGTGTTATTGTTTTCTGCACAAAAGCGATTCTGCGAAGCAATGTGAACACTTCTGCTTCCCAGGCACAGAGAAGGTGCTAGCAGGGAATTCTCTGCCTGCCTTTCCCCAGTGCTCTGCAAGCTCTCCAGGACAACATAAAATCTGGGGCTCTGTGCTTTCTTTCGTCTGAACAAGTGTTACTGTTTTCTGCACAAAAGCGATTCTGCGAAGCAATGTGAACACTTCTGCTTCCCAGGCACAGAGAAGGTGCTAGCAGGGAATTCTCTGCCTGCCTTTCCCCAGTGCTCTGCAAGCTCTCCAGGACAACATAAAATCTGGGGCTCTGTGCTTTCTTTCGTCTGAACAAGTGTTACTGTTTTCTGCACAAAAGCGATTCTGCGAAGCAATGTGAACACTTCTGTTTCCTAGGCACAGAGAAGGTGCTAGCAGGGAATTCTCTGCCTGCTATTCCCCAGTGCTCTGCAAGCTCTCCAGGACAACATAAAATCTGGGGCTCTGTGCTTTCTTTCGTTCTGAACAAGTGTTACTGTTTTCTGCACAAAAGCGATTCTGCGAAGCAATGTGAACACTTCTGTTTCCCAGGCACAGAGAAGGTGCTAGCAGGGAATTCTCTGCCTGCTTTTCCCCAGTGCTCTGCAAGCTCTCCAGGACAACATAAAATCTGGGGCTCTGTGCTTTCTTTCGTTCTGAACAAGTGTTATTGTTTTCTGCACAAAAGCGATTCTGCGAAGCAATGTGAACACTTCTGCTTCCCAGGCACAGAGAAGGTGCTAGCAGGGAATTCTCTGCCTGCCTTTCCCCAGTGCTCTGCAAGCTCTCCAGGACAACATAAAATCTGGGGCTCTGTGCTTTCTTTCGTTCTGAACAAGTGTTACTGTTTTCTGCACAAAAGCGATTCTGCGAAGCAATGTGAACACTTCTGCTTCCCAGGCACAGAGAAGGTGCTAGCAGGGAATTCTCTGCTTGCTTTTCCCCAGTGCTCTGCAAGCTCTCCAGGACAACATAAAATCTGGGGCTCTGTGCTTTCTTTTGTTCTGAACAAGTGTTACTGTTTTCTGCACAAAAGCGATTCTGCGAAGCAATGTGAAGACTTCTGCTTCCCAGGCACAGAGAAGGTGCTAGCAGGGAATTCTCTGCCTGCCTTTCCCCAGTGCTCTGCAAGCTCTCCAGGACAACATAAAATCTGGGGCACTGTGCTTTCCTTCCTTCTGAACAAGTGTTACTGTTTTCTGCACAAAAGCGATTCTGCGAAGCAATGTGAACACTTCTGTTTCCCAGGCACAGAGAAGGTGCTAGCAGGGAATTCTCTGCATGCTTTTCCCCAGTGCTCTGCAAGCTCTCCAGGACAAGATAAAATCTGGGGCTCTGTGCTTTCTTTTGTTCTGAACAAGTGTTAGTGTTTTCTGCACACAAGCGATTCTGCGAAGCAATGTGAACACTTCTGCTTCCCAGGCACAGAGAAGGTGCTAGCAGGGAATTCTCTGCCTGCCTTTCCCCAGTACTCTGCAAGCTCTCCAGCACAACATAAAATATGGGGCTCTGTGCTTTCTTTCCTTCTGAACAAGTGTTAGTGTTTTCTGCACAAAAGCGATTCTGCGAAGCAATGGGAACACTTCTGTTTCCCAGGCACAGAGAAGGTGCTAGCAGGGAATTCTCTGCCTGCTTTTCCCCAGTGCTCTGCAAGCTCTCCAGGACAACATAAAATCTGGGGCTCTGTGCTTTCTTTCGTCTGAACAAGTGTTACTGTTTTCTGCACAAAAGCGATTCTGCGAAGCAATGTGAACACTTCTGTTTCCCAGGCACAGAGAAGGTGCTAGCAGGGAATTCTCTGCCTGCTTTTCACCAGTGCTCTGCAAGCTCTCCAGGACAACATAAAATCTGGGGCTCTGTGCTTTCTTTTGTTCTGAACAAGTGTTACTGTTTTCTGCACAAAAGCGATACTGCTAAGAAATGTGAACACTTCTGATTCCCAGGCACAGAGAAGGTGCTAGCAGGGAATTCTCTGCCTGCTTTTCCCCAGTGCTCTGCAAGCTCTCCAGGACAACATAAAATCTGGGGCTCTGTGCTTTCTTTCGTTCTGAACAAGTGTTACTGTTTTCTGCACAAAAGCGATTCTGCGAAGGAATGTGAACAGGCACAGAGAATGTGCTAGCAGGGAATTCTCTGCCTGCCTTTCCCCAGTGCTCTGCAAGCTCTCCAGGACAACATAAAATCTGGGGCTCTGTGCTTTCTTTCGTTCTGAACAAGTGTTACTGTTTTCTGCACAAAAGCGATTCTGCGAAGCAATGGGAACACTTCTGTTTCCCAGGCACAGAGAAGGTGCTAGCAGGGAATTCTCTGCCTGCTTTTCCCCAGTGCTCTGCAAGCTCTCCAGGACAACATAAAATCTGGGGCTCTGTGCTTTCTTTCGTTCTGAACAAGTGTTACTGTTTTCTGCACAAAAGCGATTCTGCGAAGGAATGTGAACAGGCACAGAGAAGGTGCTAGCAGGGAATTCTCTGCCTGCCTTTCCCCAGTGCTCTGCAAGCTCTCCAGGACAACATAAAATCTGGGGCTCTGTGCTTTCTTTCGTTCTGAACAAGTGTTATTGTTTTCTGCACAAAAGCGATTCTGCGAAGCAATGTGAAGACTTCTGCTTCCCAGGCACAGAGAAGGTGCTAGCAGGGAATTCTCTGCCTGCTTTTCCCCAGTGCTCTGCAAGCTCTCCAGGACAACATAAAATCTGGGGCTCTGTGCTTTCTTTCGTACTGAACAAGTGTTACTGTTTTCTGCACAAAAGCGATTCTGCGAAGCAATGTGAAGACTTCTGCTTCCCAGGCACAGAGAAGGTGCTAGCAGGGAATTCTCTGCCTGCTTTTCCCCAGTGCTCTGCAAGCTCTCCAGGACAACATAAATTCTGGGGCTCTGTGCTTTCTTTTGTTCTGAACAAGTGTTAGTGTTTTCTGCACAAAAGCGATTCTGCGAAGCAATGTGAACACTTCTGCTTCCCAGGCACAGAGAAGGTGCTAGCAGGGAATTCTCTGCCTGCTTTTCCCCAGTACTCTGCAAGCTCTCCAGCACAACATAAAATATGGGGCTCTGTGCTTTCTTTCCTTCTGAACAAGTGTTAGTGTTTTCTGCACAAAAGCGACACTGCTAAGAAATGTGAACACTTCTCTTTCCCAGGCACAGAGAAGGTGCTAGCAGGAAATTCTCTGCCTGCTTTTCCCCAGTGCTCTGCAAGCTCTCCAGGACAACATAAAATCTGGGGCTCTGTGCTTTCTTTCGTCTGAACAAGTGTTACTGTTTTCTGCACAAAAGCGATTCTGCGAAGGAATGTGAACAGGCACAGAGAAGGTGCTAGCAGGGAATTCTCTGCCTGCCTTTCCCCAGTGCTCTGCAAGCTCTCCAGGACAACATAAAATCTGGGGCTCTGTGCTTTCTTTCGTTCTGAACAAGTGTTACTGTTTTCTGCACAAAAGCGATTCTGCGAAGCAATGGGAACACTTCTGCTTCCCAGGCACAGAGAAGGTGCTAGCAGGGAATTCTCTGCCTGCCTTTCCCCAGTGCTCTGCGAGCTCTCCAGGACAACATAAAATCTGGGGCTCTGTGCTTTCTTTCCTTCTGAACAAGTGTTAGTGTTTTCTGCACAAAAGCGATTCTGCGAAGCAATGTGAACACTTCTGTTTCCCAGGCACAGAGAAGGTGCTAGCAGGGAATTCTCTGCCTGGTTTTCCCCAGTACTCTGCAAGCTCTCCAGCACAACATAAAATATGGGGCTCTGTGCTTTCTTTCCTTCTGAACAAGTGTTACTGTTTTCTGCAGAAAATCGATACTGCTAAGAAATGTAAACACTTCTGTTTCCCAGGCACAGAGAAGGTGCTAGCAGGGAATTCTCTGCCTGCTTTTCCCCAGTGCTCTGCAAGCTCTCCAGGACAACATAAAATCTGGGGCTCTGTGCTTTCTTTTGTTCTGAACAAGTGTTACTGTTTTCTGCACAAAAGCGATTCTGCGAAGCAATGTGAACACTTCTGTTTCCCAGGCACAGAGAAGGTGCTAGCAGGGAATTCTCTGCCTGCTTTTCCCCAGTGCTCTGCAAGCTCTCCAGGACAACATAAAATCTGGGGCTCTGTGCTTTCTTTTGTTCTGAACAAGTGTTACTGTTTTCTGCACAAAAGCGATTCTGCGAAGCAATGTGAACACTTCTGCTTCCCAGGCACAGAGAAGGTGCTAGCAGGGAATTCTCTGCCTGCCTTTCCCCAGTGCTCTGCAAGCTCTCCAGGACAACATAAAATCTGGGGCTCTGTGCTTTCTTTCGTTCTGAACAAGTGTTACTGTTTTCTGCAGAAAAGCGATTCTGCCAAGCAATGTGAACACTTCTGTTTCCCAGGCACAGAGAAGGTGCTAGCAGGGAATTCTCTGCCTGCTTTTCCCCAGTGCTCTGCAAGCTCTCCAGGACAACATAAAATCTGGGGCTCTGTGCTTTCTTTCGTTCTGAACAAGTGTTACTGTTTTCTGCACAAAAGCGATTCTGCGAAGCAATGTGAAGACTTCTGTTTCCCAGGCACAGAGAAGGTGCTAGCAGGGAATTCTCTGCCTGCTTTTCCCCAGTGCTCTGCAAGCTCTCCAGGACAACATAAAATCTGGGGCTCTGTGCTTTCTTTTGTTCTGAAAAAGTGTTACTGTTGTCTGCACAAAAGCGATTCTGCGAAGCAATGGGAACACTTCTGCTTCCCAGGCACAGAGAAGGTGCTAGCAGGGAATTCTCTGCCTGCCTTTCCCCAGTGCTCTGCAAGCTCTCCAGGACAACATAAAATCTGGGGCTCTGTGCTTTCTTTCGTTCTGAACAAGTGTTACTGTTTTCTGCAGAAAAGCGATTCTGCGAAGCAATGTGAACACTTCTGTTTCCCAGGCACAGAGAAGGTGCTAGCAGGGAATTCTCTGCCTGCTTTTCCCCAGTGCTCTGCAAGCTCTCCAGGACAACATAAAATCTGGGGCTCTGTGCTTTCTTTCGTTCTGAACAAGTGTTACTGTTTTCTGCACAAAAGCGATTCTGCGAAGCAATGGGAACACTTCTGTTTCCCAGGCACAGAGAAGGTGCTAGCAGGGAATTCTCTGCCTGCTTTTCCCCAGTGCTCTGCAAGCTCTCCAGGACAACATAAAATCTGGGGCTCTGTGCTTTCTTTCGTACTGAACAAGTGTTACTGTTTTCTGCACAAAAGCGATTCTGCGAAGCAATGTGAACACTTCTGCTTCCCAGGCAAAGAGAAGGTGCTAGCAGGGAATTCTCTGCTTGCTTTTCCCCAGTGCTCTGCAAGCTCTCCAGGACAACATAAAATCTGGGGCTCTGTGCTTTCTTTCGTTCTGAACAAGTGTTACTGTTTTCTGCACAAAAGCGATTCTGCGAAGCAATGTGAACACTTCTGTTTCCTAGGCACAGAGAAGGTGCTAGCAGGGAATTCTCTGCCTGCTTTTCCCCAGTGCTCTGCAAGCTCTCCAGGACAACATAAAATCTGGGGCTCTGTGCTTTCTTTCGTTCTGAACAAGTGTTACTGTTTTCTGCACAAAAGCGATTCTGCGAAGCAATGTGAACACTTCTGCTTCCCAGGCACAGAGAAGGTGCTAGCAGGGAATTCTCTGCCTGCTTTTCCCCAGTGCTCTGCAAGCTCTCCAGGACAACATAAAATCTGGGGCTCTGTGCTTTCTTTCGTACTGAACAAGTGTTACTGTTTTCTGCACAAAAGCGATTCTGCGAAGCAATGTGAACACTTCTGCTTCCCAGGCACAGAGAAGGTGCTAGCAGGGAATTCTCTGCTTGCTTTTCCCCAGTGCTCTGCAAGCTCTCCAGGACAACATAAAATCTGGGGCTCTGTGCTTTCTTTCGTTCTGAACAAGTGTTATTGTTTTCTGCAGAAAAGCGATTCTGCGAAGCAATGTGAACACTTCTGCTTCCCAGGCACAGAGAAGGTGCTAGCAGGGAATTCTCTGCCTGGTTTTCCCCAGTACTCTGCAAGCTCTCCAGCACAACATAAAATATGGGGCTCTGTGCTTTCTTTCCTTCTGAACAAGTGTTACTGTTTTCTGCAGAAAATCGATACTGCTAAGAAATGTAAACACTTCTGTTTCCCAGGCACAGAGAAGGTGCTAGCAGGGAATTCTCTGCCTGCCTTTCCCCAGTGCTCTGCAAGCTCTCCAGGACAACATAAAATCTGGGGCTCTGTGCTTTCTTTTGTTCTGAACAAGTGTTACTGTTTTCTGCACAAAAGCGATTCTGCGAAGCAATGTGAACACTTCTGTTTCCCAGGCACAGAGAAGGTGCTAGCAGGGAATTCTCTGCCTGCTTTTCCCCAGTGCTCTGCAAGCTCTCCAGGACAACATAAAATCTGGGGCTCTGTGCTTTCTTTTGTTCTGAACAAGTGTTACTGTTTTCTGCACAAAAGCGATTCTGCGAAGCAATGTGAACACTTCTGCTTCCCAGGCACAGAGAAGGTGCTAGCAGGGAATTCTCTGCCTGCCTTTCCCCAGTGCTCTGCAAGCTCTCCAGGACAACATAAAATCTGGGGCTCTGTGCTTTCTTTCGTTCTGAACAAGTGTTACTGTTTTCTGCAGAAAAGCGATTCTGCCAAGCAATGTGAACACTTCTGTTTCCCAGGCACAGAGAAGGTGCTAGCAGGGAATTCTCTGCCTGCTTTTCCCCAGTGCTCTGCAAGCTCTCCAGGACAACATAAAATCTGGGGCTCTGTGCTTTCTTTTGTTCTGAAAAAGTGTTACTGTTGTCTGCACAAAAGCGATTCTGCGAAGCAATGGGAACACTTCTGCTTCCCAGGCACAGAGAAGGTGCTAGCAGGGAATTCTCTGCCTGCCTTTCCCCAGTGCTCTGCAAGCTCTCCAGGACAACATAAAATCTGGGGCTCTGTGCTTTCTTTCGTTCTGAACAAGTGTTACTGTTTTCTGCAGAAAAGCAATTCTGCGAAGCAATGTGAACACTTCTGTTTCCCAGGCACAGAGAAGGTGCTAGCAGGGAATTCTCTGCCTGCTTTTCCCCAGTGCTCTGCAAGCTCTCCAGGACAACATAAAATCTGGGGCTCTGTGCTTTCTTTCGTTCTGAACAAGTGTTACTGTTTTCTGCACAAAAGCGATTCTGCGAAGCAATGGGAACACTTCTGTTTCCCAGGCACAGAGAAGGTGCTAGCAGGGAATTCTCTGCCTGCTTTTCCCCAGTGCTCTGCAAGCTCTCCAGGACAACATAAAATCTGGGGCTCTGTGCTTTCTTTCGTACTGAACAAGTGTTACTGTTTTCTGCACAAAAGCGATTCTGCGAAGCAATGTGAACACTTCTGCTTCCCAGGCAAAGAGAAGGTGCTAGCAGGGAATTCTCTGCTTGCTTTTCCCCAGTGCTCTGCAAGCTCTCCAGGACAACATAAAATCTGGGGCTCTGTGCTTTCTTTCGTTCTGAACAAGTGTTACTGTTGTCTGCACAAAAGCGATTCTGCGAAGCAATGTGAACACTTCTGTTTCCTAGGCACAGAGAAGGTGCTAGCAGGGAATTCTCTGCCTGCTTTTCCCCAGTGCTCTGCAAGCTCTCCAGGACAACATAAAATCTGGGGCTCTGTGCTTTCTTTCGTTCTGAACAAGTGTTACTGTTTTCTGCACAAAAGCGATTCTGCGAAGCAATGTGAACACTTCTGCTTCCCAGGCACAGAGAAGGTGCTAGCAGGGAATTCTCTGCCTGCTTTTCCCCAGTGCTCTGCAAGCTCTCCAGGACAACATAAAATCTGGGGCTCTGTGCTTTCTTTCGTACTGAACAAGTGTTATTGTTTTCTGCACAAAAGCGATTCTGCGAAGCAATGTGAACACTTCTGCTTCCCAGGCACAGAGAAGGTGCTAGCAGGGAATTCTCTGCCTGCCTTTCCCCAGTGCTCTGCAAGCTCTCCAGGACAACATAAAATCTGGGGCTCTGTGCTTTCTTTCGTTCTGAACAAGTGTTACTGTTTTCTGCACAAAAGCGATTCTGCGAAGCAATGTGAACACTTCTGCTTCCCAGGCACAGAGAAGGTGCTAGCAGGGAATTCTCTGCTTGCTTTTCCCCAGTGCTCTGCAAGCTCTCCAGGACAACATAAAATCTGGGGCTCTGTGCTTTCTTTTGTTCTGAACAAGTGTTACTGTTTTCTGCACAAAAGCGATTCTGCGAAGCAATGTGAACACTTCTGCTTCCCAGGCACAGAGAAGGTGCTAGCAGGGAATTCTCTGCCTGCCTTTCCCCAGTGCTCTGCAAGCTCTCCAGGACAACATAAAATCTGGGGCACTGTGCTTTCCTTCCTTCTGAACAAGTGTTACTGTTTTCTGCACAAAAGCGATTCTGCGAAGCAATGTGAACACTTCTGCTTCCCAGGCACAGAGAAGGTGCTAGCAGGGAATTCTCTGCCTGCTTTTCCCCAGTGCTCTGCAAGCTCTCCAGGACAACATAAAATCTGGGGCTCTGTGCTTTCTTTCGTACTGAACAAGTGTTACTGTTTTCTGCACAAAAGCGATTCTGCGAAGCAATGTGAACACTTCTGCTTCCCAGGCACAGAGAAGGTGCTAGCAGGGAATTCTCTGCTTGCTTTTCCCCAGTGCTCTGCAAGCTCTCCAGGACAACATAAAATCTGGGGCTCTGTGCTTTCTTTCGTTCTGAACAAGTGTTATTGTTTTCTGCACAAAAGCGATTCTGCGAAGCAATGTGAACACTTCTGCTTCCCAGGCACAGAGAAGGTGCTAGCAGGGAATTCTCTGCCTGCCTTTCCCCAGTGCTCTGCAAGCTCTCCAGGACAACATAAAATCTGGGGCACTGTGCTTTCCTTCCTTCTGAACAAGTGTTACTGTTTTCTGCACAAAAGCGATTCTGCCAAGCAATGTGAACACTTCTGTTTCCCAGGCACAGAGAAGGTGCTAGCAGGGAATTCTCTGCCTGCTTTTCCCCAGTGCTCTGCAAGCTCTCCAGGACAACATAAAATCTGGGGCTCTGTGCTTTCTTTCGTACTGAACAAGTGTTACTGTTTTCTGCACAAAAGCGATTCTGCGAAGCAATGGGAACACTTCTGTTTCCCAGGCACAGAGAAGGTGCTAGCAGGGAATTCTCTGCCTGCTTTTCCCCAGTGCTCTGCAAGCTCTCCAGGACAACATAAAATCTGGGGCTCTGTGCTTTCTTTCGTACTGAACAAGTGTTACTGTTTTCTGCACAAAAGCGATTCTGCGAAGCAATGTGAACACTTCTGCTTCCCAGGCAAAGAGAAGGTGCTAGCAGGGAATTCTCTGCTTGCTTTTCCCCAGTGCTCTGCAAGCTCTCCAGGACAACATAAAATCTGGGGCTCTGTGCTTTCTTTCGTTCTGAACAAGTGTTACTGTTTTCTGCACAAAAGCGATTCTGCGAAGCAATGTGAACACTTCTGTTTCCTAGGCACAGAGAAGGTGCTAGCAGGGAATTCTCTGCCTGCTTTTCCCCAGTGCTCTGCAAGCTCTCCAGGACAACATAAAATCTGGGGCTCTGTGCTTTCTTTCGTTCTGAACAAGTGTTACTGTTTTCTGCACAAAAGCGATTCTGCGAAGCAATGTGAACACTTCTGCTTCCCAGGCACAGAGAAGGTGCTAGCAGGGAATTCTCTGCCTGCTTTTCCCCAGTGCTCTGCAAGCTCTCCAGGACAACATAAAATCTGGGGCTCTGTGCTTTCTTTCGTACTGAACAAGTGTTACTGTTTTCTGCACAAAAGCGATTCTGCGAAGCAATGTGAACACTTCTGCTTCCCAGGCACAGAGAAGGTGCTAGCAGGGAATTCTCTGCTTGCTTTTCCCCAGTGCTCTGCAAGCTCTCCAGGACAACATAAAATCTGGGGCTCTGTGCTTTCTTTCGTTCTGAACAAGTGTTATTGTTTTCTGCAGAAAAGCGATTCTGCGAAGCAATGTGAACACTTCTGCTTCCCAGGCACAGAGAAGGTGCTAGCAGGGAATTCTCTGCCTGGTTTTCCCCAGTACTCTGCAAGCTCTCCAGCACAACATAAAATATGGGGCTCTGTGCTTTCTTTCCTTCTGAACAAGTGTTACTGTTTTCTGCAGAAAATCGATACTGCTAAGAAATGTAAACACTTCTGTTTCCCAGGCACAGAGAAGGTGCTAGCAGGGAATTCTCTGCCTGCCTTTCCCCAGTGCTCTGCAAGCTCTCCAGGACAACATAAAATCTGGGGCTCTGTGCTTTCTTTTGTTCTGAACAAGTGTTACTGTTTTCTGCACAAAAGCGATTCTGCGAAGCAATGTGAACACTTCTGTTTCCCAGGCACAGAGAAGGTGCTAGCAGGGAATTCTCTGCCTGCTTTTCCCCAGTGCTCTGCAAGCTCTCCAGGACAACATAAAATCTGGGGCTCTGTGCTTTCTTTTGTTCTGAACAAGTGTTACTGTTTTCTGCACAAAAGCGATTCTGCGAAGCAATGTGAACACTTCTGCTTCCCAGGCACAGAGAAGGTGCTAGCAGGGAATTCTCTGCCTGCCTTTCCCCAGTGCTCTGCAAGCTCTCCAGGACAACATAAAATCTGGGGCTCTGTGCTTTCTTTCGTTCTGAACAAGTGTTACTGTTTTCTGCAGAAAAGCGATTCTGCCAAGCAATGTGAACACTTCTGTTTCCCAGGCACAGAGAAGGTGCTAGCAGGGAATTCTCTGCCTGCTTTTCCCCAGTGCTCTGCAAGCTCTCCAGGACAACATAAAATCTGGGGCTCTGTGCTTTCTTTTGTTCTGAAAAAGTGTTACTGTTGTCTGCACAAAAGCGATTCTGCGAAGCAATGGGAACACTTCTGCTTCCCAGGCACAGAGAAGGTGCTAGCAGGGAATTCTCTGCCTGCCTTTCCCCAGTGCTCTGCAAGCTCTCCAGGACAACATAAAATCTGGGGCTCTGTGCTTTCTTTCGTTCTGAACAAGTGTTACTGTTTTCTGCAGAAAAGCAATTCTGCGAAGCAATGTGAACACTTCTGTTTCCCAGGCACAGAGAAGGTGCTAGCAGGGAATTCTCTGCCTGCTTTTCCCCAGTGCTCTGCAAGCTCTCCAGGACAACATAAAATCTGGGGCTCTGTGCTTTCTTTCGTTCTGAACAAGTGTTACTGTTTTCTGCACAAAAGCGATTCTGCGAAGCAATGGGAACACTTCTGTTTCCCAGGCACAGAGAAGGTGCTAGCAGGGAATTCTCTGCCTGCTTTTCCCCAGTGCTCTGCAAGCTCTCCAGGACAACATAAAATCTGGGGCTCTGTGCTTTCTTTCGTACTGAACAAGTGTTACTGTTTTCTGCACAAAAGCGATTCTGCGAAGCAATGTGAACACTTCTGCTTCCCAGGCAAAGAGAAGGTGCTAGCAGGGAATTCTCTGCTTGCTTTTCCCCAGTGCTCTGCAAGCTCTCCAGGACAACATAAAATCTGGGGCTCTGTGCTTTCTTTCGTTCTGAACAAGTGTTACTGTTGTCTGCACAAAAGCGATTCTGCGAAGCAATGTGAACACTTCTGTTTCCTAGGCACAGAGAAGGTGCTAGCAGGGAATTCTCTGCCTGCTTTTCCCCAGTGCTCTGCAAGCTCTCCAGGACAACATAAAATCTGGGGCTCTGTGCTTTCTTTCGTTCTGAACAAGTGTTACTGTTTTCTGCACAAAAGCGATTCTGCGAAGCAATGTGAAGACTTCTGCTTCCCAGGCACAGAGAAGGTGCTAGCAGGGAATTCTCTGCCTGCTTTTCCCCAGTGCTCTGCAAGCTCTCCAGGACAACATAAAATCTGGGGCTCTGTGCTTTCTTTCGTACTGAACAAGTGTTATTGTTTTCTGCACAAAAGCGATTCTGCGAAGCAATGTGAACACTTCTGCTTCCCAGGCACAGAGAAGGTGCTAGCAGGGAATTCTCTGCCTGCCTTTCCCCAGTGCTCTGCAAGCTCTCCAGGACAACATAAAATCTGGGGCTCTGTGCTTTCTTTCGTTCTGAACAAGTGTTACTGTTTTCTGCACAAAAGCGATTCTGCGAAGCAATGTGAACACTTCTGCTTCCCAGGCACAGAGAAGGTGCTAGCAGGGAATTCTCTGCTTGCTTTTCCCCAGTGCTCTGCAAGCTCTCCAGGACAACATAAAATCTGGGGCTCTGTGCTTTCTTTTGTTCTGAACAAGTGTTACTGTTTTCTGCACAAAAGCGATTCTGCGAAGCAATGTGAACACTTCTGCTTCCCAGGCACAGAGAAGGTGCTAGCAGGGAATTCTCTGCCTGCCTTTCCCCAGTGCTCTGCAAGCTCTCCAGGACAACATAAAATCTGGGGCACTGTGCTTTCCTTCCTTCTGAACAAGTGTTACTGTTTTCTGCACAAAAGCGATTCTGCGAAGCAATGTGAACACTTCTGCTTCCCAGGCACAGAGAAGGTGCTAGCAGGGAATTCTCTGCCTGCTTTTCCCCAGTGCTCTGCAAGCTCTCCAGGACAACATAAAATCTGGGGCTCTGTGCTTTCTTTCGTTCTGAACAAGTGTTACTGTTTTCTGCACAAAAGCGATTCTGCGAAGCAATGTGAAGACTTCTGCTTCCCAGGCACAGAGAAGGTGCTAGCAGGGAATTCTCTGCCTGCTTTTCCCCAGTGCTCTGCAAGCTCTCCAGGACAACATAAAATCTGGGGCTCTGTGCTTTCTTTCGTACTGAACAAGTGTTATTGTTTTCTGCACAAAAGCGATTCTGCGAAGCAATGTGAACACTTCTGCTTCCCAGGCACAGAGAAGGTGCTAGCAGGGAATTCTCTGCCTGCCTTTCCCCAGTGCTCTGCAAGCTCTCCAGGACAACATAAAATCTGGGGCTCTGTGCTTTCTTTCGTTCTGAACAAGTGTTACTGTTTTCTGCACAAAAGCGATTCTGCGAAGCAATGTGAACACTTCTGCTTCCCAGGCACAGAGAAGGTGCTAGCAGGGAATTCTCTGCTTGCTTTTCCCCAGTGCTCTGCAAGCTCTCCAGGACAACATAAAATCTGGGGCTCTGTGCTTTCTTTTGTTCTGAACAAGTGTTACTGTTTTCTGCACAAAAGCGATTCTGCGAAGCAATGTGAACACTTCTGCTTCCCAGGCACAGAGAAGGTGCTAGCAGGGAATTCTCTGCCTGCCTTTCCCCAGTGCTCTGCAAGCTCTCCAGGACAACATAAAATCTGGGGCACTGTGCTTTCCTTCCTTCTGAACAAGTGTTACTGTTTTCTGCACAAAAGCGATTCTGCGAAGCAATGTGAACACTTCTGCTTCCCAGGCACAGAGAAGGTGCTAGCAGGGAATTCTCTGCCTGCTTTTCCCCAGTGCTCTGCAAGCTCTCCAGGACAACATAAAATCTGGGGCTCTGTGCTTTCTTTCGTACTGAACAAGTGTTACTGTTTTCTGCACAAAAGCGATTCTGCGAAGCAATGTGAACACTTCTGCTTCCCAGGCACAGAGAAGGTGCTAGCAGGGAATTCTCTGCTTGCTTTTCCCCAGTGCTCTGCAAGCTCTCCAGGACAACATAAAATCTGGGGCTCTGTGCTTTCTTTCGTTCTGAACAAGTGTTATTGTTTTCTGCACAAAAGCGATTCTGCGAAGCAATGTGAACACTTCTGCTTCCCAGGCACAGAGAAGGTGCTAGCAGGGAATTCTCTGCCTGCCTTTCCCCAGTGCTCTGCAAGCTCTCCAGGACAACATAAAATCTGGGGCACTGTGCTTTCCTTCCTTCTGAACAAGTGTTACTGTTTTCTGCACAAAAGCGATTCTGCCAAGCAATGTGAACACTTCTGTTTCCCAGGCACAGAGAAGGTGCTAGCAGGGAATTCTCTGCCTGCTTTTCCCCAGTGCTCTGCAAGCTCTCCAGGACAACATAAAATCTGGGGCTCTGTGCTTTCTTTCGTACTGAACAAGTGTTACTGTTTTCTGCACAAAAGCGATTCTGCGAAGCAATGGGAACACTTCTGTTTCCCAGGCACAGAGAAGGTGCTAGCAGGGAATTCTCTGCCTGCTTTTCCCCAGTGCTCTGCAAGCTCTCCAGGACAACATAAAATCTGGGGCTCTGTGCTTTCTTTTGTTCTGAAAAAGTGTTACTGTTGTCTGCACAAAAGCGATTCTGCGAAGCAATGTGAACACTTCTGTTTCCCAGGCACAGAGAAGGTGCTAGCAGGGAATTCTCTGCATGCTTTTCCCCAGTGCTCTGCAAGCTCTCCAGGACAACATAAAATCTGGGGCTCTGTGCTTTCTTTTGTTCTGAAAAAGTGTTACTGTTGTCTGCACAAAAGCGATTCTGCGAAGCAATGTGAACACTTCTGTTTCCCAGGCACAGAGAAGGTGCTAGCAGGGAATTCTCTGCCTGCTTTTCCCCAGTGCTCTGCAAGCTCTCCAGGACAACATAAAATCTGGGGCTCTGTGCTTTCTTTTGTTCTGAACAAGTGTTAGTGTTTTCTGCACAAAAGCGATTCTGCGAAGCAATGGGAACACTTCTGCTTCCCAGGCACAGAGAAGGTGCTAGCAGGGAATTCTCTGCCTGCCTTTCCCCAGTGCTCTGCAAGCTCTCCAGGACAACATAAAATCTGGGGCTCTGTGCTTTCTTTCGTTCTGAACAAGTGTTACTGTTTTCTGCAGAAAAGCGATTCTGCCAAGCAATGTGAACACTTCTGTTTCCCAGGCACAGAGAAGGTGCTAGCAGGGAATTCTCTGCCTGCTTTTCCCCAGTGCTCTGCAAGCTCTCCAGGACAACATAAAATCTGGGGCTCTGTGCTTTCTTTCGTTCTGAACAAGTGTTACTGTTTTCTGCACAAAAGCGATTCTGCGAAGCAATGGGAACACTTCTGTTTCCCAGGCACAGAGAAGGTGCTAGCAGGGAATTCTCTGCCTGCTTTTCCCCAGTGCTCTGCAAGCTCTCCAGGACAACATAAAATCTGGGGCTCTGTGCTTTCTTTTGTTCTGAAAAAGTGTTACTGTTGTCTGCACAAAAGCGATTCTGCGAAGCAATGGGAACACTTCTGCTTCCCAGGCACAGAGAAGGTGCTAGCAGGGAATTCTCTGCCTGCCTTTCCCCAGTGCTCTGCAAGCTCTCCAGGACAACATAAAATCTGGGGCTCTGTGCTTTCTTTCGTTCTGAACAAGTGTTACTGTTTTCTGCACAAAAGCGATTCTGCGAAGCAATGTGAACACTTCTGCTTCCCAGGCACAGAGAAGGTGCTAGCAGGGAATTCTCTGCTTGCTTTTCCCCAGTGCTCTGCAAGCTCTCCAGGACAACATAAAATCTGGGGCTCTGTGCTTTCTTTCGTTCTGAACAAGTGTTATTGTTTTCTGCACAAAAGCGATTCTGCGAAGCAATGTGAACACTTCTGCTTCCCAGGCACAGAGAAGGTGCTAGCAGGGAATTCTCTGCCTGGTTTTCCCCAGTACTCTGCAAGCTCTCCAGCACAACATAAAATCTGGGGCTCTGTGCTTTCTTTCCTTCTGAACAAGTGTTACTGTTTTCTGCACAAAAGCGATACTGCTAAGAAATGTAAACACTTCTGTTTCCCAGGCACAGAGAAGGTGCTAGCAGGGAATTCTCTGCCTGCCTTTCCCCAGTGCTCTGCAAGCTCTCCAGGACAACATAAAATCTGGGGCTCTGTGCTTTCTTTTGTTCTGAACAAGTGTTACTGTTTTCTGCACAAAAGCGATTCTGCGAAGCAATGTGAACACTTCTGTTTCCCAGGCACAGAGAAGGTGCTAGCAGGGAATTCTCTGCCTGCTTTTCCCCAGTGCTCTGCAAGCTCTCCAGGACAACATAAAATCTGGGGCTCTGTGCTTTCTTTTGTTCTGAACAAGTGTTACTGTTTTCTGCACAAAAGCGATTCTGCGAAGCAATGTGAACACTTCTGCTTCCCAGGCACAGAGAAGGTGCTAGCAGGGAATTCTCTGCCTGCCTTTCCCCAGTGCTCTGCAAGCTCTCCAGGACAACATAAAATCTGGGGCTCTGTGCTTTCTTTCGTTCTGAACAAGTGTTATTGTTTTCTGCAGAAAAGCGATTCTGCCAAGCAATGTGAACACTTCTGTTTCCCAGGCACAGAGAAGGTGCTAGCAGGGAATTCTCTGCCTGCTTTTCCCCAGTGCTCTGCAAGCTCTCCAGGACAACATAAAATCTGGGGCTCTGTGCTTTCTTTTGTTCTGAAAAAGTGTTACTGTTGTCTGCACAAAAGCGATTCTGCGAAGCAATGGGAACACTTCTGCTTCCCAGGCACAGAGAAGGTGCTAGCAGGGAATTCTCTGCCTGCCTTTCCCCAGTGCTCTGCAAGCTCTCCAGGACAACATAAAATCTGGGGCTCTGTGCTTTCTTTCGTTCTGAACAAGTGTTACTGTTTTCTGCAGAAAAGCGATTCTGCGAAGCAATGTGAACACTTCTGTTTCCCAGGCACAGAGAAGGTGCTAGCAGGGAATTCTCTGCCTGCTTTTCCCCAGTGCTCTGCAAGCTCTCCAGGACAACATAAAATCTGGGGCTCTGTGCTTTCTTTCGTTCTGAACAAGTGTTACTGTTTTCTGCACAAAAGCGATTCTGCGAAGCAATGGGAACACTTCTGTTTCCCAGGCACAGAGAAGGTGCTAGCAGGGAATTCTCTGCCTGCCTTTCCCCAGTGCTCTGCAAGCTCTCCAGGACAACATAAAATCTGGGGCTCTGTGCTTTCTTTCGTACTGAACAAGTGTTACTGTTTTCTGCACAAAAGCGATTCTGCGAAGCAATGTGAACACTTCTGCTTCCCAGGCAAAGAGAAGGTGCTAGCAGGGAATTCTCTGCTTGCTTTTCCCCAGTGCTCTGCAAGCTCTCCAGGACAACATAAAATCTGGGGCTCTGTGCTTTCTTTCGTTCTGAACAAGTGTTACTGTTTTCTGCACAAAAGCGATTCTGCGAAGCAATGTGAACACTTCTGTTTCCTAGGCACAGAGAAGGTGCTAGCAGGGAATTCTCTGCCTGCTTTTCCCCAGTGCTCTGCAAGCTCTCCAGGACAACATAAAATCTGGGGCTCTGTGCTTTCTTTCGTTCTGAACAAGTGTTACTGTTTTCTGCACAAAAGCGATTCTGCGAAGCAATGTGAACACTTCTGCTTCCCAGGCACAGAGAAGGTGCTAGCAGGGAATTCTCTGCCTGCTTTTCCCCAGTGCTCTGCAAGCTCTCCAGGACAACATAAAATCTGGGGCTCTGTGCTTTCTTTCGTACTGAACAAGTGTTATTGTTTTCTGCACAAAAGCGATTCTGCGAAGCAATGTGAACACTTCTGCTTCCCAGGCACAGAGAAGGTGCTAGCAGGGAATTCTCTGCCTGCCTTTCCCCAGTGCTCTGCAAGCTCTCCAGGACAACATAAAATCTGGGGCTCTGTGCTTTCTTTCGTTCTGAACAAGTGTTACTGTTTTCTGCACAAAAGCGATTCTGCGAAGCAATGTGAACACTTCTGCTTCCCAGGCACAGAGAAGGTGCTAGCAGGGAATTCTCTGCTTGCTTTTCCCCAGTGCTCTGCAAGCTCTCCAGGACAACATAAAATCTGGGGCTCTGTGCTTTCTTTTGTTCTGAACAAGTGTTACTGTTTTCTGCACAAAAGCGATTCTGCGAAGCAATGTGAACACTTCTGCTTCCCAGGCACAGAGAAGGTGCTAGCAGGGAATTCTCTGCCTGCCTTTCCCCAGTGCTCTGCAAGCTCTCCAGGACAACATAAAATCTGGGGCACTGTGCTTTCCTTCCTTCTGAACAAGTGTTACTGTTTTCTGCACAAAAGCGATTCTGCGAAGCAATGTGAACACTTCTGCTTCCCAGGCACAGAGAAGGTGCTAGCAGGGAATTCTCTGCCTGCTTTTCCCCAGTGCTCTGCAAGCTCTCCAGGACAACATAAAATCTGGGGCTCTGTGCTTTCTTTCGTACTGAACAAGTGTTACTGTTTTCTGCACAAAAGCGATTCTGCGAAGCAATGTGAACACTTCTGCTTCCCAGGCACAGAGAAGGTGCTAGCAGGGAATTCTCTGCTTGCTTTTCCCCAGTGCTCTGCAAGCTCTCCAGGACAACATAAAATCTGGGGCTCTGTGCTTTCTTTCGTTCTGAACAAGTGTTATTGTTTTCTGCACAAAAGCGATTCTGCGAAGCAATGTGAACACTTCTGCTTCCCAGGCACAGAGAAGGTGCTAGCAGGGAATTCTCTGCCTGCCTTTCCCCAGTGCTCTGCAAGCTCTCCAGGACAACATAAAATCTGGGGCACTGTGCTTTCCTTCCTTCTGAACAAGTGTTACTGTTTTCTGCACAAAAGCGATTCTGCGAAGCAATGGGAACACTTCTGTTTCCCAGGCACAGAGAAGGTGCTAGCAGGGAATTCTCTGCCTGCTTTTCCCCAGTGCTCTGCAAGCTCTCCAGGACAACATAAAATCTGGGGCTCTGTGCTTTCTTTCGTACTGAACAAGTGTTACTGTTTTCTGCACAAAAGCGATTCTGCGAAGCAATGGGAACACTTCTGTTTCCCAGGCACAGAGAAGGTGCTAGCAGGGAATTCTCTGCCTGCTTTTCCCCAGTGCTCTGCAAGCTCTCCAGGACAACATAAAATCTGGGGCTCTGTGCTTTCTTTTGTTCTGAAAAAGTGTTACTGTTTTCTGCACAAAAGCGATTCTGCGAAGCAATGTGAACACTTCTGTTTCCCAGGCACAGAGAAGGTGCTAGCAGGGAATTCTCTGCATGCTTTTCCCCAGTGCTCTGCAAGCTCTCCAGGACAACATAAAATCTGGGGCTCTGTGCTTTCTTTTGTTCTGAAAAAGTGTTACTGTTGTCTGCACAAAAGCGATTCTGCGAAGCAATGTGAACACTTCTGTTTCCCAGGCACAGAGAAGGTGCTAGCAGGGAATTCTCTGCCTGCTTTTCCCCAGTGCTCTGCAAGCTCTCCAGGACAACATAAAATCTGGGGCTCTGTGCTTTCTTTTGTTCTGAACAAGTGTTAGTGTTTTCTGCACAAAAGCGATTCTGCGAAGCAATGGGAACACTTCTGTTTCCCAGGCACAGAGAAGGTGCTAGCAGGGAATTCTCTGCCTGCCTTTCCCCAGTGCTCTGCAAGCTCTCCAGGACAACATAAAATCTGGGGCTCTGTGCTTTCTTTCGTTCTGAACAAGTGTTACTGTTTTCTGCAGAAAAGCGATTCTGCCAAGCAATGTGAACACTTCTGTTTCCCAGGCACAGAGAAGGTGCTAGCAGGGAATTCTCTGCCTGCTTTTCCCCAGTGCTCTGCAAGCTCTCCAGGACAACATAAAATCTGGGGCTCTGTGCTTTCTTTCGTTCTGAACAAGTGTTACTGTTTTCTGCACAAAAGCGATTCTGCGAAGCAATGGGAACACTTCTGTTTCCCAGGCACAGAGAAGGTGCTAGCAGGGAATTCTCTGCCTGCTTTTCCCCAGTGCTCTGCAAGCTCTCCAGGACAACATAAAATCTGGGGCTCTGTGCTTTCTTTTGTTCTGAAAAAGTGTTACTGTTGTCTGCACAAAAGCGATTCTGCGAAGCAATGGGAACACTTCTGCTTCCCAGGCACAGAGAAGGTGCTAGCAGGGAATTCTCTGCCTGCCTTTCCCCAGTGCTCTGCAAGCTCTCCAGGACAACATAAAATCTGGGGCTCTGTGCTTTCTTTCGTCTGAACAAGTGTTACTGTTTTCTGCACAAAAGCGATTCTGCGAAGCAATGGGAACACTTCTGTTTCCCAGGCACAGAGAAGGTGCTAGCAGGGAATTCTCTGCCTGCTTTTCCCCAGTGCTCTGCAAGCTCTCCAGGACAACATAAAATCTGGGGCTCTGTGCTTTCTTTCGTACTGAACAAGTGTTACTGTTTTCTGCACAAAAGCGATTCTGCGAAGCAATGTGAACACTTCTGCTTCCCAGGCAAAGAGAAGGTGCTAGCAGGGAATTCTCTGCTTGCTTTTCCCCAGTGCTCTGCAAGCTCTCCAGGACAACATAAAATCTGGGGCTCTGTGCTTTCTTTCGTTCTGAACAAGTGTTACTGTTTTCTGCACAAAAGCGATTCTGCGAAGCAATGTGAACACTTCTGTTTCCTAGGCACAGAGAAGGTGCTAGCAGGGAATTCTCTGCCTGCTTTTCCCCAGTGCTCTGCAAGCTCTCCAGGACAACATAAAATCTGGGGCTCTGTGCTTTCTTTCGTTCTGAACAAGTGTTATTGTTTTCTGCACAAAAGCGATTCTGCGAAGCAATGTGAACACTTCTGCTTCCCAGGCACAGAGAAGGTGCTAGCAGGGAATTCTCTGCCTGCCTTTCCCCAGTGCTCTGCAAGCTCTCCAGGACAACATAAAATCTGGGGCTCTGTGCTTTCTTTCGTTCTGAACAAGTGTTACTGTTTTCTGCACAAAAGCGATTCTGCGAAGCAATGTGAACACTTCTGCTTCCCAGGCACAGAGAAGGTGCTAGCAGGGAATTCTCTGCTTGCTTTTCCCCAGTGCTCTGCAAGCTCTCCAGGACAACATAAAATCTGGGGCTCTGTGCTTTCTTTTGTTCTGAACAAGTGTTACTGTTTTCTGCACAAAAGCGATTCTGCGAAGCAATGTGAACACTTCTGCTTCCCAGGCACAGAGAAGGTGCTAGCAGGGAATTCTCTGCCTGCCTTTCCCCAGTGCTCTGCAAGCTCTCCAGGACAACATAAAATCTGGGGCACTGTGCTTTCCTTCCTTCTGAACAAGTGTTACTGTTTTCTGCACAAAAGCGATTCTGCGAAGCAATGTGAACACTTCTGCTTCCCAGGCACAGAGAAGGTGCTAGCAGGGAATTCTCTGCCTGCTTTTCCCCAGTGCTCTGCAAGCTCTCCAGGACAACATAAAATCTGGGGCTCTGTGCTTTCTTTCGTACTGAACAAGTGTTACTGTTTTCTGCACAAAAGCGATTCTGCGAAGCAATGTGAACACTTCTGCTTCCCAGGCACAGAGAAGGTGCTAGCAGGGAATTCTCTGCTTGCTTTTCCCCAGTGCTCTGCAAGCTCTCCAGGACAACATAAAATCTGGGGCTCTGTGCTTTCTTTCGTTCTGAACAAGTGTTATTGTTTTCTGCACAAAAGCGATTCTGCGAAGCAATGTGAACACTTCTGCTTCCCAGGCACAGAGAAGGTGCTAGCAGGGAATTCTCTGCCTGCCTTTCCCCAGTGCTCTGCAAGCTCTCCAGGACAACATAAAATCTGGGGCTCTGTGCTTTCTTTCGTTCTGAACAAGTGTTACTGTTTTCTGCACAAAAGCGATTCTGCGAAGCAATGTGAACACTTCTGTTTCCCAGGCACAGAGAAGGTGCTAGCAGGGAATTCTCTGCTTGCTTTTCCCCAGTGCTCTGCAAGCTCTCCAGGACAACATAAAATCTGGGGCTCTGTGCTTTCTTTTGTTCTGAACAAGTGTTACTGTTTTCTGCACAAAAGCGATTCTGCGAAGCAATGTGAACACTTCTGCTTCCCAGGCACAGAGAAGGTGCTAGCAGGGAATTCTCTGCCTGCCTTTCCCCAGTGCTCTGCAAGCTCTCCAGGACAACATAAAATCTGGGGCACTGTGCTTTCCTTCCTTCTGAACAAGTGTTACTGTTTTCTGCACAAAAGCGATTCTGCCAAGCAATGTGAACACTTCTGTTTCCCAGGCACAGAGAAGGTGCTAGCAGGGAATTCTCTGCCTGCTTTTCCCCAGTGCTCTGCAAGCTCTCCAGGACAACATAAAATCTGGGGCTCTGTGCTTTCTTTCGTACTGAACAAGTGTTACTGTTTTCTGCACAAAAGCGATTCTGCGAAGCAATGTGAACACTTCTGTTTCCCAGGCACAGAGAAGGTGCTAGCAGGGAATTCTCTGCCTGCTTTTCCCCAGTGCTCTGCAAGCTCTCCAGGACAACATAAAATCTGGGGCTCTGTGCTTTCTTTTGTTCTGAAAAAGTGTTACTGTTGTCTGCACAAAAGCGATTCTGCGAAGCAATGTGAACACTTCTGTTTCCCAGGCACAGAGAAGGTGCTAGCAGGGAATTCTCTGCATGCTTTTCCCCAGTGCTCTGCAAGCTCTCCAGGACAACATAAAATCTGGGGCTCTGTGCTTTCTTTTGTTCTGAAAAAGTGTTACTGTTGTCTGCACAAAAGCGATTCTGCGAAGCAATGTGAACACTTCTGCTTCCCAGGCACAGAGAAGGTGCTAGCAGGGAATTCTCTGCCTGCCTTTCACCAGTGCTCTGCAAGCTCTCCAGGACAACATAAAATCTGGGGCTCTGTGCTTTCTTTCGTTCTGAACAAGTGTTACTGTTTTCTGCACAAAAGCGATTCTGCGAAGCAATGGGAACACTTCTGTTTCCCAGGCACAGAGAAGGTGCTAGCAGGGAATTCTCTGCCTGCTTTTCCCCAGTGCTCTGCAAGCTCTCCAGGACAACATAAAATCTGGGGCTCTGTGCTTTCTTTCGTACTGAACAAGTGTTACTGTTTTCTGCACAAAAGCGATTCTGCGAAGCAATGTGAACACTTCTGCTTCCCAGGCACAGAGAAGGTGCTAGCAGGGAATTCTCTGCTTGCTTTTCCCCAGTGCTCTGCAAGCTCTCCAGGACAACATAAAATCTGGGGCTCTGTGCTTTCTTTCGTTCTGAACAAGTGTTATTGTTTTCTGCACACAAGCGATTCTGCGAAGCAATGTGAACACTTCTGCTTCCCAGGCACAGAGAAGGTGCTAGCAGGGAATTCTCTGCCTGCCTTTCCCCAGTGCCCTGCAAGCTCTCCAGGACAACATAAAATCTGGGGCTCTGTGCTTTCTTTCGTTCTGAACAAGTGTTACTGTTTTCTGCACAAAAGCGATTCTGCCAAGCAATGTGAACAGTCACAGAGAAGGTGCTAGCAGGGAATTCTCTGCCTGCCTTTCCCCAGTGCTCTGCAAGCTCTCCAGGACAACATAAAATCTGGGGCTCTGTGCTTTCTTTCGTCTCAACAAGTGTTACTGTTTTCTGCACAAAAGCGATTCTGCGAAGCAATGTGAACAGGCACAGAGAAGGTGCTAGCAGGGAATTCTCTGCCTGCCTTTCCCCAGTGCTCTGCAAGCTCTCCAGGACAACATAAAATCTGGGGCTCTGTGCTTTCTTTCGTTCTGAACAAGTGTTACTGTTTTCTGCACAAAAGCGATTCTGCGAAGCAATGGGAACACTTCTCTTTCCCAGGCACAGAGAAGGTGCTAGCAGGGAATTCTCTGCCTGCTTTTCCCCAGTACTCTGCAAGCTCTCCAGGACAACATAGAATCTGGGGCTCTGTGCTTTCTTTCGTTCTGAACAAGTGTTATTGTTTTCTGCACACAAGCGATTCTGCGAAGCAATGTGAACACTTCTGCTTCCCAGGCACAGAGAAGGTGCTAGCAGGGAATTCTCTGCCTGCCTTTCCCCAGTGCTCTGCAAGCTCTCCAGGACAACATAAAATCTGGGGCTCTGTGCTTTCTTTCGTTCTGAACAAGTGTTACTGTTTTCTGCACAAAAGCGATTCTGCCAAGCAATGTGAACAGTCACAGAGAAGGTGCTAGCAGGGAATTCTCTGCCTGCCTTTCCCCAGTGCTCTGCAAGCTCTCCAGGACAACATAAAATCTGGGGCTCTGTGCTTTCTTTCGTCTCAACAAGTGTTACTGTTTTCTGCACAAAAGCGATTCTGCGAAGCAATGTGAACAGGCACAGAGAAGGTGCTAGCAGGGAATTCTCTGCCTGCCTTTCCCCAGTGCTCTGCAAGCTCTCCAGGACAACATAAAATCTGGGGCTCTGTGCTTTCTTTCGTCTGAACAAGTGTTACTGTTTTCTGCACAAAAGCGATTCTGCGAAGCAATGTGAACACTTCTGCTTCCCAGGCACAGAGAAGGTGCTAGCAGGGAATTCTCTGCCTGCTTTTCCCCAGTGCTCTGCAAGCTCTCCAGGACAACATAAAATCTGGGGCTCTGTGCTTTCTTTCGTTCTGAACAAGTGTTACTGTTTTCTGCACAAAAGCGATTCTGCGAAGCAATGGGAACACTTCTGTTTCCCAGGCACAGAGAAGGTGCTAGCAGGGAATTCTCTGCCTGCTTTTCCCCAGTGCTCTGCAAGCTCTCCAGGACAACATAAAATCTGGGGCTCTGTGCTTTCTTTCGTACTGAACAAGTGTTACTGTTTTCTGCACAAAAGCGATTCTGCGAAGCAATGTGAACACTTCTGCTTCCCAGGCACAGAGAAGGTGCTAGCAGGGAATTCTCTGCTTGCTTTTCCCCAGTGCTCTGCAAGCTCTCCAGGACAACATAAAATCTGGGGCTCTGTGCTTTCTTTCGTTCTGAACAAGTGTTACTGTTTTCTGCACACAAGCGATTCTGCGAAGCAATGTGAACACTTCTGCTTCCCAGGCACAGAGAAGGTGCTAGCAGGGAATTCTCTGCCTGCCTTTCCCCAGTGCTCTGCAAGCTCTCCAGGACAACATAAAATCTGGGGCTCTGTGCTTTCTTTCCTTCTGAACAAGTGTTACTGTTTTCTGCAGAAAAGCGATTCTGCCAAGCAATGTGAACAGTCACAGAGAAGGTGCTAGCAGGGAATTCTCTGCCTGCCTTTCCCCAGTGCTCTGCAAGCTCTCCAGGACAACATAAAATCTGGGGCTCTGTGCTTTCTTTCGTCTCAACAAGTGTTACTGTTTTCTGCACAAAAGCGATTCTGCGAAGCAATGTGAACAGGCACAGAGAAGGTGCTAGCAGGGAATTCTCTGCCTGCCTTTCCCCAGTGCTCTGCAAGCTCTCCAGGACAACATAAAATCTGGGGCTCTGTGCTTTCTTTCGTACTGAACAAGTGTTACTGTTTTCTGCACAAAAGCGATTCTGCGAAGCAATGGGAACACTTCTCTTTCCCAGGCACAGAGAAGGTGCTAGCAGGGAATTCTCTGCCTGCTTTTCCCCAGTACTCTGCAAGCTCTCCAGGACAACATAGAATCTGGGGCTCTGTGCTTTCTTTCGTTCTGAACAAGTGTTATTGTTTTCTGCACAAAAGCGATTCTGCGAAGCAATGTGAACACTTCTGCTTCCCAGGCACAGAGAAGGTGCTAGCAGGGAATTCTCTGCCTGCCTTTCCCCAGTGCTCTGCACGCTCTGCAGGACAACATAAAATCTGGGGCTCTGTGCTTTCTTTCGTTCTGAACAAGTGTTACTGTTTTCTGCACAAAAGCGATTCTGCGAAGCAATGGGAACACTTCTCTTTCCCAGGCACAGAGAAGGTGCTAGCAGGGAATTCTCTGCTTGCTTTTCCCCAGTACTCTGCAAGCTCTCCAGGACAACATAAAATCTGGGGCTCTGTGCTTTCTTTCGTTCTGAACAAGTGTTATTGTTTTCTGCACAAAAGCGATTCTGCGAAGCAATGTGAACACTTCTGCTTCCCAGGCACAGAGAAGGTGCTAGCAGGGAATTCTCTGCCTGCCTTTCCCCAGTGCTCTGCAAGCTCTCCAGGACAACATAAAATCTGGGGCTCTGTGCTTTGTTTCGTCTGAACAAGTGTTACTGTTTTCTGCACAAAAGCGATTCTGCGAAGCAATGTGAACACTTCTGCTTCCCAGGCACAGAGAAGGTGCTAGCAGGGAATTCTCTGCCTGCTTTTCCCCAGTACTCTGCAAGCTCTCCAGGACAACATAAAATCTGGGGCTCTGTGCTTTCTTTCCTTCTGAACAAGTGTTACTGTTTTCTGCACAAAAGCGATTCTGCGAAGCAATGTGAACACTTCTGTTTCCCAGGCACAGAGAAGGTGCTAGCAGGGAATTCTCTGCCTGCTTTTCCCCAGTACTCTGCAAGCTCTCCAGCACAACATAAAATATGGGGCTCTGTGCTTTCTTTCCTTCTGAACAAGTGTTACTGTTTTCTGCACAAAAGCGATTCTGCGAAGGAATGTGAACAGGCACAGAGAAGGTGCTAGCAGGGAATTCTCTGCTTGCTTTTCCCCAGAGCTCTGCAAGCTCTCCAGGACAACATAAAATCTGGGGCTCTGTGCTTTCTTTCGTCTCAACAAGTGTTACTGTTTTCTGCACAAAAGCGATTCTGCGAAGCAATGTGAACAGGCACAGAGAAGGTGCTAGCAGGGAATTCTCTGCCTGCCTTTCCCCAGTGCTCTGCAAGCTCTCCAGGACAACATAAAATCTGGGGCTCTGTGCTTTCTTTCGTTCTGAACAAGTGTTACTGTTTTCTGCACAAAAGCGATTCTGCGAAGCAATGGGAACACTTCTCTTTCCCAGGCACAGAGAAGGTGCTAGCAGGGAATTCTCTGCCTGCTTTTCCCCAGTGCTCTGCAAGCTCTCCAGGACAACATAAAATCTGGTGCTCTGTGCTTTCTTTCCTTCTGAACAAGTGTTACTGTTTTCTGCACAAAAGCGATTCTGCGAAGCAATGTGAACAGGCACAGAGAAGGTGCTAGCAGGGAATTCTCTGCCTGCCTTTCCCCAGTGATCTGCAAGCTCTCCAGGACAACAGCAAATCTGGGGCTCTGTGCTTTCTTTCGTTCTGAACAAGTGTTATTGTTTTCTGCACAAAAGCGATTCTGCGAAGCAATGTGAACACTTCTGCATCCCAGGCACAGAGAAGGTGCTAGCAGGGAATTCTCTGCCTGCCTTTCCCCAGTGCTCTGCAAGCTCTCCAGGACAACATAAAATCTGGGGCTCTGTGCTTTCTTTCCTTCTGAACAAGTGTTACTGTTTTCTGCACAAAAGCGATACTGCTAAGAAATGTGAACACTTCTGCTTCCCAGGCACAGAGAAGGTGCTAGCAGGGAATTCTCTGCCTGCTTTTCCCCAGTGCTCTGCAAGCTCTCCAGGACAACATAAATTCTGGGGCTCTGTGCTTTCTTTTGTTCTGAACAAGTGTTACTGTTTTCTGCACAAAAGCGATTCTCCGAAGCAATGTGAACACTTCTGCTTCCCAGGCACAGAGAAGGTGCTAGCAGGGAATTCTCTGCCTGCCTTTCCCCAGTGCTCTGCAAGCTCTCCAGGACAACATAAAATCTGGGGCTCTGTGCTTTCCTTCGTTCTGAACAAGTGTTATTGTTTTCTGCACAAAAGCGATTCTGCGAAGCAATGTGAACACTTCTGTTTCCCAGGCACAGAGAAGGTGCTAGCAGGGAATTCTCTGCCTGCTTTTCCCCAGTGCTCTGCAAGCTCTCCAGGACAACATAAAATCTGGGGCTCTGTGCTTTCTTTCGTTCTGAACAAGTGTTACTGTTTTCTGCACAAAAGCGATTCTGCGAAGCAATGTGAACACTTCTGTTTCCCAGGCACAGAGAAGGTGCTAGCAGGGAATTCTCTGCCTGCTTTTCCCCAGTGCTCTGCAAGCTCTCCAGGACAACATAAAATCTGGGGCTCTGTGCTTTCTTTCGTTCTGAACAAGTGTTAGTGTTTTCTGCACAAAAGCGATTCTGCGAAGCAATGGGAACACTTCTGTTTCCCAGGCACAGAGAAGGTGCTAGCAGGGAATTCTCTGCCTGCTTTTCCCCAGTGCTCTGCAAGCTCTCCAGGACAACATAAAATCTGGGGCTCTGTGCTTTCTTTCGTCTGAACAAGTGTTACTGTTTTCTGCACAAAAGCGATTCTGCGAAGCAATGGGAACACTTCTGTTTCCCAGGCACAGAGAAGGTGCTAGCAGGGAATTCTCTGCCTGCTTTTCCCCAGTGCTCTGCAAGCTCTCCAGGACAACATAAAATCTGGGGCTCTGTGCTTTCTTTTGTTCTGAACAAGTGTTACTGTTTTCTGCACAAAAGCGATTCTGCGAAGGAATGTGAACAGGCACAGAGAATGTGCTAGCAGGGAATTCTCTGCCTGCCTTTCCCCAGTGCTCTGCAAGCTCTCCAGGACAACATAAAATCTGGGGCTCTGTGCTTTCTTTCGTTCTGAACAAGTGTTACTGTTTTCTGCACAAAAGCGATTCTGCGAAGCAATGGGAACACTTCTGTTTCCCAGGCACAGAGAAGGTGCTAGCAGGGAATTCTCTGCCTGCTTTTCCCCAGTGCTCTGCAAGCTCTCCAGGACAACATAAAATCTGGGGCTCTGTGCTTTCTTTCGTTCTGAACAAGTGTTACTGTTTTCTGCACAAAAGCGATTCTGCGAAGGAATGTGAACAGGCACAGAGAAGGTGCTAGCAGGGAATTCTCTGCCTGCCTTTCCCCAGTGCTCTGCAAGCTCTCCAGGACAACATAAAATCTGGGGCTCTGTGCTTTCTTTCGTTCTGAACAAGTGTTACTGTTTTCTGCACAAAAGCGATTCTGCGAAGGAATGTGAACAGGCACAGAGAAGGTGCTAGCAGGGAATTCTCTGCCTGCCTTTCCCCAGTGCTCTGCAAGCTCTCCAGGACAACATAAAATCTGGGGCTCTGTGCTTTCTTTTGTTCTGAACAAGTGTTAGTGTTTTCTGCAGAAAAGCGATTCTGCCAAGCAATGTGAACACTTCTGTTTCCCAGGCACAGAGAAGGTGCTAGCAGGGAATTCTCTGCCTGCTTTTCCCCAGTACTCTGCAAGCTCTCCAGCACAACATAAAATATGGGGCTCTGTGCTTTCTTTCCTTCTGAACAAGTGTTAGTGTTTTCTGCACAAAAGCGATACTGCTAAGAAATGTGAACACTTCTCTTTCCCAGGCACAGAGAAGGTGCTAGCAGGAAATTCTCTGCCTGCCTTTCACCAGTGCTCTGCAAGCTCTCCAGGACAACATAAAATCTGGGGCTCTGTGCTTTCTTTCGTCTGAACAAGTGTTACTGTTTTCTGCACAAAAGCGATTCTGCGAAGTAATGTGAACAGGCACAGAGAAGGTGCTAGCAGGGAATTCTCTGCCTGCCTTTCCCTAGTGCTCTGCAAGCTCTCCAGGACAACAGCAAATCTGGGGCTCTGTGCTTTCTTTCGTTCTGAACAAGTGTTATTGTTTTCTGCACAAAAGCGATTCTGCGAAGCAATGTGAACACTTCTGCTTCCCAGGCACAGAGAAGGTGCTAGCAGGGAATTCTCTGCCTGCCTTTCCCCAGTGCTCTGCAAGCTCTCCAGGACAACATAAAATCTGGGGCTCTGTGCTTTCTTTCCTTCTGAACAAGTGTTACTGTTTTCTGCACAAAAGCGATACTGCTAAGAAATGTGAACACTTCTGCTTCCCAGGCACAGAGAAGGTGCTAGCAGGGAATTCTCTGCCTGCTTTTCCCCAGTGCTCTGCAAGCTCTCCAGGACAACATAAATTCTGGGGCTCTGTGCTTTCTTTTGTTCTGAACAAGTGTTACTGTTTTCTGCACAAAAGCGATTCTGCGAAGCAATGTGAACACTTCTGCTTCCCAGGCACAGAGAAGGTGCTAGCAGGGAATTCTCTGCCTGCCTTTCCCCAGTGCTCTGCAAGCTCTCCAGGACAACATAAAATCTGGGGCTCTGTGCTTTCCTTCGTTCTGAACAAGTGTTATTGTTTTCTGCACAAAAGCGATTCTGCGAAGCAATGGGAACACTTCTGTTTCCCAGGCACAGAGAAGGTGCTAGCAGGGAATTCTCTGCCTGCTTTTCCCCAGTGCTCTGCAAGCTCTCCAGGACAACATAAAATCTGGGGCTCTGTGCTTTGTTTTGTTCTGAACAAGTGTTACTGTTTTCTGCACAAAAGCGATTCTGCGAAGCAATGTGAACACTTCTGCTTCCCAGGCACAGAGAAGGTGCTAGCAGGGAATTCTCTGCCTGCCTTTCCCCAGTGCTCTGCAAGCTCTCCAGGACAACATAAAATCTGGGGCTCTGTGCTTTCTTTCGTTCTGAACAAGTGTTACTGTTTTCTGCACAAAAGCGATTCTGCGAAGCAATGTGAACACTTCTGTTTCCCAGGCACAGAGAAGGTGCTAGCAGGGAATTCTCTGCCTGCTTTTCCCCAGTGCTCTGCAAGCTCTCCAGGACAACATAAAATCTGGGGCTCTGTGCTTTCTTTCGTTCTGAACAAGTGTTAGTGTTTTCTGCACAAAAGCGATTCTGCGAAGCAATGGGAACACTTCTGCTTCCCAGGCACAGAGAAGGTGCTAGCAGGGAATTCTCTGCCTGCCTTTCCCTAGTGCTTTGCAAGCTCTCCAGGACAACATAAAATCTGGGGCTCTGTGCTTTCTTTCCTTCTGAACAAGTGTTACTGTTTTCTGCACAAAAGCGATACTGCTAAGAAATGTGAACACTTCTGCTTCCCAGGCACAGAGAAGGTGCTAGCAGGGAATTCTCTGCCTGCTTTTCCCCAGTGCTCTGCAAGCTCTCCAGGACAACATAAATTCTGGGGCTCTGTGCTTTCTTTTGTTCTGAACAAGTGTTACTGTTTTCTGCACAAAAGCGATTCTGCGAAGCAATGTGAACACTTCTGCTTCCCAGGCACAGAGAAGGTGCTAGCAGGGAATTCTCTGCCTGCCTTTCCCCAGTGCTCTGCAAGCTCTCCAGGACAACATAAAATCTGGGGCTCTGTGCTTTCCTTCGTTCTGAACAAGTGTTATTGTTTTCTGCACAAAAGCGATTCTGCGAAGCAATGTGAACACTTCTGTTTCCCAGGCACAGAGAAGGTGCTAGCAGGGAATTCTCTGCCTGCTTTTCCCCAGTGCTCTGCAAGCTCTCCAGGACAACATAAAATCTGGGGCTCTGTGCTTTCTTTTGTTCTGAACAAGTGTTACTGTTTTCTGCACAAAAGCGATTCTGCGAAGCAATGTGAACACTTCTGCTTCCCAGGCACAGAGAAGGTGCTAGCAGGGAATTCTCTGCCTGCCTTTCCCCAGTGCTCTGCAAGCTCTCCAGGACAACATAAAAATCTGGGGCTCTGTGCTTTCTTTCGTTCTGAACAAGTGTTAGTGTTTTCTGCACAAAAGCAATTCTGCCAAGCAATGTGAACACTTCTGTTTCCCAGGCACAGAGAAGGTGCTAGCAGGGAATTCTCTGCCTGCTTTTCCCCAGTGCTCTGCAAGCTCTCCAGGACAACATAAAATATGGGGCTCTGTGCTTTCTTTCCTTCTGAACAAGTGTTAGTGTTTTCTGCACAAAAGCGATACTGCTAAGAAATGTGAACACTTCTCTTTCCCAGGCACAGAGAAGGTGCTAGCAGGAAATTCTCTGCCTGCCTTTCACCAGTGCTCTGCAAGCTCTCCAGGACAACATAAAATCTGGGGCTCTGTGCTTTCTTTCGTCTGAACAAGTGTTACTGTTTTCTGCACAAAAGCGATTCTGCGAAGTAATGTGAACAGGCACAGAGAAGGTGCTAGCAGGGAATTCTCTGCCTGCCTTTCCCCAGTGCTCTGCAAGCTCTCCAGGACAACAGCAAATCTGGGGCTCTGTGCTTTCTTTCGTTCTGAACAAGTGTTATTGTTTTCTGCACAAAAGCGATTCTGCGAAGCAATGTGAACACTTCTGCTTCCCAGGCACAGAGAAGGTGCTAGCAGGGAATTCTCTGCCTGCCTTTCCCCAGTGCTCTGCAAGCTCTCCAGGACAACATAAAATCTGGGGCTCTGTGCTTTCTTTCCTTCTGAACAAGTGTTAGTGTTTTCTGCACAAAAGCAATTCTGCCAAGCAATGTGAACACTTCTGTTTCCCAGGCACAGAGAAGGTGCTAGCAGGGAATTCTCTGCCTGCTTTTCCCCAGTGCTCTGCAAGCTCTCCAGGACAACATAAAATATGGGGCTCTGTGCTTTCTTTCCTTCTGAACAAGTGTTAGTGTTTTCTGCACAAAAGCGATACTGCTAAGAAATGTGAACACTTCTCTTTCCCAGGCACAGAGAAGGTGCTAGCAGGAAATTCTCTGCCTGCCTTTCACCAGTGCTCTGCAAGCTCTCCAGGACAACATAAAATCTGGGGCTCTGTGCTTTCTTTCGTCTGAACAAGTGTTACTGTTTTCTGCACAAAAGCGATTCTGCGAAGTAATGTGAACAGGCACAGAGAAGGTGCTAGCAGGGAATTCTCTGCCTGCCTTTCCCTAGTGCTCTGCAAGCTCTCCAGGACAACAGCAAATCTGGGGCTCTGTGCTTTCTTTCGTTCTGAACAAGTGTTATTGTTTTCTGCACAAAAGCGATTCTGCGAAGCAATGTGAACACTTCTGCTTCCCAGGCACAGAGAAGGTGCTAGCAGGGAATTCTCTGCCTGCCTTTCCCCAGTGCTCTGCAAGCTCTCCAGGACAACATAAAATCTGGGGCTCTGTGCTTTCTTTCCTTCTGAACAAGTGTTACTGTTTTCTGCACAAAAGCGATACTGCTAAGAAATGTGAACACTTCTGCTTCCCAGGCACAGAGAAGGTGCTAGCAGGGAATTCTCTGCCTGCTTTTCCCCAGTGCTCTGCAAGCTCTGCAGGACAACATAAATTCTGGGGCTCTGTGCTTTCTTTTGTTCTGAACAAGTGTTACTGTTTTCTGCACAAAAGCGATTCTGCGAAGCAATGTGAACACTTCTGCTTCCCAGGCACAGAGAAGGTGCTAGCAGGGAATTCTCTGCCTGCCTTTCCCCAGTGCTCTGCAAGCTCTCCAGGACAACATAAAATCTGGGGCTCTGTGCTTTCCTTCGTTCTGAACAAGTGTTATTGTTTTCTGCACAAAAGCGATTCTGCGAAGCAATGGGAACACTTCTGTTTCCCAGGCACAGAGAAGGTGCTAGCAGGGAATTCTCTGCCTGCTTTTCCCCAGTGCTCTGCAAGCTCTCCAGGACAACATAAAATCTGGGGCTCTGTGCTTTGTTTTGTTCTGAACAAGTGTTACTGTTTTCTGCACAAAAGCGATTCTGCGAAGCAATGTGAACACTTCTGCTTCCCAGGCACAGAGAAGGTGCTAGCAGGGAATTCTCTGCCTGCCTTTCCCCAGTGCTCTGCAAGCTCTCCAGGACAACATAAAATCTGGGGCTCTGTGCTTTCTTTCGTTCTGAACAAGTGTTACTGTTTTCTGCACAAAAGCGATTCTGCGAAGCAATGTGAACACTTCTGTTTCCCAGGCACAGAGAAGGTGCTAGCAGGGAATTCTCTGCCTGCTTTTCCCCAGTGCTCTGCAAGCTCTCCAGGACAACATAAAATCTGGGGCTCTGTGCTTTCTTTCGTTCTGAACAAGTGTTAGTGTTTTCTGCACAAAAGCGATTCTGCGAAGCAATGGGAACACTTCTGCTTCCCAGGCACAGAGAAGGTGCTAGCAGGGAATTCTCTGCCTGCCTTTCCCTAGTGCTTTGCAAGCTCTCCAGGACAACATAAAATCTGGGGCTCTGTGCTTTCTTTCCTTCTGAACAAGTGTTACTGTTTTCTGCACAAAAGCGATACTGCTAAGAAATGTGAACACTTCTGCTTCCCAGGCACAGAGAAGGTGCTAGCAGGGAATTCTCTGCCTGCTTTTCCCCAGTGCTCTGCAAGCTCTCCAGGACAACATAAATTCTGGGGCTCTGTGCTTTCTTTTGTTCTGAACAAGTGTTACTGTTTTCTGCACAAAAGCGATTCTGCGAAGCAATGTGAACACTTCTGCTTCCCAGGCACAGAGAAGGTGCTAGCAGGGAATTCTCTGCCTGCCTTTCCCCAGTGCTCTGCAAGCTCTCCAGGACAACATAAAATCTGGGGCTCTGTGCTTTCCTTCGTTCTGAACAAGTGTTATTGTTTTCTGCACAAAAGCGATTCTGCGAAGCAATGTGAACACTTCTGTTTCCCAGGCACAGAGAAGGTGCTAGCAGGGAATTCTCTGCCTGCTTTTCCCCAGTGCTCTGCAAGCTCTCCAGGACAACATAAAATCTGGGGCTCTGTGCTTTCTTTTGTTCTGAACAAGTGTTACTGTTTTCTGCACAAAAGCGATTCTGCGAAGCAATGTGAACACTTCTGCTTCCCAGGCACAGAGAAGGTGCTAGCAGGGAATTCTCTGCCTGCCTTTCCCCAGTGCTCTGCAAGCTCTCCAGGACAACATAAAAATCTGGGGCTCTGTGCTTTCTTTCGTTCTGAACAAGTGTTAGTGTTTTCTGCACAAAAGCAATTCTGCCAAGCAATGTGAACACTTCTGTTTCCCAGGCACAGAGAAGGTGCTAGCAGGGAATTCTCTGCCTGCTTTTCCCCAGTGCTCTGCAAGCTCTCCAGGACAACATAAAATATGGGGCTCTGTGCTTTCTTTCCTTCTGAACAAGTGTTAGTGTTTTCTGCACAAAAGCGATACTGCTAAGAAATGTGAACACTTCTCTTTCCCAGGCACAGAGAAGGTGCTAGCAGGAAATTCTCTGCCTGCCTTTCACCAGTGCTCTGCAAGCTCTCCAGGACAACATAAAATCTGGGGCTCTGTGCTTTCTTTCGTCTGAACAAGTGTTACTGTTTTCTGCACAAAAGCGATTCTGCGAAGTAATGTGAACAGGCACAGAGAAGGTGCTAGCAGGGAATTCTCTGCCTGCCTTTCCCCAGTGCTCTGCAAGCTCTCCAGGACAACAGCAAATCTGGGGCTCTGTGCTTTCTTTCGTTCTGAACAAGTGTTATTGTTTTCTGCACAAAAGCGATTCTGCGAAGCAATGTGAACACTTCTGCTTCCCAGGCACAGAGAAGGTGCTAGCAGGGAATTCTCTGCCTGCCTTTCCCCAGTGCTCTGCAAGCTCTCCAGGACAACATAAAATCTGGGGCTCTGTGCTTTCTTTCCTTCTGAACAAGTGTTACTGTTTTCTGCACAAAAGCGATACTGCTAAGAAATGTGAACACTTCTGCTTCCCAGGCACAGAGAAGGTGCTAGCAGGGAATTCTCTGCCTGCTTTTCCCCAGTGCTCTGCAAGCTCTCCAGGACAACATAAATTCTGGGGCTCTGTGCTTTCTTTTGTTCTGAACAAGTGTTACTGTTTTCTGCACAAAAGCGATTCTGCGAAGCAATGTGAACACTTCTGCTTCCCAGGCACAGAGAAGGTGCTAGCAGGGAATTCTCTGCCTGCCTTTCCCCAGTGCTCTGCAAGCTCTCCAGGACAACATAAAATCTGGGGCTCTGTGCTTTCCTTCGTTCTGAACAAGTGTTATTGTTTTCTGCACAAAAGCGATTCTGCGAAGCAATGGGAACACTTCTGTTTCCCAGGCACAGAGAAGGTGCTAGCAGGGAATTCTCTGCCTGCTTTTCCCCAGTGCTCTGCAAGCTCTCCAGGACAACATAAAATCTGGGGCTCTGTGCTTTCTTTTGTTCTGAACAAGTGTTACTGTTTTCTGCACAAAAGCGATTCTGCGAAGCAATGTGAACACTTCTGCTTCCCAGGCACAGAGAAGGTGCTAGCAGGGAATTCTCTGCCTGCTTTTCCCCAGTGCTCTGCAAGCTCTCCAGGACAACATAAAATCTGGGGCTCTGTGCTTTCTTTTGTTCTGAACAAGTGTTACTGTTTTCTGCACAAAAGCGATTCTGCGAAGCAATGTGAACACTTCTGCTTCCCAGGCACAGAGAAGGTGCTAGCAGGGAATTCTCTGCCTGCCTTTCCCCAGTGCTCTGCAAGCTCTCCAGGACAACATAAAAATCTGGGGCTCTGTGCTTTCTTTCGTTCTGAACAAGTGTTAGTGTTTTCTGCACAAAAGCAATTCTGCCAAGCAATGTGAACACTTCTGTTTCCCAGGCACAGAGAAGGTGCTAGCAGGGAATTCTCTGCCTGCTTTTCCCCAGTGCTCTGCAAGCTCTCCAGGACAACATAAAATATGGGGCTCTGTGCTTTCTTTCCTTCTGAACAAGTGTTAGTGTTTTCTGCACAAAAGCGATACTGCTAAGAAATGTGAACACTTCTCTTTCCCAGGCACAGAGAAGGTGCTAGCAGGAAATTCTCTGCCTGCCTTTCACCAGTGCTCTGCAAGCTCTCCAGGACAACAGCAAATCTGGGGCTCTGTGCTTTCTTTCGTCTGAACAAGTGTTACTGTTTTCTGCACAAAAGCGATTCTGCGAAGTAATGTGAACAGGCACAGAGAAGGTGCTAGCAGGGAATTCTCTGCCTGCCTTTCCCCAGTGCTCTGCAAGCTCTCCAGGACAACAGCAAATCTGGGGCTCTGTGCTTTCTTTCGTTCTGAACAAGTGTTATTGTTTTCTGCACAAAAGCGATTCTGCGAAGCAATGTGAACACTTCTGCTTCCCAGGCACAGAGAAGGTGCTAGCAGGGAATTCTCTGCCTGCCTTTCCCCAGTGCTCTGCAAGCTCTCCAGGACAACATAAAATCTGGGGCTCTGTGCTTTCTTTCCTTCTGAACAAGTGTTACTGTTTTCTGCACAAAAGCGATACTGCTAAGAAATGTGAACACTTCTGCTTCCCAGGCACAGAGAAGGTGCTAGCAGGGAATTCTCTGCCTGCTTTTCCCCAGTGCTCTGCAAGCTCTCCAGGACAACATAAATTCTGGGGCTCTGTGCTTTCTTTTGTTCTGAACAAGTGTTACTGTTTTCTGCACAAAAGCGATTCTGCGAAGCAATGTGAACACTTCTGCTTCCCAGGCACAGAGAAGGTGCTAGCAGGGAATTCTCTGCCTGCCTTTCCCCAGTGCTCTGCAAGCTCTCCAGGACAACATAAAATCTGGGGCTCTGTGCTTTCCTTCGTTCTGAACAAGTGTTATTGTTTTCTGCACAAAAGCGATTCTGCGAAGCAATGGGAACACTTCTGTTTCCCAGGCACAGAGAAGGTGCTAGCAGGGAATTCTCTGCCTGCTTTTCCCCAGTGCTCTGCAAGCTCTCCAGGACAACATAAAATCTGGGGCTCTGTGCTTTCTTTTGTTCTGAACAAGTGTTACTGTTTTCTGCACAAAAGCGATTCTGCGAAGCAATGTGAACACTTCTGCTTCCCAGGCACAGAGAAGGTGCTAGCAGGGAATTCTCTGCCTGCCTTTCCCCAGTGCTCTGCAAGCTCTCCAGGACAACATAAAATCTGGGGCTCTGTGCTTTCTTTCGTTCTGAACAAGTGTTACTGTTTTCTGCACAAAAGCGATTCTGCGAAGCAATGTGAACACTTCTGTTTCCCAGGCACAGAGAAGGTGCTAGCAGGGAATTCTCTGCCTGCTTTTCCCCAGTGCTCTGCAAGCTCTCCAGGACAACATAAAATCTGGGGCTCTGTGCTTTCTTTCGTTCTGAACAAGTGTTAGTGTTTTCTGCACAAAAGCGATTCTGCGAAGCAATGGGAACACTTCTGCTTCCCAGGCACAGAGAAGGTGCTAGCAGGGAATTCTCTGCCTGCCTTTCCCCAGTGCTCTGCAAGCTCTCCAGGACAACATAAAATCTGGGGCTCTGTGCTTTCTTTCCTTCTGAACAAGTGTTACTGTTTTCTGCACAAAAGCGATACTGCTAAGAAATGTGAACACTTCTGCTTCCCAGGCACAGAGAAGGTGCTAGCAGGGAATTCTCTGCCTGCTTTTCCCCAGTGCTCTGCAAGCTCTCCAGGACAACATAAATTCTGGGGCTCTGTGCTTTCTTTTGTTCTGAACAAGTGTTACTGTTTTCTGCACAAAAGCGATTCTGCGAAGCAATGTGAACACTTCTGTTTCCCAGGCACAGAGAAGGTGCTAGCAGGGAATTCTCTGCCTGCTTTTCCCCAGTGCTCTGCAAGCTCTCCAGGACAACATAAAATCTGGGGCTCTGTGCTTTCTTTTGTTCTGAACAAGTGTTACTGTTTTCTGCACAAAAGCGATTCTGCGAAGCAATGGGAACACTGCTGCTTCCCAGGCACAGAGAAGGTGCTAGCAGGGAATTCTCTGCCTGCCTTTCCCCAGTGCTCTGCAAGCTCTCCAGGACAACATAAAAATCTGGGGCTCTGTGCTTTCTTTCGTTCTGAACAAGTGTTAGTGTTTTCTGCACAAAAGCAATTCTGCCAAGCAATGTGAACACTTCTGTTTCCCAGGCACAGAGAAGGTGCTAGCAGGGAATTCTCTGCCTGCTTTTCCCCAGTGCTCTGCAAGCTCTCCAGGACAACATAAAATCTGGGGCTCTGTGCTTTCTTTCGTTCTGAACAAGTGTTAGTGTTTTCTGCACAAAAGCGATTCTGCGAAGCAATGGGAACACTTCTGTTTCCCAGGCACAGAGAAGGTTCTAGCAGGGAATTCTCTGCCTGCTTTTCCCCAGTGCTCTGCAAGCTCTCCAGGACAACATAAAATCTGGGGCTCTGTGCTTTCTTTCGTACTGAACAAGTGTTACTGTTTTCTGCACAAAAGCGATTCTGCGAAGCAATGTGAACACTTCTGCTTCCCAGGCACAGAGAAGGTGCTAGCAGGGAATTCTCTGCTTGCTTTTCCCCAGTGCTCTGCAAGCTCTCCAGGACAACATAAAATCTGGGGCTCTGTGCTTTCTTTCGTTCTGAACAAGTGTTACTGTTTTCTGCACAAAAGCGATTCTGCCAAGCAATGTGAACACTTCTGTTTCCCAGGCACAGAGAAGGTGCTAGCAGGGAATTCTCTGCCTGCTTTTCCCCAGTGCTCTGCAAGCTCTCCAGGACAACATAAAATCTGGGGCTCTGTGCTTTCTTTCGTTCTGAACAATGTTACTGTTTTCTGCACAAAAGCGATTCTGCGAAGCAATGGGAACACTTCTGTTTCCCAGGCACAGAGAAGGTGCTAGCAGGGAATTCTCTGCCTGCTTTTCCCCAGTGCTCTGCAAGCTCTCCAGGACAACATAAATTCTGGGGCTCTGTGCTTTCTTTTGTTCTGAACAAGTGTTACTGTTTTCTGCACAAAAGCGATTCTGCGAAGCAATGTGAACACTTCTGCTTCCCAGGCACAGAGAAGGTGCTAGCAGGGAATTCTCTGCCTGCCTTTCCCCAGTGCTCTGCAAGCTCTCCAGGACAACATAAAATCTGGGGCTCTGTGCTTTCTTTCGTTCTGAACAAGTGTTATTGTTTTCTGCACAAAAGCGATTCTGCGAAGCAATGTGAACACTTCTGTTTCCCAGACACAGAGAAGGTGCTAGCAGGGAATTCTCTGCCTGCTTTTCCCCAGTGCTATGCAAGCTCTCCAGGACAACATAAAATCTGGGGCTCTGTGCTTTCTTTTGTTCTGAACAAGTGTTACTGTTTTCTGCACAAAAGCGATTCTGCGAAGCAATGGGAACACTGCTGCTTCCCAGGCACAGAGAAGGTGCTAGCAGGGAATTCTCTGCCTGCCTTTCCCCAGTGCTCTGCAAGCTCTCCAGGACAACATAAAATCTGGGGCTCTGTGCTTTCCTTCGTTCTGAACAAGTGTTATTGTTTTCTGCACAAAAGCGATTCTGCGAAGCAATGTGAACACTTCTGTTTCCCAGGCACAGAGAAGGTGCTAGCAGGAAATTCTCTGCCTGCCTTTCACCAGTGCTCTGCAAGCTCTCCAGGACAACATAAAATCTGGGGCTCTGTGCTTTCTTTCGTTCTGAACAAGTGTTACTGTTTTCTGCACAAAAGCGATTCTGCGAAGGAATGTGAACAGGCACAGAGAAGGTGCTAGCAGGGAATTCTCTGCCTGCCTTTCCCCAGTGCTCTGCAAGCTCTCCAGGACAACATAAAATCTGGGGCTCTGTGCTTTCTTTCGTTCTGAACAAGTGTTACTGTTTTCTGCACAAAAGCGATTCTGCGAAGGAATGTGAACAGGCACAGAGAAGGTGCTAGCAGGGAATTCTCTGCCTGCCTTTCCCCAGTGCTCTGCAAGCTCTCCAGGACAACATAAAATCTGGGGCTCTGTGCTTTCTTTCGTTCTGAACAAGTGTTATTGTTTTCTGCACAAAAGCGATTCTGCGAAGTAATGTGAACAGGCACAGAGAAGGTGCTAGCAGGGAATTCTCTGCCTGCCTTTCCCTAGTGCTCTGCAAGCTCTCCAGGACAACAGCAAATCTGGGGCTCTGTGCTTTCTTTCGTTCTGAACAAGTGTTATTGTTTTCTGCACAAAAGCGATTCTGCGAAGCAATGTGAACACTTCTGCTTCCCAGGCACAGAGAAGGTGCTAGCAGGGAATTCTCTGCCTGCCTTTCCCCAGTGCTCTGCAAGCTCTCCAGGACAACATAAAATCTGGGGCTCTGTGCTTTCTTTTGTTCTGAACAAGTGTTAGTGTTTTCTGCACAAAAGCGATTCTGCGAAGCAATGTGAACACTTCTGCTTCCCAGGCACAGAGAAGGTGCTAGCAGGGAATTCTCTGCCTGCTTTTCCCCAGTACTCTGCAAGCTCTCCAGCACAACATAAAATATGGGGCTCTGTGCTTTCTTTCCTTCTGAACAAGTGTTAGTGTTTTCTGCACAAAAGCGATACTGCTAAGAAATGTGAACACTTCTCTTTCCCAGGCACAGAGAAGGTGCTAGCAGGAAATTCTCTGCCTGCCTTTCACCAGTGCTCTGCAAGCTCTCCAGGACAACATAAAATCTGGGGCTCTGTGCTTTCTTTCGTCTGAACAAGTGTTACTGTTTTCTGCACAAAAGCGATTCTGCGAAGTAATGTGAACAGGCACAGAGAAGGTGCTAGCAGGGAATTCTCTGCCTGCCTTTCCCTAGTGCTCTGCAAGCTCTCCAGGACAACAGCAAATCTGGGGCTCTGTGCTTTCTTTCGTTCTGAACAAGTGTTATTGTTTTCTGCACAAAAGCGATTCTGCGAAGCAATGTGAACACTTCTGCTTCCCAGGCACAGAGAAGGTGCTAGCAGGGAATTCTCTGCCTGCTTTTCCCCAGTGCTCTGCAAGCTCTCCAGGACAACATAAATTCTGGGGCTCTGTGCTTTCTTTTGTTCTGAACAAGTGTTACTGTTTTCTGCACAAAAGCGATTCTGCGAAGCAATGTGAACACTTCTGCTTCCCAGGCACAGAGAAGGTGCTAGCAGGGAATTCTCTGCCTGCCTTTCCCCAGTGCTCTGCAAGCTCTCCAGGACAACATAAAATCTGGGGCTCTGTGCTTTCCTTCGTTCTGAACAAGTGTTATTGTTTTCTGCACAAAAGCGATTCTGCGAAGCAATGGGAACACTTCTGTTTCCCAGGCACAGAGAAGGTGCTAGCAGGGAATTCTCTGCCTGCTTTTCCCCAGTGCTCTGCAAGCTCTCCAGGACAACATAAAATCTGGGGCTCTGTGCTTTGTTTTGTTCTGAACAAGTGTTACTGTTTTCTGCACAAAAGCGATTCTGCGAAGCAATGGGAACACTTCTGCTTCCCAGGCACAGAGAAGGTGCTAGCAGGGAATTCTCTGCCTGCCTTTCCCCAGTGCTCTGCAAGCTCTCCAGGACAACATAAAATCTGGGGCTCTGTGCTTTCTTTCGTTCTGAACAAGTGTTACTGTTTTCTGCACAAAAGCGATTCTGCGAAGCAATGGGAACACTTCTGTTTCCCAGGCAAAGAGAAGGTGCTAGCAGGGAATTCTCTGCCTGCTTTTCCCCAGTGCTCTGCAAGCTCTCCAGGACAACATAAAATCTGGGGCTCTGTGCTTTCTTTCGTTCTGAACAAGTGTTAGTGTTTTCTGCACAAAAGCGATTCTGCGAAGCAATGGGAACACTTCTGCTTCCCAGGCACAGAGAAGGTGCTAGCAGGGAATTCTCTGCCTGCCTTTCCCTAGTGCTTTGCAAGCTCTCCAGGACAACATAAAATCTGGGGCTCTGTGCTTTCTTTCCTTCTGAACAAGTGTTACTGTTTTCTGCACAAAAGCGATACTGCTAAGAAATGTGAACACTTCTGCTTCCCAGGCACAGAGAAGGTGCTAGCAGGGAATTCTCTGCCTGCTTTTCCCCAGTGCTCTGCAAGCTCTCCAGGACAACATAAATTCTGGGGCTCTGTGCTTTCTTTTGTTCTGAACAAGTGTTACTGTTTTCTGCACAAAAGCGATTCTGCGAAGCAATGTGAACACTTCTGCTTCCCAGGCACAGAGAAGGTGCTAGCAGGGAATTCTCTGCCTGCCTTTCCCCAGTGCTCTGCAAGCTCTCCAGGACAACATAAAATCTGGGGCTCTGTGCTTTCCTTCGTTCTGAACAAGTGTTATTGTTTTCTGCACAAAAGCGATTCTGCGAAGCAATGTGAACACTTCTGTTTCCCAGGCACAGAGAAGGTGCTAGCAGGGAATTCTCTGCCTGCTTTTCCCCAGTGCTCTGCAAGCTCTCCAGGACAACATAAAATCTGGGGCTCTGTGCTTTCTTTTGTTCTGAACAAGTGTTACTGTTTTCTGCACAAAAGCGATTCTGCGAAGCAATGTGAACACTTCTGCTTCCCAGGCACAGAGAAGGTGCTAGCAGGGAATTCTCTGCCTGCCTTTCCCCAGTGCTCTGCAAGCTCTCCAGGACAACATAAAAATCTGGGGCTCTGTGCTTTCTTTCGTTCTGAACAAGTGTTAGTGTTTTCTGCACAAAAGCAATTCTGCCAAGCAATGTGAACACTTCTGTTTCCCAGGCACAGAGAAGGTGCTAGCAGGGAATTCTCTGCCTGCTTTTCCCCAGTGCTCTGCAAGCTCTCCAGGACAACATAAAATATGGGGCTCTGTGCTTTCTTTCCTTCTGAACAAGTGTTAGTGTTTTCTGCACAAAAGCGATACTGCTAAGAAATGTGAACACTTCTCTTTCCCAGGCACAGAGAAGGTGCTAGCAGGAAATTCTCTGCCTGCCTTTCACCAGTGCTCTGCAAGCTCTCCAGGACAACATAAAATCTGGGGCTCTGTGCTTTCTTTCGTCTGAACAAGTGTTACTGTTTTCTGCACAAAAGCGATTCTGCGAAGTAATGTGAACAGGCACAGAGAAGGTGCTAGCAGGGAATTCTCTGCCTGCCTTTCCCCAGTGCTCTGCAAGCTCTCCAGGACAACAGCAAATCTGGGGCTCTGTGCTTTCTTTCGTTCTGAACAAGTGTTATTGTTTTCTGCACAAAAGCGATTCTGCGAAGCAATGTGAACACTTCTGCTTCCCAGGCACAGAGAAGGTGCTAGCAGGGAATTCTCTGCCTGCCTTTCCCCAGTGCTCTGCAAGCTCTCCAGGACAACATAAAATCTGGGGCTCTGTGCTTTCTTTCCTTCTGAACAAGTGTTACTGTTTTCTGCACAAAAGCGATACTGCTAAGAAATGTGAACACTTCTGCTTCCCAGGCACAGAGAAGGTGCTAGCAGGGAATTCTCTGCCTGCTTTTCCCCAGTGCTCTGCAAGCTCTCCAGGACAACATAAATTCTGGGGCTCTGTGCTTTCTTTTGTTCTGAACAAGTGTTACTGTTTTCTGCACAAAAGCGATTCTGCGAAGCAATGTGAACACTTCTGCTTCCCAGGCACAGAGAAGGTGCTAGCAGGGAATTCTCTGCCTGCCTTTCCCCAGTGCTCTGCAAGCTCTCCAGGACAACATAAAATCTGGGGCTCTGTGCTTTCCTTCGTTCTGAACAAGTGTTATTGTTTTCTGCACAAAAGCGATTCTGCGAAGCAATGGGAACACTTCTGTTTCCCAGGCACAGAGAAGGTGCTAGCAGGGAATTCTCTGCCTGCTTTTCCCCAGTGCTCTGCAAGCTCTCCAGGACAACATAAAATCTGGGGCTCTGTGCTTTCTTTTGTTCTGAACAAGTGTTACTGTTTTCTGCACAAAAGCGATTCTGCGAAGCAATGTGAACACTTCTGCTTCCCAGGCACAGAGAAGGTGCTAGCAGGGAATTCTCTGCCTGCCTTTCACCAGTGCTCTGCAAGCTCTCCAGGACAACATAAAATCTGGGGCTCTGTGCTTTCTTTCGTTCTGAACAAGTGTTACTGTTTTCTGCACAAAAGCGATTCTGCGAAGCAATGTGAACACTTCTGTTTCCCAGGCACAGAGAAGGTGCTAGCAGGGAATTCTCTGCCTGCTTTTCCCCAGTGCTCTGCAAGCTCTCCAGGACAACATAAAATCTGGGGCTCTGTGCTTTCTTTCGTTCTGAACAAGTGTTAGTGTTTTCTGCACAAAAGCGATTCTGCGAAGCAATGGGAACACTTCTGCTTCCCAGGCACAGAGAAGGTGCTAGCAGGGAATTCTCTGCCTGCCTTTCCCCAGTGCTCTGCAAGCTCTCCAGGACAACATAAAATCTGGGGCTCTGTGCTTTCTTTCCTTCTGAACAAGTGTTACTGTTTTCTGCACAAAAGCGATACTGCTAAGAAATGTGAACACTTCTGCTTCCCAGGCACAGAGAAGGTGCTAGCAGGGAATTCTCTGCCTGCTTTTCCCCAGTGCTCTGCAAGCTCTCCAGGACAACATAAATTCTGGGGCTCTGTGCTTTCTTTTGTTCTGAACAAGTGTTACTGTTTTCTGCACAAAAGCGATTCTGCGAAGCAATGTGAACACTTCTGCTTCCCAGGCACAGAGAAGGTGCTAGCAGGGAATTCTCTGCCTGCCTTTCCCCAGTGCTCTGCAAGCTCTCCAGGACAACATAAAATCTGGGGCTCTGTGCTTTCCTTCGTTCTGAACAAGTGTTATTGTTTTCTGCACAAAAGCGATTCTGCGAAGCAATGTGAACACTTCTGTTTCCCAGGCACAGAGAAGGTGCTAGCAGGGAATTCTCTGCCTGCTTTTCCCCAGTGCTCTGCAAGCTCTCCAGGACAACATAAAATCTGGGGCTCTGTGCTTTCTTTTGTTCTGAACAAGTGTTACTGTTTTCTGCACAAAAGCGATTCTGCGAAGCAATGTGAACACTTCTGCTTCCCAGGCACAGAGAAGGTGCTAGCAGGGAATTCTCTGCCTGCCTTTCCCCAGTGCTCTGCAAGCTCTCCAGGACAACATAAAAATCTGGGGCTCTGTGCTTTCTTTCGTTCTGAACAAGTGTTAGTGTTTTCTGCACAAAAGCAATTCTGCCAAGCAATGTGAACACTTCTGTTTCCCAGGCACAGAGAAGGTGCTAGCAGGGAATTCTCTGCCTGCTTTTCCCCAGTGCTCTGCAAGCTCTCCAGGACAACATAAAATCTGGGGCTCTGTGCTTTCTTTCGTTCTGAACAAGTGTTAGTGTTTTCTGCACAAAAGCGATTCTGCGAAGCAATGGGAACACTTCTGTTTCCCAGGCACAGAGAAGGTGCTAGCAGGGAATTCTCTGCCTGCTTTTCCCCAGTGCTCTGCAAGCTCTCCAGGACAACATAAAATCTGGGGCTCTGTGCTTTCTTTCGTTCTGAACAAGTGTTACTGTTTTCTGCACAAAAGCGATTCTGCCAAGCAATGTGAACACTTCTGTTTCCCAGGCACAGAGAAGGTGCTAGCAGGGAATTCTCTGCCTGCTTTTCCCCAGTGCTCTGCAAGCTCTCCAGGACAACATAAAATCTGGGGCTCTGTGCTTTCTTTCGTTCTGAACAATGTTACTGTTTTCTGCACAAAAGCGATTCTGCGAAGCAATGGGAACACTTCTGTTTCCCAGGCACAGAGAAGGTGCTAGCAGGGAATTCTCTGCCTGCTTTTCCCCAGTGCTCTGCAAGCTCTCCAGGACAACATAAATTCTGGGGCTCTGTGCTTTCTTTTGTTCTGAACAAGTGTTACTGTTTTCTGCACAAAAGCGATTCTGCGAAGCAATGTGAACACTTCTGCTTCCCAGGCACAGAGAAGGTGCTAGCAGGGAATTCTCTGCCTGCCTTTCCCCAGTGCTCTGCAAGCTCTCCAGGACAACATAAAATCTGGGGCTCTGTGCTTTCTTTTGTTCTGAACAAGTGTTACTGTTTTCTGCACAAAAGCGATTCTGCGAAGCAATGTGAACACTTCTGTTTCCCAGACACAGAGAAGGTGCTAGCAGGGAATTCTCTGCCTGCTTTTCCCCAGTGCTCTGCAAGCTCTCCAGGACAACATAAAATCTGGGGCTCTGTGCTTTCTTTTGTTCTGAACAAGTGTTACTGTTTTCTGCACAAAAGCGATTCTGCGAAGCAATGGGAACACTGCTGCTTCCCAGGCACAGAGAAGGTGCTAGCAGGGAATTCTCTGCCTGCCTTTCCCCAGTGCTCTGCAAGCTCTCCAGGACAACATAAAATCTGGGGCTCTGTGCTTTCCTTCGTTCTGAACAAGTGTTATTGTTTTCTGCACAAAAGCGATTCTGCGAAGCAATGTGAACACTTCTGTTTCCCAGGCACAGAGAAGGTGCTAGCAGGAAATTCTCTGCCTGCCTTTCACCAGTGCTCTGCAAGCTCTCCAGGACAACATAAAATCTGGGGCTCTGTGCTTTCTTTCGTCTGAACAAGTGTTACTGTTTTCTGCACAAAAGCGATTCTGCCAAGCAATGTGAACAGGCACAGAGAAGGTGCTAGCAGGGAATTCTCTGCCTGCCTTTCCCCAGTGCTCTGCAAGCTCTCCAGGACAACATAAAATCTGGGGCTCTGTGCTTTCCTTCGTTCTGAACAAGTGTTATTGTTTTCTGCACAAAAGCGATTCTGCGAAGCAATGGGAACACTTCTGTTTCCCAGGCACAGAGAAGGTGCTAGCAGGGAATTCTCTGCCTGCTTTTCCCCAGTGCTCTGCAAGCTCTCCAGGACAACATAAAATCTGGGGCTCTGTGCTTTCTTTTGTTCTGAACAAGTGTTACTGTTTTCTGCACAAAAGCGATTCTGCGAAGCAATGTGAACACTTCTGCTTCCCAGGCACAGAGAAGGTGCTAGCAGGGAATTCTCTGCCTGCTTTTCCCCAGTGCTCTGCAAGCTCTCCAGGACAACATAAAATCTGGGGCTCTGTGCTTTCTTTTGTTCTGAACAAGTGTTACTGTTTTCTGCACAAAAGCGATTCTGCGAAGCAATGTGAACACTTCTGCTTCCCAGGCACAGAGAAGGTGCTAGCAGGGAATTCTCTGCCTGCCTTTCCCCAGTGCTCTGCAAGCTCTCCAGGACAACATAAAAATCTGGGGCTCTGTGCTTTCTTTCGTTCTGAACAAGTGTTAGTGTTTTCTGCACAAAAGCAATTCTGCCAAGCAATGTGAACACTTCTGTTTCCCAGGCACAGAGAAGGTGCTAGCAGGGAATTCTCTGCCTGCTTTTCCCCAGTGCTCTGCAAGCTCTCCAGGACAACATAAAATATGGGGCTCTGTGCTTTCTTTCCTTCTGAACAAGTGTTAGTGTTTTCTGCACAAAAGCGATACTGCTAAGAAATGTGAACACTTCTCTTTCCCAGGCACAGAGAAGGTGCTAGCAGGAAATTCTCTGCCTGCCTTTCACCAGTGCTCTGCAAGCTCTCCAGGACAACAGCAAATCTGGGGCTCTGTGCTTTCTTTCGTCTGAACAAGTGTTACTGTTTTCTGCACAAAAGCGATTCTGCGAAGTAATGTGAACAGGCACAGAGAAGGTGCTAGCAGGGAATTCTCTGCCTGCCTTTCCCCAGTGCTCTGCAAGCTCTCCAGGACAACAGCAAATCTGGGGCTCTGTGCTTTCTTTCGTTCTGAACAAGTGTTATTGTTTTCTGCACAAAAGCGATTCTGCGAAGCAATGTGAACACTTCTGCTTCCCAGGCACAGAGAAGGTGCTAGCAGGGAATTCTCTGCCTGCCTTTCCCCAGTGCTCTGCAAGCTCTCCAGGACAACATAAAATCTGGGGCTCTGTGCTTTCTTTCCTTCTGAACAAGTGTTACTGTTTTCTGCACAAAAGCGATACTGCTAAGAAATGTGAACACTTCTGCTTCCCAGGCACAGAGAAGGTGCTAGCAGGGAATTCTCTGCCTGCTTTTCCCCAGTGCTCTGCAAGCTCTCCAGGACAACATAAATTCTGGGGCTCTGTGCTTTCTTTTGTTCTGAACAAGTGTTACTGTTTTCTGCACAAAAGCGATTCTGCGAAGCAATGTGAACACTTCTGCTTCCCAGGCACAGAGAAGGTGCTAGCAGGGAATTCTCTGCCTGCCTTTCCCCAGTGCTCTGCAAGCTCTCCAGGACAACATAAAATCTGGGGCTCTGTGCTTTCCTTCGTTCTGAACAAGTGTTATTGTTTTCTGCACAAAAGCGATTCTGCGAAGCAATGGGAACACTTCTGTTTCCCAGGCACAGAGAAGGTGCTAGCAGGGAATTCTCTGCCTGCTTTTCCCCAGTGCTCTGCAAGCTCTCCAGGACAACATAAAATCTGGGGCTCTGTGCTTTCTTTTGTTCTGAACAAGTGTTACTGTTTTCTGCACAAAAGCGATTCTGCGAAGCAATGTGAACACTTCTGCTTCCCAGGCACAGAGAAGGTGCTAGCAGGGAATTCTCTGCCTGCCTTTCCCCAGTGCTCTGCAAGCTCTCCAGGACAACATAAAATCTGGGGCTCTGTGCTTTCTTTCGTTCTGAACAAGTGTTACTGTTTTCTGCACAAAAGCGATTCTGCGAAGCAATGTGAACACTTCTGTTTCCCAGGCACAGAGAAGGTGCTAGCAGGGAATTCTCTGCCTGCTTTTCCCCAGTGCTCTGCAAGCTCTCCAGGACAACATAAAATCTGGGGCTCTGTGCTTTCTTTCGTTCTGAACAAGTGTTAGTGTTTTCTGCACAAAAGCGATTCTGCGAAGCAATGGGAACACTTCTGCTTCCCAGGCACAGAGAAGGTGCTAGCAGGGAATTCTCTGCCTGCCTTTCCCCAGTGCTCTGCAAGCTCTCCAGGACAACATAAAATCTGGGGCTCTGTGCTTTCTTTCCTTCTGAACAAGTGTTACTGTTTTCTGCACAAAAGCGATACTGCTAAGAAATGTGAACACTTCTGCTTCCCAGGCACAGAGAAGGTGCTAGCAGGGAATTCTCTGCCTGCTTTTCCCCAGTGCTCTGCAAGCTCTCCAGGACAACATAAATTCTGGGGCTCTGTGCTTTCTTTTGTTCTGAACAAGTGTTACTGTTTTCTGCACAAAAGCGATTCTGCGAAGCAATGTGAACACTTCTGCTTCCCAGGCACAGAGAAGGTGCTAGCAGGGAATTCTCTGCCTGCCTTTCCCCAGTGCTCTGCAAGCTCTCCAGGACAACATAAAATCTGGGGCTCTGTGCTTTCCTTCGTTCTGAACAAGTGTTATTGTTTTCTGCACAAAAGCGATTCTGCGAAGCAATGTGAACACTTCTGTTTCCCAGGCACAGAGAAGGTGCTAGCAGGGAATTCTCTGCCTGCTTTTCCCCAGTGCTCTGCAAGCTCTCCAGGACAACATAAAATCTGGGGCTCTGTGCTTTCTTTTGTTCTGAACAAGTGTTACTGTTTTCTGCACAAAAGCGATTCTGCGAAGCAATGTGAACACTTCTGCTTCCCAGGCACAGAGAAGGTGCTAGCAGGGAATTCTCTGCCTGCCTTTCCCCAGTGCTCTGCAAGCTCTCCAGGACAACATAAAAATCTGGGGCTCTGTGCTTTCTTTCGTTCTGAACAAGTGTTAGTGTTTTCTGCACAAAAGCAATTCTGCCAAGCAATGTGAACACTTCTGTTTCCCAGGCACAGAGAAGGTGCTAGCAGGGAATTCTCTGCCTGCTTTTCCCCAGTGCTCTGCAAGCTCTCCAGGACAACATAAAATCTGGGGCTCTGTGCTTTCTTTCGTTCTGAACAAGTGTTAGTGTTTTCTGCACAAAAGCGATTCTGCGAAGCAATGGGAACACTTCTGTTTCCCAGGCACAGAGAAGGTTCTAGCAGGGAATTCTCTGCCTGCTTTTCCCCAGTGCTCTGCAAGCTCTCCAGGACAACATAAAATCTGGGGCTCTGTGCTTTCTTTCGTACTGAACAAGTGTTACTGTTTTCTGCACAAAAGCGATTCTGCGAAGCAATGTGAACACTTCTGCTTCCCAGGCACAGAGAAGGTGCTAGCAGGGAATTCTCTGCTTGCTTTTCCCCAGTGCTCTGCAAGCTCTCCAGGACAACATAAAATCTGGGGCTCTGTGCTTTCTTTCGTTCTGAACAAGTGTTACTGTTTTCTGCACAAAAGCGATTCTGCCAAGCAATGTGAACACTTCTGTTTCCCAGGCACAGAGAAGGTGCTAGCAGGGAATTCTCTGCCTGCTTTTCCCCAGTGCTCTGCAAGCTCTCCAGGACAACATAAAATCTGGGGCTCTGTGCTTTCTTTCGTTCTGAACAATGTTACTGTTTTCTGCACAAAAGCGATTCTGCGAAGCAATGGGAACACTTCTGTTTCCCAGGCACAGAGAAGGTGCTAGCAGGGAATTCTCTGCCTGCTTTTCCCCAGTGCTCTGCAAGCTCTCCAGGACAACATAAATTCTGGGGCTCTGTGCTTTCTTTTGTTCTGAACAAGTGTTACTGTTTTCTGCACAAAAGCGATTCTGCGAAGCAATGTGAACACTTCTGCTTCCCAGGCACAGAGAAGGTGCTAGCAGGGAATTCTCTGCCTGCCTTTCCCCAGTGCTCTGCAAGCTCTCCAGGACAACATAAAATCTGGGGCTCTGTGCTTTCTTTCGTTCTGAACAAGTGTTATTGTTTTCTGCACAAAAGCGATTCTGCGAAGCAATGTGAACACTTCTGTTTCCCAGACACAGAGAAGGTGCTAGCAGGGAATTCTCTGCCTGCTTTTCCCCAGTGCTATGCAAGCTCTCCAGGACAACATAAAATCTGGGGCTCTGTGCTTTCTTTTGTTCTGAACAAGTGTTACTGTTTTCTGCACAAAAGCGATTCTGCGAAGCAATGGGAACACTGCTGCTTCCCAGGCACAGAGAAGGTGCTAGCAGGGAATTCTCTGCCTGCCTTTCCCCAGTGCTCTGCAAGCTCTCCAGGACAACATAAAATCTGGGGCTCTGTGCTTTCCTTCGTTCTGAACAAGTGTTATTGTTTTCTGCACAAAAGCGATTCTGCGAAGCAATGTGAACACTTCTGTTTCCCAGGCACAGAGAAGGTGCTAGCAGGAAATTCTCTGCCTGCCTTTCACCAGTGCTCTGCAAGCTCTCCAGGACAACATAAAATCTGGGGCTCTGTGCTTTCTTTCGTTCTGAACAAGTGTTACTGTTTTCTGCACAAAAGCGATTCTGCGAAGGAATGTGAACAGGCACAGAGAAGGTGCTAGCAGGGAATTCTCTGCCTGCCTTTCCCCAGTGCTCTGCAAGCTCTCCAGGACAACATAAAATCTGGGGCTCTGTGCTTTCTTTCGTTCTGAACAAGTGTTAGTGTTTTCTGCACAAAAGCGATTCTGCGAAGGAATGTGAACAGGCACAGAGAAGGTGCTAGCAGGGAATTCTCTGCCTGCATTTCCCCAGTGCTCTGCAAGCTCTCCAGGACAACATAAAATCTGGGGCTCTGTGCTTTCTTTCGTTCTGAACAAGTGTTATTGTTTTCTGCACAAAAGCGATTCTGCGAAGTAATGTGAACAGGCACAGAGAAGGTGCTAGCAGGGAATTCTCTGCCTGCCTTTCCCTAGTGCTCTGCAAGCTCTCCAGGACAACAGCAAATCTGGGGCTCTGTGCTTTCTTTCGTTCTGAACAAGTGTTATTGTTTTCTGCACAAAAGCGATTCTGCGAAGCAATGTGAACACTTCTGCTTCCCAGGCACAGAGAAGGTGCTAGCAGGGAATTCTCTGCCTGCTTTTCCCCAGTACTCTGCAAGCTCTCCAGCACAACATAAAATATGGGGCTCTGTGCTTTCTTTCCTTCTGAACAAGTGTTAGTGTTTTCTGCACAAAAGCGATACTGCTAAGAAATGTGAACACTTCTCTTTCCCAGGCACAGAGAAGGTGCTAGCAGGAAATTCTCTGCCTGCCTTTCACCAGTGCTCTGCAAGCTCTCCAGGACAACATAAAATCTGGGGCTCTGTGCTTTCTTTCGTCTGAACAAGTGTTACTGTTTTCTGCACAAAAGCGATTCTGCGAAGTAATGTGAACAGGCACAGAGAAGGTGCTAGCAGGGAATTCTCTGCCTGCCTTTCCCTAGTGCTCTGCAAGCTCTCCAGGACAACAGCAAATCTGGGGCTCTGTGCTTTCTTTCGTTCTGAACAAGTGTTATTGTTTTCTGCACAAAAGCGATTCTGCGAAGCAATGTGAACACTTCTGCTTCCCAGGCACAGAGAAGGTGCTAGCAGGGAATTCTCTGCCTGCTTTTCCCCAGTGCTCTGCAAGCTCTCCAGGACAACATAAATTCTGGGGCTCTGTGCTTTCTTTTGTTCTGAACAAGTGTTACTGTTTTCTGCACAAAAGCGATTCTGCGAAGCAATGTGAACACTTCTGCTTCCCAGGCACAGAGAAGGTGCTAGCAGGGAATTCTCTGCCTGCCTTTCCCCAGTGCTCTGCAAGCTCTCCAGGACAACATAAAATCTGGGGCTCTGTGCTTTCCTTCGTTCTGAACAAGTGTTATTGTTTTCTGCACAAAAGCGATTCTGCGAAGCAATGGGAACACTTCTGTTTCCCAGGCACAGAGAAGGTGCTAGCAGGGAATTCTCTGCCTGCTTTTCCCCAGTGCTCTGCAAGCTCTCCAGGACAACATAAAATCTGGGGCTCTGTGCTTTGTTTTGTTCTGAACAAGTGTTACTGTTTTCTGCACAAAAGCGATTCTGCGAAGCAATGGGAACACTTCTGCTTCCCAGGCACAGAGAAGGTGCTAGCAGGGAATTCTCTGCCTGCCTTTCCCCAGTGCTCTGCAAGCTCTCCAGGACAACATAAAATCTGGGGCTCTGTGCTTTCTTTCGTTCTGAACAAGTGTTACTGTTTTCTGCACAAAAGCGATTCTGCGAAGCAATGTGAACACTTCTGTTTCCCAGGCACAGAGAAGGTGCTAGCAGGGAATTCTCTGCCTGCTTTTCCCCAGTGCTCTGCAAGCTCTCCAGGACAACATAAAATCTGGGGCTCTGTGCTTTCTTTCGTTCTGAACAAGTGTTAGTGTTTTCTGCACAAAAGCGATTCTGCGAAGCAATGGGAACACTTCTGCTTCCCAGGCACAGAGAAGGTGCTAGCAGGGAATTCTCTGCCTGCCTTTCCCTAGTGCTTTGCAAGCTCTCCAGGACAACATAAAATCTGGGGCTCTGTGCTTTCTTTCCTTCTGAACAAGTGTTACTGTTTTCTGCACAAAAGCGATACTGCTAAGAAATGTGAACACTTCTGCTTCCCAGGCACAGAGAAGGTGCTAGCAGGGAATTCTCTGCCTGCTTTTCCCCAGTGCTCTGCAAGCTCTCCAGGACAACATAAATTCTGGGGCTCTGTGCTTTCTTTTGTTCTGAACAAGTGTTACTGTTTTCTGCACAAAAGCGATTCTGCGAAGCAATGTGAACACTTCTGCTTCCCAGGCACAGAGAAGGTGCTAGCAGGGAATTCTCTGCCTGCCTTTCCCCAGTGCTCTGCAAGCTCTCCAGGACAACATAAAATCTGGGGCTCTGTGCTTTCCTTCGTTCTGAACAAGTGTTATTGTTTTCTGCACAAAAGCGATTCTGCGAAGCAATGTGAACACTTCTGTTTCCCAGGCACAGAGAAGGTGCTAGCAGGGAATTCTCTGCCTGCTTTTCCCCAGTGCTCTGCAAGCTCTCCAGGACAACATAAAATCTGGGGCTCTGTGCTTTCTTTTGTTCTGAACAAGTGTTACTGTTTTCTGCACAAAAGCGATTCTGCGAAGCAATGTGAACACTTCTGCTTCCCAGGCACAGAGAAGGTGCTAGCAGGGAATTCTCTGCCTGCCTTTCCCCAGTGCTCTGCAAGCTCTCCAGGACAACATAAAAATCTGGGGCTCTGTGCTTTCTTTCGTTCTGAACAAGTGTTAGTGTTTTCTGCACAAAAGCAATTCTGCCAAGCAATGTGAACACTTCTGTTTCCCAGGCACAGAGAAGGTGCTAGCAGGGAATTCTCTGCCTGCTTTTCCCCAGTGCTCTGCAAGCTCTCCAGGACAACATAAAATATGGGGCTCTGTGCTTTCTTTCCTTCTGAACAAGTGTTAGTGTTTTCTGCACAAAAGCGATACTGCTAAGAAATGTGAACACTTCTCTTTCCCAGGCACAGAGAAGGTGCTAGCAGGAAATTCTCTGCCTGCCTTTCACCAGTGCTCTGCAAGCTCTCCAGGACAACATAAAATCTGGGGCTCTGTGCTTTCTTTCGTCTGAACAAGTGTTACTGTTTTCTGCACAAAAGCGATTCTGCGAAGTAATGTGAACAGGCACAGAGAAGGTGCTAGCAGGGAATTCTCTGCCTGCCTTTCCCCAGTGCTCTGCAAGCTCTCCAGGACAACAGCAAATCTGGGGCTCTGTGCTTTCTTTCGTTCTGAACAAGTGTTATTGTTTTCTGCACAAAAGCGATTCTGCGAAGCAATGTGAACACTTCTGCTTCCCAGGCACAGAGAAGGTGCTAGCAGGGAATTCTCTGCCTGCCTTTCCCCAGTGCTCTGCAAGCTCTCCAGGACAACATAAAATCTGGGGCTCTGTGCTTTCTTTCCTTCTGAACAAGTGTTACTGTTTTCTGCACAAAAGCGATACTGCTAAGAAATGTGAACACTTCTGCTTCCCAGGCACAGAGAAGGTGCTAGCAGGGAATTCTCTGCCTGCTTTTCCCCAGTGCTCTGCAAGCTCTCCAGGACAACATAAATTCTGGGGCTCTGTGCTTTCTTTTGTTCTGAACAAGTGTTACTGTTTTCTGCACAAAAGCGATTCTGCGAAGCAATGTGAACACTTCTGCTTCCCAGGCACAGAGAAGGTGCTAGCAGGGAATTCTCTGCCTGCCTTTCCCCAGTGCTCTGCAAGCTCTCCAGGACAACATAAAATCTGGGGCTCTGTGCTTTCCTTCGTTCTGAACAAGTGTTATTGTTTTCTGCACAAAAGCGATTCTGCGAAGCAATGGGAACACTTCTGTTTCCCAGGCACAGAGAAGGTGCTAGCAGGGAATTCTCTGCCTGCTTTTCCCCAGTGCTCTGCAAGCTCTCCAGGACAACATAAAATCTGGGGCTCTGTGCTTTCTTTTGTTCTGAACAAGTGTTACTGTTTTCTGCACAAAAGCGATTCTGCGAAGCAATGTGAACACTTCTGCTTCCCAGGCACAGAGAAGGTGCTAGCAGGGAATTCTCTGCCTGCCTTTCCCCAGTGCTCTGCAAGCTCTCCAGGACAACATAAAAATCTGGGGCTCTGTGCTTTCTTTCGTTCTGAACAAGTGTTAGTGTTTTCTGCACAAAAGCAATTCTGCCAAGCAATGTGAACACTTCTGTTTCCCAGGCACAGAGAAGGTGCTAGCAGGGAATTCTCTGCCTGCTTTTCCCCAGTGCTCTGCAAGCTCTCCAGGACAACATAAAATCTGGGGCTCTGTGCTTTCTTTCGTTCTGAACAAGTGTTAGTGTTTTCTGCACAAAAGCGATTCTGCGAAGCAATGGGAACACTTCTGTTTCCCAGGCACAGAGAAGGTGCTAGCAGGGAATTCTCTGCCTGCTTTTCCCCAGTGCTCTGCAAGCTCTCCAGGACAACATAAAATCTGGGGCTCTGTGCTTTCTTTCGTTCTGAACAAGTGTTACTGTTTTCTGCACAAAAGCGATTCTGCCAAGCAATGTGAACACTTCTGTTTCCCAGGCACAGAGAAGGTGCTAGCAGGGAATTCTCTGCCTGCTTTTCCCCAGTGCTCTGCAAGCTCTCCAGGACAACATAAAATCTGGGGCTCTGTGCTTTCTTTCGTTCTGAACAATGTTACTGTTTTCTGCACAAAAGCGATTCTGCGAAGCAATGGGAACACTTCTGTTTCCCAGGCACAGAGAAGGTGCTAGCAGGGAATTCTCTGCCTGCTTTTCCCCAGTGCTCTGCAAGCTCTCCAGGACAACATAAATTCTGGGGCTCTGTGCTTTCTTTTGTTCTGAACAAGTGTTACTGTTTTCTGCACAAAAGCGATTCTGCGAAGCAATGTGAACACTTCTGCTTCCCAGGCACAGAGAAGGTGCTAGCAGGGAATTCTCTGCCTGCCTTTCCCCAGTGCTCTGCAAGCTCTCCAGGACAACATAAAATCTGGGGCTCTGTGCTTTCTTTCGTTCTGAACAAGTGTTATTGTTTTCTGCACAAAAGCGATTCTGCGAAGCAATGTGAACACTTCTGTTTCCCAGGCACAGAGAAGGTGCTAGCAGGGAATTCTCTGCCTGCTTTTCCCCAGTGCTCTGCAAGCTCTCCAGGACAACATAAAATCTGGGGCTCTGTGCTTTCTTTTGTTCTGAACAAGTGTTACTGTTTTCTGCACAAAAGCGATTCTGCGAAGCAATGGGAACACTGCTGCTTCCCAGGCACAGAGAAGGTGCTAGCAGGGAATTCTCTGCCTGCCTTTCCCCAGTGCTCTGCAAGCTCTCCAGGACAACATAAAATCTGGGGCTCTGTGCTTTCCTTCGTTCTGAACAAGTGTTATTGTTTTCTGCACAAAAGCGATTCTGCGAAGCAATGTGAACACTTCTGTTTCCCAGGCACAGAGAAGGTGCTAGCAGGAAATTCTCTGCCTGCCTTTCACCAGTGCTCTGCAAGCTCTCCAGGACAACATAAAATCTGGGGCTCTGTGCTTTCTTTCGTCTGAACAAGTGTTACTGTTTTCTGCACAAAAGCGATTCTGCCAAGCAATGTGAACAGGCACAGAGAAGGTGCTAGCAGGGAATTCTCTGCCTGCCTTTCCCCAGTGCTCTGCAAGCTCTCCAGGACAACATAAAATCTGGGGCTCTGTGCTTTCTTTCGTTCTGAACAAGTGTTACTGTTTTCTGCACAAAAGCGATTCTGCGAAGCAATGTGAAGACTTCTGCTTCCCAGGCACAGAGAAGGTGCTAGCAGGGAATTCTCTGCCTGCCTTTCACCAGTGCTCTGCAAGCTCTCCAGGACAACAGCAAATCTGGGGCTCTGTGCTTTCTTTCGTTCTGAACAAGTGTTTTTGTTTTCTGCACAAAAGCGATTCTGCCAAGCAATGTGAACACTTCTGCTTCCCAGGCACAGAGAAGGTGCTAGCAGGGAATTCTCTGCCTGCCTTTCCCCAGTGCTCTGCAAGCTCTCCAGGACAACATAAAATCTGGGGCTCTGTGCTTTCTTTCGTTCTGAACAAGTGTTACTGTTTTCTGCACAAAAGCTATTCTGCGAAGCAATGTGAACACTTCTGTTTCCCAGGCACAGAGAAGGTGCTAGCAGGGAGTTCTCTGCCTGCTTTTCCCCAGTGCTCTGCAAGCTCTCCAGGACAACATAAAATCTGGGGCTCTGTGCTTTCTTTCGTTCTGAACAAGTGTTATTGTTTTCTGCACAAAAGCGATTCTGCGAAGCAATGTGAACACTTCTGCTTCCCAGGCACAGAGAAGGTGCTAGCAGGGAATTCTCTGCCTGCCTTTCCCCAGTGCTCTGCAAGCTCTCCAGGACAACATAAAATCTGGGGCTCTGTGCTTTCTTTCGTTCTGAACAAGTGTTACTGTTTTCTGCACAAAAGCGATTCTGCGAAGCAATGTGAACACTTCTGTTTCCCAGGCACAGAGAAGGTGCTAGCAGGGAATTCTCTGCCTGCTTTTCCCCAGTGCTCTGCAAGCTCTCCAGGACAACATAAAATCTGGGGCTCTGTGCTTTCTTTCGTTCTGAACAAGTGTTAGTGTTTTCTGCACAAAAGCGATTCTGCGAAGCAATGGGAACACTTCTGCTTCCCAGGCACAGAGAAGGTGCTAGCAGGGAATTCTCTGCCTGCTTTTCCCCAGTGCTCTGCAAGCTCTCCAGGACAACATAAAATCTGGGGCTCTGTGCTTTCTTTCGTACTGAACAAGTGTTACTGTTTTCTGCACAAAAGCGATTCTGCGAAGCAATGTGAACACTTCTGTTTCCCAGGCACAGAGAAGGTGCTAGCAGGGAATTCTCTGCCTGCTTTTCCCCAGTGCTCTGCAAGCTCTCCAGGACAACATAAAATCTGGGGCTCTGTGCTTTCTTTTGTTCTGAACAAGTGTTACTGTTTTCTGCACAAAAGCGATACTGCTAAGAAATGTGAACACTTCTCTTTCCCAGGCACAGAGAAGGTGCTAGCAGGGAATTCTCTGCCTGCTTTTCCCCAGTGCTCTGCAAGCTCTCCAGGACAACATAAAATCTGGGGCTCTGTGCTTTCTTTCGTTCTGAACAAGTGTTACTGTTTTCTGCACAAAAGCGATTCTGCGAAGGAATGTGAACAGGCACAGAGAAGGTGCTAGCAGGGAATTCTCTGCCTGCTTTTCCCCAGTGCTCTGCAAGCTCTCCAGGACAACATAAAATCTGGGGCTCTGTGCTTTCTTTCGTTCTGAACAAGTGTTACTGTTTTCTGCACAAAAGCGATTCTGCGAAGCAATGGGAACACTTCTGTTTCCCAGGCACAGAGAAGGTGCTAGCAGGGAATTCTCTGCCTGCTTTTCCCCAGTGCTCTGCAAGCTCTCCAGGACAACATAAAATCTGGGGCTCTGTGCTTTGTTTCGTTCTGAACAAGTGTTACTGTTTTCTGCACAAAAGCGATTCTGCGAAGGAATGTGAACAGGCACAGAGAAGGTGCTAGCAGGGAATTCTCTGCCTGCCTTTCCCCAGTGCTCTGCAAGCTCTCCAGGACAACATAAAATCTGGGGCTCTGTGCTTTCTTTCCTTCTGAACAAGTGTTACTGTTTTCTGCACAAAAGCGATTCTGCGAAGGAATGTGAACAGGCACAGAGAAGGTGCTAGCAGGGAATTCTCTGCCTGCCTTTCCCCAGTGCTCTGCAAGCTCTCCAGGACAACATAAAATCTGGGGCTCTGTGCTTTCTTTCGTTCTGAACAAGTGTTATTGTTTTCTGCACAAAAGCGATTCTGCGAAGCAATGTGAAGACTTCTGCTTCCCAGGCACAGAGAAGGTGCTAGCAGGGAATTCTCTGCCTGCATTTCCCCAGTGCTCTGCAAGCTCTCCAGGACAACATAAAATCTGGGGCTCTGTGCTTTCTTTCGTTCTGAACAAGTGTTAGTGTTTTCTGCACAAAAGCGATTCTGCGAAGCAATGTGAACACTTCTCTTTCCCAGGCACAGAGAAGGTGCTAGCAGGGAATTCTCTGCCTGCCTTTCACCAGTGCTCTGCAAGCTCTCCAGGACAACATAAAATCTGGGGCTCTGTGCTTTCTTTCGTCTGAACAAGTGTTACTGTTTTCTGCACAAAAGCGATTCTGCGAAGTATTGTGAACAGGCACAGAGAAGGTGCTAGCAGGGAATTCTCTGCCTGCCTTTCCCCAGTGCTCTGCAAGCTCTCCAGGACTACATAAAATCTGGGGCTCTGTGCTTTCTTTCCTTCTGAACAAGTGTTAGTGTTTTCTGCACAAAAGCGATTCTGCGAAGCAATGTGAACACTTCTGTTTCCCAGGCACAGAGAAGGTGCTAGCAGGGAATTCTCTGCCTGGTTTTCCCCAGTACTCTGCAAGCTCTCCAGCACAACATAAAATATGGGGCTCTGTGCTTTCTTTCCTTCTGAACAAGTGTTACTGTTTTCTGCAGAAAAGCGATACTGCTAAGAAATGTAAACACTTCTGCTTCCCAGGCACAGAGAAGGTGCTAGCAGGGAATTCTCTGCCTGCCTTTCCCCAGTGCTCTGCAAGCTCTCTAGGACAACATAAAATCTGGGGCTCTGTGCTTTCTTTCGTTCTGAACAAGTGTTACTGTTTTCTGCACAAAAGCGATTCTGCGAAGCAATGGGAACACTTCTCTTTCCCAGGCACAGAGAAGGTGCTAGCAGGAAATTCTCTGCCTGCCTTTCACCAGTGCTCTGCAAGCTCTCCAGGACAACATAAAATCTGGGGCTCTGTGCTTTCTTTCGTCTGAACAAGTGTTACTGTTTTCTGCACAAAAGCGATTCTGCCAAGCAATGTGAACAGGCACAGAGAAGGTGCTAGCAGGGAATTCTCTGCCTGCCTTTCCCCAGTGCTCTGCAAGCTCTCCAGGACAACATAAAATCTGGGGCTCTGTGCTTTCTTTCGTTCTGAACAAGTGTTATTGTTTTCTGCACAAAAGCGATTCTGCGAAGCAATGTGAACACTTCTGCTTCCCAGGCACAGAGAAGGTGCTAGCAGGGAATTCTCTGCCTGCCTTTCCCCAGTGCTCTGCAAGCTCTCCAGGACAACATAAAATCTGGGGCTCTGTGCTTTCTTTCGTTCTGAACAAGTGTTACTGTTTTCTGCACAAAAGCGATACTGCTAAGAAATGTGAACACTTCTGCTTCCCAGGCACAGAGAAGGTGCTAGCAGGGAATTCTCTGCCTGCTTTTCCCCAGTGCTCTGCAAGCTCTCCAGGACAACATAAATTCTGGGGCTCTGTGCTTTCTTTTGTTCTGAACAAGTGTTACTGTTTTCTGCACAAAAGCGATTCTGCGAAGCAATGTGAACACTTCTGTTTCCCAGGCACAGAGAAGGTGCTAGCAGGGAATTCTCTGCCTGCTTTTCCCCAGTGCTCTGCAAGCTCTCCAGGACAACATAAAATCTGGGGCTCTGTGCTTTCTTTCGTTCTGAACAAGTGTTAGTGTTTTCTGCACAAAAGCGATTCTGCGAAGCAATGGGAACACTTCTGCTTCCCAGGCACAGAGAAGGTGCTAGCAGGGAATTCTCTGCCTGCCTTTCCCCAGTGCTCTGCAAGCTCTCCAGGACAACATAAAATCTGGGGCTCTGTGCTTTCTTTCCTTCTGAACAAGTGTTACTGTTTTCTGCACAAAAGCGATACTGCTAAGAAATGTGAACACTTCTGCTTCCCAGGCACAGAGAAGGTGCTAGCAGGGAATTCTCTGCCTGCTTTTCCCCAGTGCTCTGCAAGCTCTCCAGGACAACATAAATTCTGGGGCTCTGTGCTTTCTTTTGTTCTGAACAAGTGTTACTGTTTTCTGCACAAAAGCGATTCTGCGAAGCAATGTGAACACTTCTGCTTCCCAGGCACAGAGAAGGTGCTAGCAGGGAATTCTCTGCCTGCCTTTCCCCAGTGCTCTGCAAGCTCTCCAGGACAACATAAAATCTGGGGCTCTGTGCTTTCCTTCGTTCTGAACAAGTGTTATTGTTTTCTGCACAAAAGCGATTCTGCGAAGCAATGTGAACACTTCTGTTTCCCAGGCACAGAGAAGGTGCTAGCAGGGAATTCTCTGCCTGCTTTTCCCCAGTGCTCTGCAAGCTCTCCAGGACAACATAAAATCTGGGGCTCTGTGCTTTCTTTTGTTCTGAACAAGTGTTACTGTTTTCTGCACAAAAGCGATTCTGCGAAGCAATGTGAACACTTCTGCTTCCCAGGCACAGAGAAGGTGCTAGCAGGGAATTCTCTGCCTGCCTTTCCCCAGTGCTCTGCAAGCTCTCCAGGACAACATAAAAATCTGGGGCTCTGTGCTTTCTTTCGTTCTGAACAAGTGTTAGTGTTTTCTGCACAAAAGCAATTCTGCCAAGCAATGTGAACACTTCTGTTTCCCAGGCACAGAGAAGGTGCTAGCAGGGAATTCTCTGCCTGCTTTTCCCCAGTGCTCTGCAAGCTCTCCAGGACAACATAAAATCTGGGGCTCTGTGCTTTCTTTCGTTCTGAACAAGTGTTAGTGTTTTCTGCACAAAAGCGATTCTGCGAAGCAATGGGAACACTTCTGTTTCCCAGGCACAGAGAAGGTGCTAGCAGGGAATTCTCTGCCTGCTTTTCCCCAGTGCTCTGCAAGCTCTCCAGGACAACATAAAATCTGGGGCTCTGTGCTTTCTTTCGTTCTGAACAAGTGTTACTGTTTTCTGCACAAAAGCGATTCTGCCAAGCAATGTGAACACTTCTGTTTCCCAGGCACAGAGAAGGTGCTAGCAGGGAATTCTCTGCCTGCTTTTCCCCAGTGCTCTGCAAGCTCTCCAGGACAACATAAAATCTGGGGCTCTGTGCTTTCTTTCGTTCTGAACAATGTTACTGTTTTCTGCACAAAAGCGATTCTGCGAAGCAATGGGAACACTTCTGTTTCCCAGGCACAGAGAAGGTGCTAGCAGGGAATTCTCTGCCTGCTTTTCCCCAGTGCTCTGCAAGCTCTCCAGGACAACATAAATTCTGGGGCTCTGTGCTTTCTTTTGTTCTGAACAAGTGTTACTGTTTTCTGCACAAAAGCGATTCTGCGAAGCAATGTGAACACTTCTGCTTCCCAGGCACAGAGAAGGTGCTAGCAGGGAATTCTCTGCCTGCCTTTCCCCAGTGCTCTGCAAGCTCTCCAGGACAACATAAAATCTGGGGCTCTGTGCTTTCTTTCGTTCTGAACAAGTGTTATTGTTTTCTGCACAAAAGCGATTCTGCGAAGCAATGTGAACACTTCTGTTTCCCAGGCACAGAGAAGGTGCTAGCAGGGAATTCTCTGCCTGCTTTTCCCCAGTGCTCTGCAAGCTCTCCAGGACAACATAAAATCTGGGGCTCTGTGCTTTCTTTTGTTCTGAACAAGTGTTACTGTTTTCTGCACAAAAGCGATTCTGCGAAGCAATGGGAACACTGCTGCTTCCCAGGCACAGAGAAGGTGCTAGCAGGGAATTCTCTGCCTGCCTTTCCCCAGTGCTCTGCAAGCTCTCCAGGACAACATAAAATCTGGGGCTCTGTGCTTTCCTTCGTTCTGAACAAGTGTTATTGTTTTCTGCACAAAAGCGATTCTGCGAAGCAATGTGAACACTTCTGTTTCCCAGGCACAGAGAAGGTGCTAGCAGGAAATTCTCTGCCTGCCTTTCACCAGTGCTCTGCAAGCTCTCCAGGACAACATAAAATCTGGGGCTCTGTGCTTTCTTTCGTCTGAACAAGTGTTACTGTTTTCTGCACAAAAGCGATTATGCCAAGCAATGTGAACAGGCACAGAGAAGGTGCTAGCAGGGAATTCTCTGCCTGCCTTTCCCCAGTGCTCTGCAAGCTCTCCAGGACAACATAAAATCTGGGGCTCTGTGCTTTCTTTCGTTCTGAACAAGTGTTACTGTTTTCTGCACAAAAGCGATTCTGCGAAGCAATATGAAGACTTCTGCTTCCCAGGCACAGAGAAGGTGCTAGCAGGGAATTCTCTGCCTGCCTTTCACCAGTGCTCTGCAAGCTCTCCAGGACAACAGCAAATCTGGGGCTCTGTGCTTTCTTTCGTTCTGAACAAGTGTTTTTGTTTTCTGCACAAAAGCGATTCTGCCAAGCAATGTGAACACTTCTGCTTCCCAGGCACAGAGAAGGTGCTAGCAGGGAATTCTCTGCCTGCCTTTCCCCAGTGCTCTGCAAGCTCTCCAGGACAACATAAAATCTGGGGCTCTGTGCTTTCTTTCGTTCTGAACAAGTGTTACTGTTTTCTGCACAAAAGCTATTCTGCGAAGCAATGTGAACACTTCTGTTTCCCAGGCACAGAGAAGGTGCTAGCAGGGAGTTCTCTGCCTGCTTTTCCCCAGTGCTCTGCAAGCTCTCCAGGACAACATAAAATCTGGGGCTCTGTGCTTTCTTTCGTTCTGAACAAGTGTTATTGTTTTCTGCACAAAAGCGATTCTGCGAAGCAATGTGAACACTTCTGCTTCCCAGGCACAGAGAAGGTGCTAGCAGGGAATTCTCTGCCTGCCTTTCCCCAGTGCTCTGCAAGCTCTCCAGGACAACATAAAATCTGGGGCTCTGTGCTTTCTTTCGTTCTGAACAAGTGTTACTGTTTTCTGCACAAAAGCGATTCTGCGAAGCAATGTGAACACTTCTGTTTCCCAGGCACAGAGAAGGTGCTAGCAGGGAATTCTCTGCCTGCTTTTCCCCAGTGCTCTGCAAGCTCTCCAGGACAACATAAAATCTGGGGCTCTGTGCTTTCTTTCGTTCTGAACAAGTGTTAGTGTTTTCTGCACAAAAGCGATTCTGCGAAGCAATGGGAACACTTCTGCTTCCCAGGCACAGAGAAGGTGCTAGCAGGGAATTCTCTGCCTGCTTTTCCCCAGTGCTCTGCAAGCTCTCCAGGACAACATAAAATCTGGGGCTCTGTGCTTTCTTTCGTACTGAACAAGTGTTACTGTTTTCTGCACAAAAGCGATTCTGCGAAGCAATGTGAACACTTCTGTTTCCCAGGCACAGAGAAGGTGCTAGCAGGGAATTCTCTGCCTGCTTTTCCCCAGTGCTCTGCAAGCTCTCCAGGACAACATAAAATCTGGGGCTCTGTGCTTTCTTTTGTTCTGAACAAGTGTTACTGTTTTCTGCACAAAAGCGATACTGCTAAGAAATGTGAACACTTCTCTTTCCCAGGCACAGAGAAGGTGCTAGCAGGGAATTCTCTGCCTGCTTTTCCCCAGTGCTCTGCAAGCTCTCCAGGACAACATAAAATCTGGGGCTCTGTGCTTTCTTTCGTTCTGAACAAGTGTTACTGTTTTCTGCACAAAAGCGATTCTGCGAAGGAATGTGAACAGGCACAGAGAAGGTGCTAGCAGGGAATTCTCTGCCTGCTTTTCCCCAGTGCTCTGCAAGCTCTCCAGGACAACATAAAATCTGGGGCTCTGTGCTTTCTTTCGTTCTGAACAAGTGTTACTGTTTTCTGCACAAAAGCGATTCTGCGAAGCAATGGGAACACTTCTGTTTCCCAGGCACAGAGAAGGTGCTAGCAGGGAATTCTCTGCCTGCTTTTCCCCAGTGCTCTGCAAGCTCTCCAGGACAACATAAAATCTGGGGCTCTGTGCTTTGTTTCGTTCTGAACAAGTGTTACTGTTTTCTGCACAAAAGCGATTCTGCGAAGGAATGTGAACAGGCACAGAGAAGGTGCTAGCAGGGAATTCTCTGCCTGCCTTTCCCCAGTGCTCTGCAAGCTCTCCAGGACAACATAAAATCTGGGGCTCTGTGCTTTCTTTCCTTCTGAACAAGTGTTACTGTTTTCTGCACAAAAGCGATTCTGCGAAGGAATGTGAACAGGCACAGAGAAGGTGCTAGCAGGGAATTCTCTGCCTGCCTTTCCCCAGTGCTCTGCAAGCTCTCCAGGACAACATAAAATCTGGGGCTCTGTGCTTTCTTTCGTTCTGAACAAGTGTTATTGTTTTCTGCACAAAAGCGATTCTGCGAAGCAATGTGAAGACTTCTGCTTCCCAGGCACAGAGAAGGTGCTAGCAGGGAATTCTCTGCCTGCATTTCCCCAGTGCTCTGCAAGCTCTCCAGGACAACATAAAATCTGGGGCTCTGTGCTTTCTTTCGTTCTGAACAAGTGTTAGTGTTTTCTGCACAAAAGCGATTCTGCGAAGCAATGTGAACACTTCTCTTTCCCAGGCACAGAGAAGGTGCTAGCAGGGAATTCTCTGCCTGCCTTTCACCAGTGCTCTGCAAGCTCTCCAGGACAACATAAAATCTGGGGCTCTGTGCTTTCTTTCGTCTGAACAAGTGTTACTGTTTTCTGCACAAAAGCGATTCTGCGAAGTATTGTGAACAGGCACAGAGAAGGTGCTAGCAGGGAATTCTCTGCCTGCCTTTCCCCAGTGCTCTGCAAGCTCTCCAGGACTACATAAAATCTGGGGCTCTGTGCTTTCTTTCCTTCTGAACAAGTGTTAGTGTTTTCTGCACAAAAGCGATTCTGCGAAGCAATGTGAACACTTCTGTTTCCCAGGCACAGAGAAGGTGCTAGCAGGGAATTCTCTGCCTGGTTTTCCCCAGTACTCTGCAAGCTCTCCAGCACAACATAAAATATGGGGCTCTGTGCTTTCTTTCCTTCTGAACAAGTGTTACTGTTTTCTGCAGAAAAGCGATACTGCTAAGAAATGTAAACACTTCTGCTTCCCAGGCACAGAGAAGGTGCTAGCAGGGAATTCTCTGCCTGCCTTTCCCCAGTGCTCTGCAAGCTCTCTAGGACAACATAAAATCTGGGGCTCTGTGCTTTCTTTCGTTCTGAACAAGTGTTACTGTTTTCTGCACAAAAGCGATTCTGCGAAGCAATGGGAACACTTCTCTTTCCCAGGCACAGAGAAGGTGCTAGCAGGAAATTCTCTGCCTGCCTTTCACCAGTGCTCTGCAAGCTCTCCAGGACAACATAAAATCTGGGGCTCTGTGCTTTCTTTCGTCTGAACAAGTGTTACTGTTTTCTGCACAAAAGCGATTCTGCCAAGCAATGTGAACAGGCACAGAGAAGGTGCTAGCAGGGAATTCTCTGCCTGCCTTTCCCCAGTGCTCTGCAAGCTCTCCAGGACAACATAAAATCTGGGGCTCTGTGCTTTCTTTCGTTCTGAACAAGTGTTACTGTTTTCTGCACAAAAGCGATTCTGCGAAGCAATGTGAAGACTTCTGCTTCCCAGGCACAGAGAAGGTGCTAGCAGGGAATTCTCTGCCTGCCTTTCCCCAGTGCTCTGCAAGCTCTCCAGGACAACATAAAATCTGGGGCTCTGTGCTTTCTTTCGTTCTGAACAAGTGTTACTGTTTTCTGCACAAAAGCGATACTGCTAAGAAATGTGAACACTTCTGCTTCCCAGGCACAGAGAAGGTGCTAGCAGGGAATTCTCTGCCTGCTTTTCCCCAGTGCTCTGCAAGCTCTCCAGGACAACATAAATTCTGGGGCTCTGTGCTTTCTTTTGTTCTGAACAAGTGTTACTGTTTTCTGCACAAAAGCGATTCTGCGAAGCAATGTGAACACTTCTGCTTCCCAGGCACAGAGAAGGTGCTAGCAGGGAATTCTCTGCCTGCCTTTCCCCAGTGCTCTGCAAGCTCTCCAGGACAACATAAAATCTGGGGCTCTGTGCTTTCCTTCGTTCTGAACAAGTGTTATTGTTTTCTGCACAAAAGCGATTCTGCGAAGCAATGGGAACACTTCTGTTTCCCAGGCACAGAGAAGGTGCTAGCAGGGAATTCTCTGCCTGCTTTTCCCCAGTGCTCTGCAAGCTCTCCAGGACAACATAAAATCTGGGGCTCTGTGCTTTCTTTCGTTCTGAACAAGTGTTACTGTTTTCTGCACAAAAGCGATTCTGCGAAGCAATGTGAACACTTCTGCTTCCCAGGCACAGAGAAGGTGCTAGCAGGGAATTCTCTGCCTGCCTTTCCCCAGTGCTCTGCAAGCTCTCCAGGACAACATAAAATCTGGGGCTCTGTGCTTTCTTTCGTTCTGAACAAGTGTTACTGTTTTCTGCACAAAAGCGATTCTGCGAAGCAATGTGAACACTTCTGTTTCCCAGGCACAGAGAAGGTGCTAGCAGGGAATTCTCTGCCTGCTTTTCCCCAGTGCTCTGCAAGCTCTCCAGGACAACATAAAATCTGGGGCTCTGTGCTTTCTTTCGTTCTGAACAAGTGTTAGTGTTTTCTGCACAAAAGCGATTCTGCGAAGCAATGGGAACACTTCTGCTTCCCAGGCACAGAGAAGGTGCTAGCAGGGAATTCTCTGCCTGCCTTTCCCCAGTGCTCTGCAAGCTCTCCAGGACAACATAAAATCTGGGGCTCTGTGCTTTCTTTCCTTCTGAACAAGTGTTACTGTTTTCTGCACAAAAGCGATACTGCTAAGAAATGTGAACACTTCTGCTTCCCAGGCACAGAGAAGGTGCTAGCAGGGAATTCTCTGCCTGCTTTTCCCCAGTGCTCTGCAAGCTCTCCAGGACAACATAAATTCTGGGGCTCTGTGCTTTCTTTTGTTCTGAACAAGTGTTACTGTTTTCTGCACAAAAGCGATTCTGCGAAGCAATGTGAACACTTCTGCTTCCCAGGCACAGAGAAGGTGCTAGCAGGGAATTCTCTGCCTGCCTTTCCCCAGTGCTCTGCAAGCTCTCCAGGACAACATAAAATCTGGGGCTCTGTGCTTTCCTTCGTTCTGAACAAGTGTTATTGTTTTCTGCACAAAAGCGATTCTGCGAAGCAATGTGAACACTTCTGTTTCCCAGGCACAGAGAAGGTGCTAGCAGGGAATTCTCTGCCTGCTTTTCCCCAGTGCTCTGCAAGCTCTCCAGGACAACATAAAATCTGGGGCTCTGTGCTTTCTTTTGTTCTGAACAAGTGTTACTGTTTTCTGCACAAAAGCGATTCTGCGAAGCAATGTGAACACTTCTGCTTCCCAGGCACAGAGAAGGTGCTAGCAGGGAATTCTCTGCCTGCCTTTCCCCAGTGCTCTGCAAGCTCTCCAGGACAACATAAAAATCTGGGGCTCTGTGCTTTCTTTCGTTCTGAACAAGTGTTAGTGTTTTCTGCACAAAAGCAATTCTGCCAAGCAATGTGAACACTTCTGTTTCCCAGGCACAGAGAAGGTGCTAGCAGGGAATTCTCTGCCTGCTTTTCCCCAGTGCTCTGCAAGCTCTCCAGGACAACATAAAATCTGGGGCTCTGTGCTTTCTTTCGTTCTGAACAAGTGTTAGTGTTTTCTGCACAAAAGCGATTCTGCGAAGCAATGGGAACACTTCTGTTTCCCAGGCACAGAGAAGGTGCTAGCAGGGAATTCTCTGCCTGCTTTTCCCCAGTGCTCTGCAAGCTCTCCAGGACAACATAAAATCTGGGGCTCTGTGCTTTCTTTCGTACTGAACAAGTGTTACTGTTTTCTGCACAAAAGCGATTCTGCGAAGCAATGTGAACACTTCTGCTTCCCAGGCACAGAGAAGGTGCTAGCAGGGAATTCTCTGCTTGCTTTTCCCCAGTGCTCTGCAAGCTCTCCAGGACAACATAAAATCTGGGGCTCTGTGCTTTCTTTCGTTCTGAACAAGTGTTACTGTTTTCTGCACAAAAGCGATTCTGCCAAGCAATGTGAACACTTCTGTTTCCCAGGCACAGAGAAGGTGCTAGCAGGGAATTCTCTGCCTGCTTTTCCCCAGTGCTCTGCAAGCTCTCCAGGACAACATAAAATCTGGGGCTCTGTGCTTTCTTTCGTTCTGAACAATGTTACTGTTTTCTGCACAAAAGCGATTCTGCGAAGCAATGGGAACACTTCTGTTTCCCAGGCACAGAGAAGGTGCTAGCAGGGAATTCTCTGCCTGCTTTTCCCCAGTGCTCTGCAAGCTCTCCAGGACAACATAAATTCTGGGGCTCTGTGCTTTCTTTTGTTCTGAACAAGTGTTACTGTTTTCTGCACAAAAGCGATTCTGCGAAGCAATGTGAACACTTCTGCTTCCCAGGCACAGAGAAGGTGCTAGCAGGGAATTCTCTGCCTGCCTTTCCCCAGTGCTCTGCAAGCTCTCCAGGACAACATAAAATCTGGGGCTCTGTGCTTTCTTTCGTTCTGAACAAGTGTTATTGTTTTCTGCACAAAAGCGATTCTGCGAAGCAATGTGAACACTTCTGTTTCCCAGACACAGAGAAGGTGCTAGCAGGGAATTCTCTGCCTGCTTTTCCCCAGTGCTCTGCAAGCTCTCCAGGACAACATAAAATCTGGGGCTCTGTGCTTTCTTTTGTTCTGAACAAGTGTTACTGTTTTCTGCACAAAAGCGATTCTGCGAAGCAATGGGAACACTGCTGCTTCCCAGGCACAGAGAAGGTGCTAGCAGGGAATTCTCTGCCTGCCTTTCCCCAGTGCTCTGCAAGCTCTCCAGGACAACATAAAATCTGGGGCTCTGTGCTTTCCTTCGTTCTGAACAAGTGTTATTGTTTTCTGCACAAAAGCGATTCTGCGAAGCAATGTGAACACTTCTGTTTCCCAGGCACAGAGAAGGTGCTAGCAGGAAATTCTCTGCCTGCCTTTCACCAGTGCTCTGCAAGCTCTCCAGGACAACATAAAATCTGGGGCTCTGTGCTTTCTTTCGTCTGAACAAGTGTTACTGTTTTCTGCACAAAAGCGATTCTGCCAAGCAATGTGAACAGGCACAGAGAAGGTGCTAGCAGGGAATTCTCTGCCTGCCTTTCCCCAGTGCTCTGCAAGCTCTCCAGGACAACATAAAATCTGGGGCTCTGTGCTTTCTTTCGTTCTGAACAAGTGTTACTGTTTTCTGCACAAAAGCGATTCTGCGAAGCAATGTGAAGACTTCTGCTTCCCAGGCACAGAGAAGGTGCTAGCAGGGAATTCTCTGCCTGCCTTTCACCAGTGCTCTGCAAGCTCTCCAGGACAACAGCAAATCTGGGGCTCTGTGCTTTCTTTCGTTCTGAACAAGTGTTTTTGTTTTCTGCACAAAAGCGATTCTGCCAAGCAATGTGAACACTTCTGCTTCCCAGGCACAGAGAAGGTGCTAGCAGGGAATTCTCTGCCTGCCTTTCCCCAGTGCTCTGCAAGCTCTCCAGGACAACATAAAATCTGGGGCTCTGTGCTTTCTTTCGTTCTGAACAAGTGTTACTGTTTTCTGCACAAAAGCTATTCTGCGAAGCAATGTGAACACTTCTGTTTCCCAGGCACAGAGAAGGTGCTAGCAGGGAGTTCTCTGCCTGCTTTTCCCCAGTGCTCTGCAAGCTCTCCAGGACAACATAAAATCTGGGGCTCTGTGCTTTCTTTCGTTCTGAACAAGTGTTATTGTTTTCTGCACAAAAGCGATTCTGCGAAGCAATGTGAACACTTCTGTTTCCCAGGCACAGAGAAGGTGCTAGCAGGGAATTCTCTGCCTGCTTTTCCCCAGTGCTCTGCAAGCTCTCCAGGACAACATAAAATCTGGGGCTCTGTGCTTTCTTTCGTTCTGAACAAGTGTTAGTGTTTTCTGCACAAAAGCGATTCTGCGAAGCAATGGGAACACTTCTGTTTCCCAGGCACAGAGAAGGTGCTAGCAGGGAATTCTCTGCCTGCTTTTCCCCAGTGCTCTGCAAGCTCTCCAGGACAACATAAAATCTGGGGCTCTGTTCTTTCTTTCGTACTGAACAAGTGTTACTGTTTTCTGCACAAAAGCGATTCTGCGAAGCAATGTGAACACTTCTGTTTCCCAGGCACAGAGAAGGTGCTAGCAGGGAATTCTCTGCCTGCTTTTCCCCAGTGCTCTGCAAGCTCTCCAGGACAACATAAAATCTGGGGCTCTGTGCTTTCTTTTGTTCTGAACAAGTGTTACTGTTTTCTGCACAAAAGCGATACTGCTAAGAAATGTGAACACTTCTGTTTCCCAGGCACAGAGAAGGTGCTAGCAGGGAATTCTCTGCCTGCTTTTCCCCAGTGCTCTGCAAGCTCTCCAGGACAACATAAAATCTGGGGCTCTGTGCTTTCTTTCGTTCTGAACAAGTGTTACTGTTTTCTGCACAAAAGCGATTCTGCGAAGGAATGTGAACAGGCACAGAGAAGGTGCTAGCAGGGAATTCTCTGCCTGCTTTTCCCCAGTGCTCTGCAAGCTCTCCAGGACAACATAAAATCTGGGGCTCTGTGCTTTCTTTCGTTCTGAACAAGTGTTACTGTTTTCTGCACAAAAGCGATTCTGCGAAGCAATGGGAACACTTCTGTTTCCCAGGCACAGAGAAGGTGCTAGCAGGGAATTCTCTGCCTGCTTTTCCCCAGTGCTCTGCAAGCTCTCCAGGACAACATAAAATCTGGGGCTCTGTGCTTTGTTTCGTTCTGAACAAGTGTTACTGTTTTCTGCACAAAAGCGATTCTGCGAAGGAATGTGAACAGGCACAGAGAAGGTGCTAGCAGGGAATTCTCTGCCTGCCTTTCCCCAGTGCTCTGCAAGCTCTCCAGGACAACATAAAATCTGGGGCTCTGTGCTTTCTTTCCTTCTGAACAAGTGTTACTGTTTTCTGCACAAAAGCGATTCTGCGAAGGAATGTGAACAGGCACACAGAAGGTGCTAGCAGGGAATTCTCTGCCTGCCTTTCCCCAGTGCTCTGCAAGCTCTCCAGGACAACATAAAATCTGGGGCTCTGTGCTTTCTTTCGTTCTGAACAAGTGTTATTGTTTTCTGCACAAAAGCGATTCTGCGAAGCAATGTGAAGACTTCTGCTTCCCAGGCACAGAGAAGGTGCTAGCAGGGAATTCTCTGCCTGCATTTCCCCAGTGCTCTGCAAGCTCTCCAGGACAACATAAAATCTGGGGCTCTGTGCTTTCTTTTGTTCTGAACAAGTGTTAGTGTTTTCTGCACAAAAGCGATTCTGCGAAGCAATGTGAACACTTCTGTTTCCCAGGCACAGAGAAGGTGCTAGCAGGGAATTCTCTGCCTGCTTTTCCCCAGTACTCTGCAAGCTCTCCAGCACAACATAAAATATGGGGCTCTGTGCTTTCTTTCGTACTGAACAAGTGTTACTGTTTTCTGCACAAAAGCGATTCTGCGAAGCAATGTGAAGACTTCTGCTTCCCAGGCACAGAGAAGGTGCTAGCAGGGAATTCTCTGCCTGCTTTTCCCCAGTGCTCTGCAAGCTCTCCAGGACAACATAAAATCTGGGGCTCTGTGCTTTCTTTTGTTCTGAACAAGTGTTAGTGTTTTCTGCACAAAAGCGATTCTGCGAAGCAATGAGAACACTTCTGCTTCCCAGGCACAGAGAAGGTGCTAGCAGGGAATTCTCTGCCTGCTTTTCCCCAGTACTCTGCAAGCTCTCCAGCACAACATAAAATATGGGGCTCTGTGCTTTCTTTCCTTCTGAACAAGTGTTAGTGTTTTCTGCACAAAAGCGATTCTGCGAAGCAATGTGAACACTTCTCTTTCCCAGGCACAGAGAAGGTGCTAGCAGGGAATTCTCTGCCTGCCTTTCACCAGTGCTCTGCAAGCTCTCCAGGACAACATAAAATCTGGGGCTCTGTGCTTTCTTTCGTCTGAACAAGTGTTACTGTTTTCTGCACAAAAGCGATTCTGCGAAGTATTGTGAACAGGCACAGAGAAGGTGCTAGCAGGGAATTCTCTGCCTGCCTTTCCCCAGTGCTCTGCAAGCTCTCCAGGACTACATAAAATCTGGGGCTCTGTGCTTTCTTTCCTTCTGAACAAGTGTTAGTGTTTTCTGCACAAAAGCGATTCTGCGAAGCAATGTGAACACTTCTGTTTCCCAGGCACAGAGAAGGTGCTAGCAGGGAATTCTCTGCCTGGTTTTCCCCAGTACTCTGCAAGCTCTCCAGCACAACATAAAATATGGGGCTCTGTGCTTTCTTTCGTTCTGAACAAGTGTTACTGTTTTCTGCAGAAAAGCGATACTGCTAAGAAATGTAAACACTTCTGCTTCCCAGGCACAGAGAAGGTGCTAGCAGGGAATTCTCTGCCTGCCTTTCCCCAGTGCTCTGCAAGCTCTCTAGGACAACATAAAATCTGGGGCTCTGTGCTTTCTTTCGTTCTGAACAAGTGTTACTGTTTTCTGCACAAAAGCGATTCTGCGAAGCAATGGGAACACTTCTGTTTCCCAGGCACAGAGAAGGTGCTAGCAGGAAATTCTCTGCCTGCCTTTCACCAGTGCTCTGCAAGCTCTCCAGGACAACATAAAATCTGGGGCTCTGTGCTTTCTTTCGTCTGAACAAGTGTTACTGTTTTCTGCACAAAAGCGATTCTGCCAAGCAATGTGAACAGGCACAGAGAAGGTGCTAGCAGGGAATTCTCTGCCTGCCTTTCCCCAGTGCTCTGCAAGCTCTCCAGGACAACATAAAATCTGGGGCTCTGTGCTTTCTTTCGTTCTGAACAAGTGTTACTGTTTTCTGCACAAAAGCGATTCTGCGAAGCAATGTGAAGACTTCTGCTTCCCAGGCACAGAGAAGGTGCTAGCAGGGAATTCTCTGCCTGCCTTTCACCAGTGCTCTGCAAGCTCTCCAGGACAACAGCAAATCTGGGGCTCTGTGCTTTCTTTCGTTCTGAACAAGTGTTTTTGTTTTCTGCACAAAAGCGATTCTGCCAAGCAATGTGAACACTTCTGCTTCCCAGGCACAGAGAAGGTGCTAGCAGGGAATTCTCTGCCTGCCTTTCCCCAGTGCTCTGCAAGCTCTCCAGGACAACATAAAATCTGGGGCTCTGTGCTTTCTTTCGTTCTGAACAAGTGTTACTGTTTTCTGCACAAAAGCTATTCTGCGAAGCAATGTGAACACTTCTGTTTCCCAGGCACAGAGAAGGTGCTAGCAGGGAGTTCTCTGCCTGCTTTTCCCCAGTGCTCTGCAAGCTCTCCAGGACAACATAAAATCTGGGGCTCTGTGCTTTCTTTCGTTCTGAACAAGTGTTATTGTTTTCTGCACAAAAGCGATTCTGCGAAGCAATGTGAACACTTCTGCTTCCCAGGCACAGAGAAGGTGCTAGCAGGGAATTCTCTGCCTGCCTTTCCCCAGTGCTCTGCAAGCTCTCCAGGACAACATAAAATCTGGGGCTCTGTGCTTTCTTTCGTTCTGAACAAGTGTTACTGTTTTCTGCACAAAAGCGATTCTGCGAAGCAATGTGAACACTTCTGTTTCCCAGGCACAGAGAAGGTGCTAGCAGGGAATTCTCTGCCTGCTTTTCCCCAGTGCTCTGCAAGCTCTCCAGGACAACATAAAATCTGGGGCTCTGTGCTTTCTTTCGTTCTGAACAAGTGTTAGTGTTTTCTGCACAAAAGCGATTCTGCGAAGCAATGGGAACACTTCTGTTTCCCAGGCACAGAGAAGGTGCTAGCAGGGAATTCTCTGCCTGCTTTTCCCCAGTGCTCTGCAAGCTCTCCAGAACAACATAAAATCTGGGGCTCTGTGCTTTCTTTCGTACTGAACAAGTGTTACTGTATTCTGCACAAAAGCGATTCTGCGAAGCAATGTGAACACTTCTGTTTCCCAGGCACAGAGAAGGTGCTAGCAGGGAATTCTCTGCCTGCTTTTCCCCAGTGCTCTGCAAGCTCTCCAGGACAACATAAAATCTGGGGCTCTGTGCTTTCTTTTGTTCTGAACAAGTGTTACTGTTTTCTGCACAAAAGCGATACTGCTAAGAAATGTGAACACTTCTCTTTCCCAGGCACAGAGAAGGTGCTAGCAGGGAATTCTCTGCCTGCTTTTCCCCAGTGCTCTGCAAGCTCTCCAGGACAACATAAAATCTGGGGCTCTGTGCTTTCTTTCGTTCTGAACAAGTGTTACTGTTTTCTGCACAAAAGCGATTCTGCGAAGGAATGTGAACAGGCACAGAGAAGGTGCTAGCAGGGAATTCTCTGCCTGCTTTTCCCCAGTGCTCTGCAAGCTCTCCAGGACAACATAAAATCTGGGGCTCTGTGCTTTCTTTCGTTCTGAACAAGTGTTACTGTTTTCTGCACAAAAGCGATTCTGCGAAGCAATGGGAACACTTCTGTTTCCCAGGCACAGAGAAGGTGCTAGCAGGGAATTCTCTGCCTGCTTTTCCCCAGTGCTCTGCAAGCTCTCCAGGACAACATAAAATCTGGGGCTCTGTGCTTTGTTTCGTTCTGAACAAGTGTTACTGTTTTCTGCACAAAAGCGATTCTGCGAAGGAATGTGAACAGGCACAGAGAAGGTGCTAGCAGGGAATTCTCTGCCTGCCTTTCCCCAGTGCTCTGCAAGCTCTCCAGGACAACATAAAATCTGGGGCTCTGTGCTTTCTTTCCTTCTGAACAAGTGTTACTGTTTTCTGCACAAAAGCGATTCTGCGAAGGAATGTGAACAGGCACAGAGAAGGTGCTAGCAGGGAATTCTCTGCCTGCCTTTCCCCAGTGCTCTGCAAGCTCTCCAGGACAACATAAAATCTGGGGCTCTGTGCTTTCTTTCGTTCTGAACAAGTGTTATTGTTTTCTGCACAAAAGCGATTCTGCGAAGCAATGTGAAGACTTCTGCTTCCCAGGCACAGAGAAGGTGCTAGCAGGGAATTCTCTGCCTGCATTTCCCCAGTGCTCTGCAAGCTCTCCAGGACAACATAAAATCTGGGGCTCTGTGCTTTCTTTTGTTCTGAACAAGTGTCAGTGTTTTCTGCACAAAAGCGATTCTGCGAAGCAATGTGAACACTTCTGTTTCCCAGGCACAGAGAAGGTGCTAGCAGGGAATTCTCTGCCTGCTTTTCCCCAGTACTCTGCAAGCTCTCCAGCACAACATAAAATATGGGGCTCTGTGCTTTCTTTCGTACTGAACAAGTGTTACTGTTTTCTGCACAAAAGCGATTCTGCGAAGCAATGTGAAGACTTCTGCTTCCCAGGCACAGAGAAGGTGCTAGCAGGGAATTCTCTGCCTGCTTTTCCCCAGTGCTCTGCAAGCTCTCCAGGACAACATAAAATCTGGGGCTCTGTGCTTTCTTTTGTTCTGAACAAGTGTTAGTGTTCTCTGCACAAAAGCGATTCTGCGAAGCAATGAGAACACTTCTGCTTCCCAGGCACAGAGAAGGTGCTAGCAGGGAATTCTCTGCCTGCTTTTCCCCAGTACTCTGCAAGCTCTCCAGCACAACATAAAATATGGGGCTCTGTGCTTTCTTTCCTTCTGAACAAGTGTTAGTGTTTTCTGCACAAAAGCGATTCTGCGAAGCAATGTGAACACTTCTCTTTCCCAGGCACAGAGAAGGTGCTAGCAGGGAATTCTCTGCCTGCCTTTCACCAGTGCTCTGCAAGCTCTCCAGGACAACATAAAATCTGGGGCTCTGTGCTTTCTTTCGTCTGAACAAGTGTTACTGTTTTCTGCACAAAAGCGATTCTGCGAAGTATTGTGAACAGGCACAGAGAAGGTGCTAGCAGGGAATTCTCTGCCTGCCTTTCCCCAGTGCTCTGCAAGCTCTCCAGGACTACATAAAATCTGGGGCTCTGTGCTTTCTTTCCTTCTGAACAAGTGTTAGTGTTTTCTGCACAAAAGCGATTCTGCGAAGCAATGTGAACACTTCTGTTTCCCAGGCACAGAGAAGGTGCTAGCAGGGAATTCTCTGCCTGGTTTTCCCCAGTACTCTGCAAGCTCTCCAGCACAACATAAAATATGGGGCTCTGTGCTTTCTTTCCTTCTGAACAAGTGTTACTGTTTTCTGCAGAAAAGCGATACTGCTAAGAAATGTAAACACTTCTGCTTCCCAGGCACAGAGAAGGTGCTAGCAGGGAATTCTCTGCCTGCCTTTCCCCAGTGCTCTGCAAGCTCTCTAGGACAACATAAAATCTGGGGCTCTGTGCTTTCTTTCGTTCTGAACAAGTGTTACTGTTTTCTGCACAAAAGCGATTCTGCGAAGCAATGGGAACACTTCTGTTTCCCAGGCACAGAGAAGGTGCTAGCAGGGAATTCTCTGCCTGCTTTTCCCCAGTGCTCTGCAAGCTCTCCAGGACAACATAAAATCTGGGGCTCTGTGCTTTCTTTCGTTCTGAACAAGTGTTACTGTTTTCTGCACAAAAGCGATTCTGCGAAGCAATGTGAACACTTCTGTTTCCCAGGCACAGAGAAGGTGCTAGCAGGGAATTCTCTGCCTGCTTTTCCCCAGTGCTCTGCAAGCTCTCCAGGACAACATAAAATCTGGGGCTCTGTGCTTTCTTTCGTTCTGAACAAGTGTTAGTGTTTTCTGCACAAAAGCGATTCTGCGAAGCAATGGGAACACTTCTGTTTCCCAGGCACAGAGAAGGTGCTAGCAGGGAATTCTCTGCCTGCTTTTCCCCAGTGCTCTGCAAGCTCTCCAGGACAACATAAAATCTGGGGCTCTGTGCTTTCTTTCGTCTGAACAAGTGTTACTGTTTTCTGCACAAAAGCGATACTGCTAAGAAATGTGAACACTTCTCTTTCCCAGGCACAGAGAAGGTGCTAGCAGGGAATTCTCTGCCTGCTTTTCCCCAGTGCTCTGCAAGCTCTCCAGGACAACATAAAATCTGGGGCTCTGTGCTTTCTTTCGTTCTGAACAAGTGTTACTGTTTTCTGCACAAAAGCGATTCTGCGAAGGAATGTGAACAGGCACAGAGAATGTGCTAGCAGGGAATTCTCTGCCTGCCTTTCCCCAGTGCTCTGCAAGCTCTCCAGGACAACATAAAATCTGGGGCTCTGTGCTTTCTTTCGTTCTGAACAAGTGTTACTGTTTTCTGCACAAAAGCGATTCTGCGAAGCAATGGGAACACTTCTGTTTCCCAGGCACAGAGAAGGTGCTAGCAGGGAATTCTCTGCCTGCTTTTCCCCAGTGCTCTGCAAGCTCTCCAGGACAACATAAAATCTGGGGCTCTGTGCTTTCTTTCGTTCTGAACAAGTGTTACTGTTTTCTGCACAAAAGCGATTCTGCGAAGGAATGTGAACAGGCACAGAGAAGGTGCTAGCAGGGAATTCTCTGCCTGCCTTTCCCCAGTGCTCTGCAAGCTCTCCAGGACAACATAAAATCTGGGGCTCTGTGCTTTCTTTCGTTCTGAACAAGTGTTACTGTTTTCTGCACAAAAGCGATTCTGCGAAGGAATGTGAACAGGCACAGAGAATGTGCTAGCAGGGAATTCTCTGCCTGCCTTTCCCCAGTGCTCTGCAAGCTCTCCAGGACAACATAAAATCTGGGGCTCTGTGCTTTCTTTCCTTCTGAACAAGTGTTAGTGTTTTCTGCACAAAAGCGATTCTGCGAAGCAATGTGAACACTTCTGTTTCCCAGGCACAGAGAAGGTGCTAGCAGGGAATTCTCTGCCTGGTTTTCCCCAGTACTCTGCAAGCTCTCCAGCACAACATAAAATATGGGGCTCTGTGCTTTCTTTCCTTCTGAACAAGTGTTACTGTTTTCTGCAGAAAAGCGATACTGCTAAGAAATGTAAACACTTCTGTTTCCCAGGCACAGAGAAGGTGCTAGCAGGGAATTCTCTGCCTGCTTTTCCCCAGTGCTCTGCAAGCTCTCCAGGACAACATAAAATCTGGGGCTCTGTGCTTTCTTTTGTTCTGAACAAGTGTTACTGTTTTCTGCACAAAAGCGATTCTGCGAAGCAATGTGAACACTTCTGCTTCCCAGGCACAGAGAAGGTGCTAGCAGGGAATTCTCTGCCTGCCTTTCCCCAGTGCTCTGCAAGCTCTCCAGGACAACATAAAATCTGGGGCTCTGTGCTTTCCTTCGTTCTGAACAAGTGTTATTGTTTTCTGCACAAAAGCGATTCTGCGAAGCAATGTGAACACTTCTGTTTCCCAGGCACAGAGAAGGTGCTAGCAGGGAATTCTCTGCCTGCTTTTCCCCAGTGCTCTGCAAGCTCTCCAGGACAACATAAAATCTGGGGCTCTGTGCTTTCTTTCGTTCTGAACAAGTGTTACTGTTTTCTGCACAAAAGCGATTCTGCGAAGCAATGTGAACACTTCTGCTTCCCAGGCACAGAGAAGGTGCTAGCAGGGAATTCTCTGCCTGCCTTTCCCCAGTGCTCTGCAAGCTCTCTAGGACAACATAAAATCTGGGGCTCTGTGCTTTCTTTCGTTCTGAACAAGTGTTACTGTTTTCTGCACAAAAGCGATTCTGCGAAGCAATGGGAACACTTCTGTTTCCCAGGCACAGAGAAGGTGCTAGCAGGGAATTCTCTGCCTGCTTTTCCCCAGTGCTCTGCAAGCTCTCCAGGACAACATAAAATCTGGGGCTCTGTGCTTTCTTTCGTTCTGAACAAGTGTTACTGTTTTCTGCACAAAAGCGATTCTGCGAAGCAATGTGAACACTTCTGTTTCCCAGGCACAGAGAAGGTGCTAGCAGGGAATTCTCTGCCTGCTTTTCCCCAGTGCTCTGCAAGCTCTCCAGGACAACATAAAATCTGGGGCTCTGTGCTTTCTTTCGTTCTGAACAAGTGTTAGTGTTTTCTGCACAAAAGCGATTCTGCGAAGGAATGTGAACAGGCACAGAGAATGTGCTAGCAGGGAATTCTCTGCCTGCCTTTCCCCAGTGCTCTGCAAGCTCTCCAGGACAACATAAAATCTGGGGCTCTGTGCTTTCTTTCGTTCTGAACAAGTGTTACTGTTTTCTGCACAAAAGCGATTCTGCGAAGCAATGGGAACACTTCTGTTTCCCAGGCACAGAGAAGGTGCTAGCAGGGAATTCTCTGCCTGCTTTTCCCCAGTGCTCTGCAAGCTCTCCAGGACAACATAAAATCTGGGGCTCTGTGCTTTCTTTCGTTCTGAACAAGTGTTACTGTTTTCTGCACAAAAGCGATTCTGCGAAGGAATGTGAACAGGCACAGAGAAGGTGCTAGCAGGGAATTCTCTGCCTGCCTTTCCCCAGTGCTCTGCAAGCTCTCCAGGACAACATAAAATCTGGGGCTCTGTGCTTTCTTTCGTTCTGAACAAGTGTTACTGTTTTCTGCACAAAAGCGATTCTGCGAAGGAATGTGAACAGGCACAGAGAAGGTGCTAGCAGGGAATTCTCTGCCTGCTTTTCCCCAGTGCTCTGCAAGCTCTCCAGGACAACATAAAATCTGGGGCTCTGTGCTTTCTTTCGTCTGAACAAGTGTTACTGTTTTCTGCACAAAAGCGATACTGCTAAGAAATGTGAACACTTCTCTTTCCCAGGCACAGAGAAGGTGCTAGCAGGGAATTCTCTGCCTGCTTTTCCCCAGTGCTCTGCAAGCTCTCCAGGACAACATAAAATCTGGGGCTCTGTGCTTTCTTTCGTTCTGAACAAGTGTTACTGTTTTCTGCACAAAAGCGATTCTGCGAAGGAATGTGAACAGGCACAGAGAATGTGCTAGCAGGGAATTCTCTGCCTGCCTTTCCCCAGTGCTCTGCAAGCTCTCCAGGACAACATAAAATCTGGGGCTCTGTGCTTTCTTTCGTTCTGAACAAGTGTTACTGTTTTCTGCACAAAAGCGATTCTGCGAAGCAATGGGAACACTTCTGTTTCCCAGGCACAGAGAAGGTGCTAGCAGGGAATTCTCTGCCTGCTTTTCCCCAGTGCTCTGCAAGCTCTCCAGGACAACATAAAATCTGGGGCTCTGTGCTTTCTTTCGTTCTGAACAAGTGTTACTGTTTTCTGCACAAAAGCGATTCTGCGAAGGAATGTGAACAGGCACAGAGAAGGTGCTAGCAGGGAATTCTCTGCCTGCCTTTCCCCAGTGCTCTGCAAGCTCTCCAGGACAACATAAAATCTGGGGCTCTGTGCTTTCTTTCGTTCTGAACAAGTGTTACTGTTTTCTGCACAAAAGCGATTCTGCGAAGGAATGTGAACAGGCACAGAGAAGGTGCTAGCAGGGAATTCTCTGCCTGCTTTCCCCAGTGCTCTGCAAGCTCTCCAGGACAACATAAAATCTGGGGCTCTGTGCTTTCTTTCGTTCTGAACAAGTGTTATTGTTTTCTGCACAAAAGCGATTCTGCGAAGCAATGTGAAGACTTCTGCTTCCCAGGCACAGAGAAGGTGCTAGCAGGGAATTCTCTGCCTGCCTTTCCCCAGTGCTCTGCAAGCTCTCCAGGACAACATAAAATCTGGGGCTCTGTGCTTTCTTTCGTTCTGAACAAGTGTTACTGTTTTCTGCAGAAAAGCGATTCTGCCAAGCAATGGGAACACTTCTGCTTCCCAGGCACAGAGAAGGTGCTAGCAGGGAATTCTCTGCCTGCCTTTCCCCAGTGCTCTGCGAGCTCTCCAGCACAACATAAAATATGGGGCTCTGTGCTTTCTTTCCTTCTGAACAAGTGTTACTGTTTTCTGCAGAAAAGCGATACTGCTAAGAAATGTGAACACTTCTGTTTCCCAGGCACAGAGAAGGTGCTAGCAGGGAATTCTCTGCCTGCTTTTCCCCAGTGCTCTGCAAGCTCTCCAGGACAACATAAAATCTGGGGCTCTGTGCTTTCTTTCGTTCTGAACAAGTTTTACTGTTTTCTGCACAAAAGCGATTCTGCGAAGCAATGGGAACACTTCTGTTTCCCAGGCACAGAGAAGGTGCTAGCAGGGAATTCTCTGCCTGCTTTTCCCCAGTGCTCTGCAAGCTCTCCAGGACAACATAAAATCTGGGGCTCTGTGCTTTCTTTTGTTCTGAACAAGTGTTACTGTTGTCTGCACAAAAGCGATTCTGCGAAGCAATGTGAACACTTCTGTTTCCCAGGCACAGAGAAGGTGCTAGCAGGGAATTCTCTGCATGCTTTTCCCCAGTGCTCTGCAAGCTCTCCAGGACAACATAAAATCTGGGGCTCTGTGCTTTCTTTTGTTCTGAAAAAGTGTTACTGTTGTCTGCACAAAAGCGATTCTGCGAAGCAATGTGAACACTTCTGCTTCCCAGGCACAGAGAAGGTGCTAGCAGGGAATTCTCTGCCTGCTTTTCCCCAGTGCTCTGCAAGCTCTCCAGGACAACATAAAATCTGGGGCTCTGTGCTTTCTTTCGTTCTGAACAAGTGTTACTGTTTTCTGCACAAAAGCGATTCTGCGAAGCAATGTGAACACTTCTGCTTCCCAGGCACAGAGAAGGTGCTAGCAGGGAATTCTCTGCCTGCCTTTCCCCAGTGCTCTGCAAGCTCTCCAGGACAACATAAAATCTGGGGCTCTGTGCTTTCTTTCGTTCTGAACAAGTGTTACTGTTTTCTGCACAAAAGCGATTCTGCCAAGCAATGTGAACAGTCACAGAGAAGGTGCTAGCAGGGAATTCTCTGCCTGCCTTTCCCCAGTGCTCTGCAAGCTCTCCAGGACAACATAAAATCTGGGGCTCTGTGCTTTCTTTCGTCTCAACAAGTGTTACTGTTTTCTGCACAAAAGCGATTCTGCGAAGCAATGTGAACAGGCACAGAGAAGGTGCTAGCAGGGAATTCTCTGCCTGCCTTTCCCCAGTGCTCTGCAAGCTCTCCAGGACAACATAAAATCTGGGGCTCTGTGCTTTCTTTCGTTCTGAACAAGTGTTACTGTTTTCTGCACAAAAGCGAATCTGCGAAGCAATGGGAACACTTCTCTTTCCCAGGCACAGAGAAGGTGCTAGCAGGGAATTCTCTGCCTGCTTTTCCCCAGTACTCTGCAAGCTCTCCAGGACAACATAGAATCTGGGGCTCTGTGCTTTCTTTCGTTCTGAACAAGTGTTATTGTTTTCTGCACAAAAGCGATTCTGCGAAGCAATGTGAACACTTCTGCTTCCCAGGCACAGAGAAGGTGCTAGCAGGGAATTCTCTGCCTGCCTTTCCCCAGTGCTCTGCACGCTCTGCAGGACAACATAAAATCTGGGGCTCTGTGCTTTCTTTCGTTCTGAACAAGTGTTACTGTTTTCTGCACAAAAGCGATTCTGCGAAGCAATGGGAACACTTCTGCTTCCCAGGCACAGAGAAGGTGCTAGCAGGGAATTCTCTGCTTGCTTTTCCCCAGTGCTCTGCAAGCTCTCCAGGACAACATAAAATCTGGGGCTCTGTGCTTTCTTTCGTTCTGAACAAGTGTTATTGTTTTCTGCACACAAGCGATTCTGCGAAGCAATGTGAACACTTCTGCTTCCCAGGCACAGAGAAGGTGCTAGCAGGGAATTCTCTGCCTGCCTTTCCCCAGTGCTCTGCAAGCTCTCCAGGACAACATAAAATCTGGGGCTCTGTGCTTTCTTTCGTTCTGAACAAGTGTTACTGTTTTCTGCACAAAAGCGATTCTGCCAAGCAATGTGAACAGTCACAGAGAAGGTGCTAGCAGGGAATTCTCTGCCTGCCTTTCCCCAGTGCTCTGCAAGCTCTCCAGGACAACATAAAATCTGGGGCTCTGTGCTTTCTTTCGTCTCAACAAGTGTTACTGTTTTCTGCACAAAAGCGATTCTGCGAAGCAATGTGAACAGGCACAGAGAAGGTGCTAGCAGGGAATTCTCTGCCTGCCTTTCCCCAGTGCTCTGCAAGCTCTCCAGGACAACATAAAATCTGGGGCTCTGTGCTTTCTTTCGTTCTGAACAAGTGTTACTGTTTTCTGCACAAAAGCGATTCTGCGAAGCAATGGGAACACTTCTCTTTCCCAGGCACAGAGAAGGTGCTAGCAGGGAATTCTCTGCCTGCTTTTCCCCAGTACTCTGCAAGCTCTCCAGGACAACATAGAATCTGGGGCTCTGTGCTTTCTTTCGTTCTGAACAAGTGTTATTGTTTTCTGCACAAAAGCGATTCTGCGAAGCAATGTGAACACTTCTGCTTCCCAGGCACAGAGAAGGTGCTAGCAGGGAATTCTCTGCCTGCCTTTCCCCAGTGCTCTGCACGCTCTGCAGGACAACATAAAATCTGGGGCTCTGTGCTTTCTTTCGTTCTGAACAAGTGTTACTGTTTTCTGCACAAAAGCGATTCTGCGAAGCAATGGGAACACTTCTGTTTCCCAGGCACAGAGAAGGTGCTAGCAGTGAATTCTCTGCTTGCTTTTCCCCACTGCTCTGCAAGCTCTCCAGGACAACATAAAATCTGGGGCTCTGTGCTTTCTTTCGTTCTGAACAAGTGTTATTGTTTTCTGCACAAAAGCGATTCTGCGAAGCAATGTGAACACTTCTGCTTCCCAGGCACAGAGAAGGTGCTAGCAGGGAATTCTCTGCCTGCCTTTCCCCAGTGCTCTGCAAGCTCTCCAGGACAACATAAAATCTGGGGCTCTGTGCTTTCTTTCGTCTGAACAAGTGTTACTGTTTTCTGCACAAAAGCGATTCTGCGAAGCAATGTGAACACTTCTGTTTCCCAGGCACAGAGAAGGTGCTAGCAGGGAATTCTCTGCCTGCTTTTCCCCAGTGCTCTGCAAGCTCTCCAGGACAACATAAAATCTGGGGCTCTGTGCTTTCTTTCCTTCTGAACAAGTGTTACTGTTTTCTGCACAAAAGCGATTCTGCGAAGCAATGTGAACACTTCTGTTTCCCAGGCACAGAGAAGGTGCTAGCAGGGAATTCTCTGCCTGCTTTTCCCCAGTACTCTGCAAGCTCTCCAGCACAACATAAAATATGGGGCTCTGTGCTTTCTTTCGTTCTGAACAAGTGTTACTGTTTTCTGCACAAAAGCGATTCTGCCAAGCAATGTGAACAGTCACAGAGAAGGTGCTAGCAGGGAATTCTCTGCCTGCCTTTCCCCAGTGCTCTGCAAGCTCTCCAGGACAACATAAAATCTGGGGCTCTGTGCTTTCTTTCGTCTCAACAAGTGTTACTGTTTTCTGCACAAAAGCGATTCTGCGAAGCAATGTGAACAGGCACAGAGAAGGTGCTAGCAGGGAATTCTCTGCCTGCCTTTCCCCAGTGCTCTGCAAGCTCTCCAGGACAACATAAAATCTGGGGCTCTGTGCTTTCTTTCGTTCTGAACAAGTGTTACTGTTTTCTGCACAAAAGCGATTCTGCCAAGCAATGTGAACAGTCACAGAGAAGGTGCTAGCAGGGAATTCTCTGCCTGCCTTTCCCCAGTGCTCTGCAAGCTCTCCAGGACAACATAAAATCTGGGGCTCTGTGCTTTCTTTCGTCTCAACAAGTGTTACTGTTTTCTGCACAAAAGCGATTCTGCGAAGCAATGTGAACAGGCACAGAGAAGGTGCTAGCAGGGAATTCTCTGCCTGCCTTTCCCCAGTGCTCTGCAAGCTCTCCAGGACAACATAAAATCTGGGGCTCTGTGCTTTCTTTCGTTCTGAACAAGTGTTACTGTTTTCTGCACAAAAGCGAATCTGCGAAGCAATGGGAACACTTCTCTTTCCCAGGCACAGAGAAGGTGCTAGCAGGGAATTCTCTGCCTGCTTTTCCCCAGTACTCTGCAAGCTCTCCAGGACAACATAGAATCTGGGGCTCTGTGCTTTCTTTCGTTCTGAACAAGTGTTATTGTTTTCTGCACAAAAGCGATTCTGCGAAGCAATGTGAACACTTCTGCTTCCCAGGCACAGAGAAGGTGCTAGCAGGGAATTCTCTGCCTGCCTTTCCCCAGTGCTCTGCACGCTCTGCAGGACAACATAAAATCTGGGGCTCTGTGCTTTCTTTCGTTCTGAACAAGTGTTACTGTTTTCTGCACAAAAGCGATTCTGCGAAGCAATGGGAACACTTCTGCTTCCCAGGCACAGAGAAGGTGCTAGCAGGGAATTCTCTGCTTGCTTTTCCCCAGTGCTCTGCAAGCTCTCCAGGACAACATAAAATCTGGGGCTCTGTGCTTTCTTTCGTTCTGAACAAGTGTTATTGTTTTCTGCACACAAGCGATTCTGCGAAGCAATGTGAACACTTCTGCTTCCCAGGCACAGAGAAGGTGCTAGCAGGGAATTCTCTGCCTGCCTTTCCCCAGTGCTCTGCAAGCTCTCCAGGACAACATAAAATCTGGGGCTCTGTGCTTTCTTTCGTTCTGAACAAGTGTTACTGTTTTCTGCACAAAAGCGATTCTGCCAAGCAATGTGAACAGTCACAGAGAAGGTGCTAGCAGGGAATTCTCTGCCTGCCTTTCCCCAGTGCTCTGCAAGCTCTCCAGGACAACATAAAATCTGGGGCTCTGTGCTTTCTTTCGTCTCAACAAGTGTTACTGTTTTCTGCACAAAAGCGATTCTGCGAAGCAATGTGAACAGGCACAGAGAAGGTGCTAGCAGGGAATTCTCTGCCTGCCTTTCCCCAGTGCTCTGCAAGCTCTCCAGGACAACATAAAATCTGGGGCTCTGTGCTTTCTTTCGTTCTGAACAAGTGTTACTGTTTTCTGCACAAAAGCGATTCTGCGAAGCAATGGGAACACTTCTCTTTCCCAGGCACAGAGAAGGTGCTAGCAGGGAATTCTCTGCCTGCTTTTCCCCAGTACTCTGCAAGCTCTCCAGGACAACATAGAATCTGGGGCTCTGTGCTTTCTTTCGTTCTGAACAAGTGTTATTGTTTTCTGCACAAAAGCGATTCTGCGAAGCAATGTGAACACTTCTGCTTCCCAGGCACAGAGAAGGTGCTAGCAGGGAATTCTCTGCCTGCCTTTCCCCAGTGCTCTGCACGCTCTGCAGGACAACATAAAATCTGGGGCTCTGTGCTTTCTTTCGTTCTGAACAAGTGTTACTGTTTTCTGCACAAAAGCGATTCTGCGAAGCAATGGGAACACTTCTGTTTCCCAGGCACAGAGAAGGTGCTAGCAGTGAATTCTCTGCTTGCTTTTCCCCACTGCTCTGCAAGCTCTCCAGGACAACATAAAATCTGGGGCTCTGTGCTTTCTTTCGTTCTGAACAAGTGTTATTGTTTTCTGCACAAAAGCGATTCTGCGAAGCAATGTGAACACTTCTGCTTCCCAGGCACAGAGAAGGTGCTAGCAGGGAATTCTCTGCCTGCCTTTCCCCAGTGCTCTGCAAGCTCTCCAGGACAACATAAAATCTGGGGCTCTGTGCTTTCTTTCGTCTGAACAAGTGTTACTGTTTTCTGCACAAAAGCGATTCTGCGAAGCAATGTGAACACTTCTGTTTCCCAGGCACAGAGAAGGTGCTAGCAGGGAATTCTCTGCCTGCTTTTCCCCAGTGCTCTGCAAGCTCTCCAGGACAACATAAAATCTGGGGCTCTGTGCTTTCTTTCCTTCTGAACAAGTGTTACTGTTTTCTGCACAAAAGCGATTCTGCGAAGCAATGTGAACACTTCTGTTTCCCAGGCACAGAGAAGGTGCTAGCAGGGAATTCTCTGCCTGCTTTTCCCCAGTACTCTGCAAGCTCTCCAGCACAACATAAAATATGGGGCTCTGTGCTTTCTTTCCTTCTGAACAAGTGTTACTGTTTTCTGCACAAAAGCGATTCTGCGAAGGAATGTGAACAGGCACAGAGAAGGTGCTAGCAGGGAATTCTCTGCTTGCTTTTCCCCAGAGCTCTGCAAGCTCTCCAGGACAACATAAAATCTGGGGCTCTGTGCTTTCTTTCGTCTCAACAAGTGTTACTGTTTTCTGCACAAAAGCGATTCTGCGAAGCAATGTGAACAGGCACAGAGAAGGTGCCAGCAGGGAATTCTCTGCCTGCCTTTCCCCAGTGCTCTGCAAGCTCTCCAGGACAACATAAAATCTGGGGCTCTGTGCTTTCTTTCGTTCTGAACAAGTGTTACTGTTTTCTGCACAAAAGCGATTCTGCGAAGCAATGGGAACACTTCTGTTTCCCAGGCACAGAGAAGGTGCTAGCAGGGAATTCTCTGCCTGCTTTTCCCCAGTGCTCTGCAAGCTCTCCAGGACAACATAAAATCTGGGGCTCTGTGCTTTCTTTCCTTCTGAACAAGTGTTACTGTTTTCTGCACAAAAGCGATACTGCTAAGAAATGTGAACACTTCTGCTTCCCAGGCACAGAGAAGGTGCTAGCAGGGAATTCTCTGCCTGCTTTTCCCCAGTGCTCTGCAAGCTCTCCAGGACAACATAAATTCTGGGGCTCTGTGCTTTCTTTTGTTCTGAACAAGTGTTACTGTTTTCTGCACAAAAGCGATTCTGCGAAGCAATGTGAACACTTCTGCTTCCCAGGCACAGAGAAGGTGCTAGCAGGGAATTCTCTGCCTGCCTTTCCGCAGTGCTCTGCAAGCTCTCCAGGACAACATAAAATCTGGGGCTCTGTGCTTTCCTTCGTTCTGAACAAGTGTTATTGTTTTCTGCACAAAAGCTATTCTGCGAAGCAATGTGAACACTTCTGTTTCCCAGGCACAGAGAAGGTGCTAGCAGGGAATTCTCTGCCTGCTTTTCCCCAGTGCTCTGCAAGCTCTCCAGGACAACATAAAATCTGGGGCTCTGTGCTTTCTTTTGTTCTGAACAAGTGTTACTGTTTTCTGCACAAAAGCGATTCTGCGAAGCAATGTGAACACTTCTGCTTCCCAGGCACAGAGAAGGTGCTAGCAGGGAATTCTCTGCCTGCCTTTCCCCAGTGCTCTGCAAGCTCTCCAGGACAACATAAAAATCTGGGGCTCTGTGCTTTCTTTCGTTCTGAACAAGTGTTAGTGTTTTCTGCACAAAAGCGATTCTGCCAAGCAATGTGAACACTTCTGTTTCCCAGGCACAGAGAAGGTGCTAGCAGGGAATTCTCTGCCTGCTTTTCCCCAGTGCTCTGCAAGCTCTCCAGGACAACATAAAATCTGGGGCTCTGTGCTTTCTTTCGTTCTGAACAAGTGTTAGTGTTTTCTGCACAAAAGCGATTCTGCGAAGCAATGGGAACACTTCTGTTTCCCAGGCACAGAGAAGGTGCTAGCAGGGAATTCTCTGCCTGCTTTTCCCCAGTGCTCTGCAAGCTCTCCAGGACAACATAAAATCTGGGGCTCTGTGCTTTCTTTCGTACTGAACAAGTGTTACTGTTTTCTGCACAAAAGCGATTCTGCCAAGCAATGTGAACAGTCACAGAGAAGGTGCTAGCAGGGAATTCTCTGCCTGCCTTTCCCCAGTGCTCTGCAAGCTCTCCAGGACAACATAAAAATCTGGGGCTCTGTGCTTTCTTTCGTCTCAACAAGTGTTACTGTTTTCTGCACAAAAGCGATTCTGCGAAGCAATGTGAACAGGCACAGAGAAGGTGCTAGCAGGGAATTCTCTGCCTGCCTTTCCCCAGTGCTCTGCAAGCTCTCCAGGACAACATAAAATCTGGGGCTCTGTGCTTTCTTTCGTTCTGAACAAGTGTTACTGTTTTCTGCACAAAAGCGAATCTGCGAAGCAATGGGAACACTTCTCTTTCCCAGGCACAGAGAAGGTGCTAGCAGGGAATTCTCTGCCTGCTTTTCCCCAGTACTCTGCAAGCTCTCCAGGACAACATAGAATCTGGGGCTCTGTGCTTTCTTTCGTTCTGAACAAGTGTTATTGTTTTCTGCACAAAAGCGATTCTGCGAAGCAATGTGAACACTTCTGCTTCCCAGGCACAGAGAAGGTGCTAGCAGGGAATTCTCTGCCTGCCTTTCCCCAGTGCTCTGCACGCTCTGCAGGACAACATAAAATCTGGGGCTCTGTGCTTTCTTTCGTTCTGAACAAGTGTTATTGTTTTCTGCACAAAAGCGATTCTGCGAAGCAATGGGAACACTTCTGTTTCCCAGGCACAGAGAAGGTGCTAGCAGGGAATTCTCTGCCTGCCTTTCCCCAGTGCTCTGCAAGCTCTCCAGGACAACATAAAATCTGGGGCTCTGTGCTTTCTTTCGTCTGAACAAGTGTTACTGTTTTCTGCACAAAAGCGATTCTGCGAAGCAATGTGAACACTTCTGCTTCCCAGGCACAGAGAAGGTGCTAGCAGGGAATTCTCTGCCTGCTTTTCCCCAGTGCTCTGCAAGCTCTCCAGGACAACATAAAATCTGGGGCTCTGTGCTTTCTTTCGTTCTGAACAAGTGTTACTGTTTTCTGCACAAAAGCGATTCTGCGAAGCAATGGGAACACTTCTGTTTCCCAGGCACAGAGAAGGTGCTAGCAGGGAATTCTCTGCCTGCTTTTCCCCAGTGCTCTGCAAGCTCTCCAGGACAACATAAAATCTGGGGCTCTGTGCTTTCTTTCGTACTGAACAAGTGTTACTGTTTTCTGCACACAAGCGATTCTGCGAAGCAATGTGAACACTTCTGCTTCCCAGGCACAGAGAAGGTGCTAGCAGGGAATTCTCTGCCTGCCTTTCCCCAGTGCTCTGCAAGCTCTCCAGGACAACATAAAATCTGGGGCTCTGTGCTTTCTTTCGTTCTGAACAAGTGTTACTGTTTTCTGCACAAAAGCGATTCTGCCAAGCAATGTGAACAGTCACAGAGAAGGTGCTAGCAGGGAATTCTCTGCCTGCCTTTCCCCAGTGCTCTGCAAGCTCTCCAGGACAACATAAAATCTGGGGCTCTGTGCTTTCTTTCGTCTCAACAAGTGTTACTGTTTTCTGCACAAAAGCGATTCTGCGAAGCAATGTGAACAAGCACAGAGAAGGTGCTAGCAGGGAATTCTCTGCCTGCCTTTCCCCAGTGCTCTGCAAGCTCTCCAGGACAACATAAAATCTGGGGCTCTGTGCTTTCTTTCGTTCTGAACAAGTGTTACTGTTTTCTGCACAAAAGCGATTCTGCGAAGCAATGTGAACACTTCTGCTTCCCAGGCACAGAGAAGGTGCTAGCAGGGAATTCTCTGCCTGCCTTTCCCCAGTGCTCTGCACGCTCTGCAGGACAACATAAAATCTGGGGCTCTGTGCTTTCTTTCGTTCTGAACAAGTGTTACTGTTTTCTGCACAAAAGCGATTCTGCGAAGCAATGGGAACACTTCTGTTTCCCAGGCACAGAGAAGGTGCTAGCAGGGAATTCTCTGCTTGCTTTTCCCCACTGCTCTGCAAGCTCTCCAGGACAACATAAAATCTGGGGCTCTGTGCTTTCTTTCGTTCTGAACAAGTGTTATTGTTTTCTGCACAAAAGCGATTCTGCGAAGCAATGTGAACACTTCTGCTTCCCAGGCACAGAGAAGGTGCTAGCAGGGAATTCTCTGCCTGCCTTTCCCCAGTGCTCTGCAAGCTCTCCAGGACAACATAAAATCTGGGGCTCTGTGCTTTCTTTCCTTCTGAACAAGTGTTACTGTTTTCTGCACAAAAGCGATTCTGCGAAGGAATGTGAACAGGCACAGAGAAGGTGCTAGCAGGGAATTCTCTGCTTGCTTTTCCCCAGAGCTCTGCAAGCTCTCCAGGACAACATAAAATCTGGGGCTCTGTGCTTTCTTTCGTACTGAACAAGTGTTACTGTTTTCTGCACAAAAGCGATTCTGCGAAGCAATGTGAACAGGCACAGAGAAGGTGCTAGCAGGGAATTCTCTGCCTGCCTTTCCCCAGTGCTCTGCAAGCTCTCCAGGACAACATAAAATCTGGGGCTCTGTGCTTTCTTTCGTTCTGAACAAGTGTTACTGTTTTCTGCACAAAAGCGATTCTGCGAAGCAATGGGAACACTTCTGTTTCCCAGGCACAGAGAAGGTGCTAGCAGGGAATTCTCTGCCTGCTTTTCCCCAGTGCTCTGCAAGCTCTCCAGGACAACATAAAATCTGGGGCTCTGTGCTTTCTTTCCTTCTGAACAAGTGTTACTGTTTTCTGCACAAAAGCGATTCTGCGAAGCAATGTGAACACTTCTGCTTTCCAGGCACAGAGAAGGTGCTAGCAGGGAATTCTCTGCCTGCCTTTCCCCAGTGCTCTGCAAGCTCTCCAGGACAACATAAAATCTGGGGCTCTGTGCTTTCTTTCGTTCTGAACAAGTGTTACTGTTTTCTGCACAAAAGCGATTCTGCGAAGCAATGTGAACACTTCTGTTTCCCAGACACAGAGAAGGTGCTAGCAGGGAATTCTCTGCCTGCTTTTCCCCAGTGCTCTGCAAGCTCTCCAGGACAACATAAAATCTGGGGCTCTGTGCTTTCTTTCGTACTGAACAAGTGTTACTGTTTTCTGCACACAAGCGATTCTGCGAAGCAATGTGAACACTTCTGCTTCCCAGGCACAGAGAAGGTGCTAGCAGGGAATTCTCTGCCTGCCTTTCCCCAGTGCTCTGCAAGCTCTCCAGGACAACATAAAATCTGGGGCTCTGTGCTTTCTTTCCTTCTGAACAAGTGTTACTGTTTTCTGCACAAAAGCGATACTGCTAAGAAATGTGAACACTTCTGCTTCCCAGGCACAGAGAAGGTGCTAGCAGGGAATTCTCTGCCTGCCTTTCCCCAGTGCTCTGCACGCTCTGCAGGACAACATAAAATCTGGGGCTCTGTGCTTTCTTTCGTTCTGAACAAGTGTTACTGTTTTCTGCACAAAAGCGATTCTGCGAAGCAATGGGAACACTTCTGTTTCCCAGGCACAGACAAGGTGCTAGCAGGGAATTCTCTGCCTGCCTTTCCCCAGTGCTCTGCAAGCTCTCCAGGACAACATAAAATCTGGGGCTCTGTGCTTTCTTTCGTCTGAACAAGTGTTACTGTTTTCTGCACAAAAGCGATTCTGCGAAGCAATGTGAACACTTCTGCTTCCCAGGCACAGAGAAGGTGCTAGCAGGGAATTCTCTGCCTGCTTTTCCCCAGTGCTCTGCAAGCTCTCCAGGACAACATAAAATCTGGGGCTCTGTGCTTTCTTTCGTTCTGAACAAGTGTTACTGTTTTCTGCACAAAAGCGATTCTGCGAAGCAATGGGAACACTTCTGTTTCCCAGGCACAGAGAAGGTGCTAGCAGGGAATTCTCTGCCTGCTTTTCCCCAGTGCTCTGCAAGCTCTCCAGGACAACATAAAATCTGGGGCTCTGTGCTTTCTTTCGTCTCAACAAGTGTTACTGTTTTCTGCACAAAAGCGATTCTGCGAAGCAATGTGAACACTTCTGCTTCCCAGGCACAGAGAAGGTGCTAGCAGGGAATTCTCTGCCTGCCTTTCCCCAGTGCTCTGCAAGCTCTCCAGGACAACATAAAATCTGGGGCTCTGTGCTTTCTTTCGTTCTGAACAAGTGTTACTGTTTTCTGCACAAAAGCGATTCTGCCAAGCAATGTGAACAGTCACAGAGAAGGTGCTAGCAGGGAATTCTCTGCCTGCCTTTCCCCAGTGCTCTGCAAGCTCTCCAGGACAACATAAAATCTGGGGCTCTGTGCTTTCTTTCGTCTCAACAAGTGTTACTGTTTTCTGCACAAAAGCGATTCTGCGAAGCAATGTGAACAGGCACAGAGAAGGTGCTAGCAGGGAATTCTCTGCCTGCCTTTCCCCAGTGCTCTGCAAGCTCTCCAGGACAACATAAAATCTGGGGCTCTGTGCTTTCTTTCGTTCTGAACAAGTGTTACTGTTTTCTGCAGAAAAGCGATTCTGCGAAGCAATGTGAACACTTCTGCTTCCCAGGCACAGAGAAGGTGCTAGCAGGGAATTCTCTGCCTGCCTTTCCCCAGTGCTCTGCACGCTCTGCAGGACAACATAAAATCTGGGGCTCTGTGCTTTCTTTCGTTCTGAACAAGTGTTACTGTTTTCTGCACAAAAGCCATTCTGCGAAGCAATGGGAACACTTCTGTTTCCCAGGCACAGAGAAGGTGCTAGCAGGGAATTCTCTGCTTGCTTTTCCCCACTGCTCTGCAAGCTCTCCAGGACAACATAAAATCTGGGGCTCTGTGCTTTCTTTCGTTCTGAACAAGTGTTATTGTTTTCTGCACAAAAGCGATTCTGCGAAGCAATGTGAACACTTCTGCTTCCCAGGCACAGAGAAGGTGCTAGCAGGGAATTCTCTGCCTGCCTTTCCCCAGTGCTCTGCAAGCTCTCCAGGACAACATAAAATCTGGGGCTCTGTGCTTTCTTTCGTTCTGAACAAGTGTTACTGTTTTCTGCACAAAAGCGATTCTGCGAAGCAATGTGAACACTTCTGTTTCCCAGGCACAGAGAAGGTGCTAGCAGGGAATTCTCTGCCTGCTTTTCCCCAGTACTCTGCAAGCTCTCCAGGACAACATAAAATCTGGGGCTCTGTGCTTTCTTTCCTTCTGAACAAGTGTTACTGTTTTCTGCACAAAAGCGATTCTGCGAAGCAATGTGAACACTTCTGTTTCCCAGGCACAGAGAAGGTGCTAGCAGGGAATTCTCTGCCTGCTTTTCCCCAGTACTCTGCAAGCTCTCCAGCACAACATAAAATATGGGGCTCTGTGCTTTCTTTCCTTCTGAACAAGTGTTACTGTTTTCTGCACAAAAGCGATTCTGCGAAGGAATGTGAACAGGCACAGAGAAGGTGCTAGCAGGGAATTCTCTGCTTGCTTTTCCCCAGAGCTCTGCAAGCTCTCCAGGACAACATAAAATCTGGGGCTCTGTGCTTTCTTTCGTCTCAACAAGTGTTACTGTTTTCTGCACAAAAGCGATTCTGCGAAGCAATGTGAACAGGCACAGAGAAGGTGCTAGCAGGGAATTCTCTGCCTGCCTTTCCCCAGTGCTCTGCAAGCTCTCCAGGACAACATAAAATCTGGGGCTCTGTGCTTTCTTTCGTTCTGAACAAGTGTTACTGTTTTCTGCACAAAAGCGATTCTGCGAAGCAATGGGAACACTTCTGTTTCCCAGGCACAGAGAAGGTGCTAGCAGGGAATTCTCTGCCTGCTTTTCCCCAGTGCTCTGCAAGCTCTCCAGGACAACATAAAATCTGGGGCTCTGTGCTTTCTTTCCTTCTGAACAAGTGTTACTGTTTTCTGCACAAAAGCGATTCTGCGAAGCAATGTGAACAGGCACAGAGAATGTGCTAGCAGGGAATTCTCTGCCTGCCTTTCCCCAGTGCTCTGCAAGCTCTCCAGGACAACAGCAAATCTGGGGCTCTGTGCTTTCTTTCGTTCTGAACAAGTGTTATTGTTTTCTGCACAAAAGCGATTCTGCGAAGCAATGTGAACACTTCTGCTTCCCAGGCACAGAGAAGGTGCTAGCAGGGAATTCTCTGCCTGCTTTTCCCCAGTGCTCTGCAAGCTCTCCAGGACAACATAAAATCTGGGGCTCTGTGCTTTCTTTCGTTCTGAACAAGTGTTATTGTTTTCTGCACAAAAGCGATTCTGCGAAGCAATGTGAACACTTCTGTTTCCCAGACACAGAGAAGGTGCTAGCAGGGAATTCTCTGCCTGCTTTTCCCCAGTGCTCTGCAAGCTCTCCAGGACAACATAAAATCTGGGGCTCTGTGCTTTCTTTTGTTCTGAACAAGTGTTACTGTTTTCTGCACAAAAGCGATTCTGCGAAGCAATGGGAACACTGCTGCTTCCCAGGCACAGAGAAGGTGCTAGCAGGGAATTCTCTGCCTGCCTTTCCCCAGTGCTCTGCAAGCTCTCCAGGACAACATAAAATCTGGGGCTCTGTGCTTTCCTTCGTTCTGAACAAGTGTTATTGTTTTCTGCACAAAAGCGATTCTGCGAAGCAATGTGAACACTTCTGTTTCCCAGGCACAGAGAAGGTGCTAGCAGGAAATTCTCTGCCTGCCTTTCACCAGTGCTCTGCAAGCTCTCCAGGACAACATAAAATCTGGGGCTCTGTGCTTTCTTTCGTCTGAACAAGTGTTACTGTTTTCTGCACAAAAGCGATTCTGCCAAGCAATGTGAACAGGCACAGAGAAGGTGCTAGCAGGGAATTCTCTGCCTGCCTTTCCCCAGTGCTCTGCAAGCTCTCCAGGACAACATAAAATCTGGGGCTCTGTGCTTTCTTTCGTTCTGAACAAGTGTTACTGTTTTCTGCACAAAAGCGATTCTGCGAAGCAATGTGAAGACTTCTGCTTCCCAGGCACAGAGAAGGTGCTAGCAGGGAATTCTCTGCCTGCCTTTCACCAGTGCTCTGCAAGCTCTCCAGGACAACAGCAAATCTGGGGCTCTGTGCTTTCTTTCGTTCTGAACAAGTGTTATTGTTTTCTGCACAAAAGCTATTCTGCGAAGCAATGTGAACACTTCTGTTTCCCAGGCACAGAGAAGGTGCTAGCAGGGAATTCTCTGCCTGCTTTTCCCCAGTGCTCTGCAAGCTCTCCAGGACAACATAAAATCTGGGGCTCTGTGCTTTCTTTCGTTCTGAACAAGTGTTACTGTTTTCTGCACAAAAGCGATTCTGCGAAGCAATGGGAACACTTCTGTTTCCCAGGCACAGAGAAGGTGCTAGCAGGGAATTCTCTGCCTGCCTTTCCCCAGTGCTCTGCAAGCTCTCCAGGACAACATAAAATCTGGGGCTCTGTGCTTTCTTTCGTTCTGAACAAGTGTTACTGTTTTCTGCACAAAAGCGATTCTGCCAAGCAATCTGAACACTTCTGCTTCCCAGGCACAGAGAAGGTGCTAGCAGGGAATTCTCTGCTTGCTTTTCCCCAGTGCTCTGCAAGCTCTCCAGGACAACATAAAATCTGGGGCTCTGTGCTTTCTTTCGTTCTGAACAAGTGTTATTGTTTTCTGCACAAAAGCGATTCTGCGAAGCAATGGGAACACTTCTGCTTCCCAGGCACAGAGAAGGTGCTAGCAGGGAATTCTCTGCCTGCCTTTCCCCAGTGCTCTGCAAGCTCTCCAGGACAACATAAAATCTGGGGCTCTGTGCTTTCTTTCGTTCTGAACAAGTGTTACTGTTTTCTGCACAAAAGCGATTCTGCGAAGCAATGTGAACACTTCTGCTTCCCAGGCACAGAGAAGGTGCTAGCAGGGAATTCTCTGCCTGCTTTTCCCCAGTGCTCTGCAAGCTCTCCAGGACAACATAAAATCTGGGGCTCTGTGCTTTCTTTTGTTCTGAACAAGTGTTACTGTTTTCTGCACAAAAGCGATTCTGCGAAGCAATGTGAACACTTCTGCTTCCCAGGCACAGAGAAGGTGCTAGCAGGGAATTCTCTGCCTGCCTTTCCCCAGTGCTCTGCAAGCTCTCCAGGACAACATAAAATCTGGGGCTCTGTGCTTTCTTTCCTTCTGAACAAGTGTTACTGTTTTCTGCAGAAAAGCGATTCTGCGAAGCAATGGGAACACTTCTGTTTCCCAGGCACAGAGAAGGTGCTAGCAGGGAATTCTCTGCCTGCCTTTCCCCAGTGCTCTGCAAGCTCTCCAGGACAACATAAAATCTGGGGCTCTGTGCTTTCTTTCCTTCTGAACAAGTGTTACTGTTTTCTGCACAAAAGCGATTCTGCGAAGCAATGTGAACAGGCACAGAGAATGTGCTAGCAGGGAATTCTCTGCCTGCCTTTCCCCAGTGCTCTGCAAGCTCTCCAGGACAACAGCAAATCTGGGGCTCTGTGCTTTCTTTCGTTCTGAACAAGTGTTATTGTTTTCTGCACAAAAGCGATTCTGCGAAGCAATGTGAACACTTCTGCTTCCCAGGCACAGAGAAGGTGCTAGCAGGGAATTCTCTGCCTGCTTTTCCCCAGTGCTCTGCAAGCTCTCCAGGACAACATAAAATCTGGGGCTCTGTGCTTTCTTTCGTTCTGAACAAGTGTTATTGTTTTCTGCACAAAAGCGATTCTGCGAAGCAATGTGAACACTTCTGTTTCCCAGACACAGAGAAGGTGCTAGCAGGGAATTCTCTGCCTGCTTTTCCCCAGTGCTCTGCAAGCTCTCCAGGACAACATAAAATCTGGGGCTCTGTGCTTTCTTTTGTTCTGAACAAGTGTTACTGTTTTCTGCACAAAAGCGATTCTGCGAAGCAATGGGAACACTGCTGCTTCCCAGGCACAGAGAAGGTGCTAGCAGGGAATTCTCTGCCTGCCTTTCCCCAGTGCTCTGCAAGCTCTCCAGGACAACATAAAATCTGGGGCTCTGTGCTTTCCTTCGTTCTGAACAAGTGTTATTGTTTTCTGCACAAAAGCGATTCTGCGAAGCAATGTGAACACTTCTGTTTCCCAGGCACAGAGAAGGTGCTAGCAGGAAATTCTCTGCCTGCCTTTCACCAGTGCTCTGCAAGCTCTCCAGGACAACATAAAATCTGGGGCTCTGTGCTTTCTTTCGTCTGAACAAGTGTTACTGTTTTCTGCACAAAAGCGATTCTGCCAAGCAATGTGAACAGGCACAGAGAAGGTGCTAGCAGGGAATTCTCTGCCTGCCTTTCCCCAGTGCTCTGCAAGCTCTCCAGGACAACATAAAATCTGGGGCTCTGTGCTTTCTTTCGTTCTGAACAAGTGTTACTGTTTTCTGCACAAAAGCGATTCTGCGAAGCAATGTGAAGACTTCTGCTTCCCAGGCACAGAGAAGGTGCTAGCAGGGAATTCTCTGCCTGCCTTTCACCAGTGCTCTGCAAGCTCTCCAGGACAACAGCAAATCTGGGGCTCTGTGCTTTCTTTCGTTCTGAACAAGTGTTATTGTTTTCTGCACAAAAGATATTCTGCGAAGCAATGTGAACACTTCTGTTTCCCAGGCACAGAGAAGGTGCTAGCAGGGAATTCTCTGCCTGCTTTTCCCCAGTGCTCTGCAAGCTCTCCAGGACAACATAAAATCTGGGGCTCTGTGCTTTCTTTCGTTCTGAACAAGTGTTACTGTTTTCTGCACAAAAGCGATTCTGCGAAGCAATGGGAACACTTCTGTTTCCCAGGCACAGAGAAGGTGCTAGCAGGGAATTCTCTGCCTGCCTTTCCCCAGTGCTCTGCAAGCTCTCCAGGACAACATAAAATCTGGGGCTCTGTGCTTTCTTTCGTTCTGAACAAGTGTTACTGTTTTCTGCACAAAAGCGATTCTGCCAAGCAATCTGAACACTTCTGCTTCCCAGGCACAGAGAAGGTGCTAGCAGGGAATTCTCTGCTTGCTTTTCCCCAGTGCTCTGCAAGCTCTCCAGGACAACATAAAATCTGGGGCTCTGTGCTTTCTTTCGTTCTGAACAAGTGTTATTGTTTTCTGCACAAAAGCGATTCTGCGAAGCAATGTGAACACTTCTGCTTCCCAGGCACAGAGAAGGTGCTAGCAGGGAATTCTCTGCCTGCCTTTCCCCAGTGCTCTGCAAGCTCTCCAGGACAACATAAAATCTGGGGCTCTGTGCTTTCTTTCGTTCTGAACAAGTGTTACTGTTTTCTGCACAAAAGCGATTCTGCGAAGCAATGTGAACACTTCTGCTTCCCAGGCACAGAGAAGGTGCTAGCAGGGAATTCTCTGCCTGCTTTTCCCCAGTGCTCTGCAAGCTCTCCAGGACAACATAAAATCTGGGGCTCTGTGCTTTCTTTTGTTCTGAACAAGTGTTACTGTTTTCTGCACAAAAGCGATTCTGCGAAGCAATGTGAACACTTCTGCTTCCCAGGCACAGAGAAGGTGCTAGCAGGGAATTCTCTGCCTGCCTTTCCCCAGTGCTCTGCAAGCTCTCCAGGACAACATAAAATCTGGGGCTCTGTGCTTTCTTTCCTTCTGAACAAGTGTTACTGTTTTCTGCAGAAAAGCGATTCTGCGAAGCAATGGGAACACTTCTGTTTCCCAGGCACAGAGAAGGTGCTAGCAGGGAATTCTCTGCCTGCCTTTCCCCAGTGCTCTGCAAGCTCTCCAGGACAACATAAAATCTGGGGCTCTGTGCTTTCTTTCCTTCTGAACAAGTGTTACTGTTTTCTGCACAAAAGCGATTCTGCGAAGCAATGTGAACACTTCTGCTTCCCAGGCACAGAGAAGGTGCTAGCAGGGAATTCTCTGCCTGCTTTTCCCCAGTGCTCTGCAAGCTCTCCAGGACAACATAAAATCTGGGGCTCTGTGCTTTCTTTCGTTCTGAACAAGTGTTATTGTTTTCTGCACAAAAGCGATTCTGCGAAGCAATGTGAACACTTCTGCTTCCCAGGCACAGAGAAGGTGCTAGCAGGGAATTCTCTGCCTGCCTTTCCCCAGTGCTCTGCAAGCTCTCCAGGACAACATAAAATCTGGGGCTCTGTGCTTTCTTTCGTTCTGAACAAGTGTTACTGTTTTCTGCACAAAAGCGATTCTGCGAAGCAATGTGAACACTTCTGCTTCCCAGGCACAGAGAAGGTGCTAGCAGGGAATTCTCTGCCTGCTTTTCCCCAGTGCTCTGCAAGCTCTCCAGGACAACATAAAATCTGGGGCTCTGTGCTTTCTTTTGTTCTGAACAAGTGTTACTGTTTTCTGCACAAAAGCGATTCTGCGAAGCAATGTGAACACTTCTGCTTCCCAGGCACAGAGAAGGTGCTAGCAGGGAATTCTCTGCCTGCCTTTCCCCAGTGCTCTGCAAGCTCTCCAGGACAACATAAAATCTGGGGCTCTGTGCTTTCTTTCCTTCTGAACAAGTGTTACTGTTTTCTGCAGAAAAGCGATTCTGCCAAGCAATGTGAACACTTCTGTTTCCCAGGCACAGAGAAGGTGCTAGCAGGGAATTCTCTGCCTGCTTTTCCCCAGTGCTCTGCAAGCTCTCCAGGACAACATAAAATCTGGGGCTCTGTGCTTTCTTTCGTTCTGAACAAGTGTTAGTGTTTTCTGCACAAAAGCGATTCTGCGAAGCAATGGGAACACTTCTGTTTCCCAGGCACAGAGAAGGTGCTAGCAGGGAATTCTCTGCTTGCTTTTCCCCAGTGCTCTGCAAGCTCTCCAGGACAACATAAAATCTGGGGCTCTGTGCTTTCTTTCGTTCTGAACAAGTGTTATTGTTTTCTGCACAAAAGCGATTCTGCGAAGCAATGTGAACACTTCTGCTTCCCAGGCACAGAGAAGGTGCTAGCAGGGAATTCTCTGCCTGCCTTTCCCCAGTGCTCTGCAAGCTCTCCAGGACAACATAAAATCTGGGGCTCTGTGCTTTCTTTTGTTCTGAACAAGTGTTACTGTTTTCTGCACAAAAGCGATTCTGCGAAGCAATGTGAACACTTCTGTTTCCCAGGCACAGAGAAGGTGCTAGCAGGGAATTCTCTGCTTGCTTTTCCCCAGTGCTCTGCAAGCTCTCCAGGACAACATAAAATCTGGGGCTCTGTGCTTTCTTTCGTTCTGAACAAGTGTTATTGTTTTCTGCACAAAAGCGATTCTGCGAAGCAATGTGAACACTTCTGCTTCCCAGGCACAGAGAAGGTGCTAGCAGGGAATTCTCTGCCTGCCTTTCCCCAGTGCTCTGCAAGCTCTCCAGGACAACATAAAATCTGGGGCTCTGTGCTTTCTTTCCTTCTGAACAAGTGTTACTGTTTTCTGCACAAAAGCGATTCTGCGAAGGAATGTGAACAGGCACAGAGAAGGTGCTAGCAGGGAATTCTCTGCTTGCTTTTCCCCAGAGCTCTGCAAGCTCTCCAGGACAACATAAAATCTGGGGCTCTGTGCTTTCTTTCGTCTCAACAAGTGTTACTGTTTTCTGCACAAAAGCGATTCTGCGAAGCAATGTGAACAGGCACAGAGAAGGTGCTAGCAGGGAATTCTCTGCCTGCCTTTCCCCAGTGCTCTGCAAGCTCTCCAGGACAACATAAAATCTGGGGCTCTGTGCTTTCTTTCGTTCTGAACAAGTGTTACTGTTTTCTGCACAAAAGCGATTCTGCGAAGCAATGGGAACACTTCTGTTTCCCAGGCACAGAGAAGGTGCTAGCAGGGAATTCTCTGCCTGCTTTTCCCCAGTGCTCTGCAAGCTCTCCAGGACAACATAAAATCTGGGGCTCTGTGCTTTCTTTCCTTCTGAACAAGTGTTACTGTTTTCTGCACAAAAGCGATTCTGCGAAGCAATGTGAACAGGCACAGAGAATGTGCTAGCAGGGAATTCTCTGCCTGCCTTTCCCCAGTGCTCTGCAAGCTCTCCAGGACAACAGCAAATCTGGGGCTCTGTGCTTTCTTTCGTTCTGAACAAGTGTTATTGTTTTCTGCACAAAAGCGATTCTGCGAAGCAATGTGAACACTTCTGCTTCCCAGGCACAGAGAAGGTGCTAGCAGGGAATTCTCTGCCTGCTTTTCCCCAGTGCTCTGCAAGCTCTCCAGGACAACATAAAATCTGGGGCTCTGTGCTTTCTTTCGTTCTGAACAAGTGTTATTGTTTTCTGCACAAAAGCGATTCTGCGAAGCAATGTGAACACTTCTGTTTCCCAGACACAGAGAAGGTGCTAGCAGGGAATTCTCTGCCTGCTTTTCCCCAGTGCTCTGCAAGCTCTCCAGGACAACATAAAATCTGGGGCTCTGTGCTTTCTTTTGTTCTGAACAAGTGTTACTGTTTTCTGCACAAAAGCGATTCTGCGAAGCAATGGGAACACTGCTGCTTCCCAGGCACAGAGAAGGTGCTAGCAGGGAATTCTCTGCCTGCCTTTCCCCAGTGCTCTGCAAGCTCTCCAGGACAACATAAAATCTGGGGCTCTGTGCTTTCCTTCGTTCTGAACAAGTGTTATTGTTTTCTGCACAAAAGCGATTCTGCGAAGCAATGTGAACACTTCTGTTTCCCAGGCACAGAGAAGGTGCTAGCAGGAAATTCTCTGCCTGCCTTTCACCAGTGCTCTGCAAGCTCTCCAGGACAACATAAAATCTGGGGCTCTGTGCTTTCTTTCGTCTGAACAAGTGTTACTGTTTTCTGCACAAAAGCGATTCTGCCAAGCAATGTGAACAGGCACAGAGAAGGTGCTAGCAGGGAATTCTCTGCCTGCCTTTCCCCAGTGCTCTGCAAGCTCTCCAGGACAACATAAAATCTGGGGCTCTGTGCTTTCTTTCGTTCTGAACAAGTGTTACTGTTTTCTGCACAAAAGCGATTCTGCGAAGCAATGTGAAGACTTCTGCTTCCCAGGCACAGAGAAGGTGCTAGCAGGGAATTCTCTGCCTGCCTTTCACCAGTGCTCTGCAAGCTCTCCAGGACAACAGCAAATCTGGGGCTCTGTGCTTTCTTTCGTTCTGAACAAGTGTTATTGTTTTCTGCACAAAAGCTATTCTGCGAAGCAATGTGAACACTTCTGTTTCCCAGGCACAGAGAAGGTGCTAGCAGGGAATTCTCTGCCTGCTTTTCCCCAGTGCTCTGCAAGCTCTCCAGGACAACATAAAATCTGGGGCTCTGTGCTTTCTTTCGTTCTGAACAAGTGTTACTGTTTTCTGCACAAAAGCGATTCTGCGAAGCAATGGGAACACTTCTGTTTCCCAGGCACAGAGAAGGTGCTAGCAGGGAATTCTCTGCCTGCCTTTCCCCAGTGCTCTGCAAGCTCTCCAGGACAACATAAAATCTGGGGCTCTGTGCTTTCTTTCGTTCTGAACAAGTGTTACTGTTTTCTGCACAAAAGCGATTCTGCCAAGCAATCTGAACACTTCTGCTTCCCAGGCACAGAGAAGGTGCTAGCAGGGAATTCTCTGCTTGCTTTTCCCCAGTGCTCTGCAAGCTCTCCAGGACAACATAAAATCTGGGGCTCTGTGCTTTCTTTCGTTCTGAACAAGTGTTATTGTTTTCTGCACAAAAGCGATTCTGCGAAGCAATGTGAACACTTCTGCTTCCCAGGCACAGAGAAGGTGCTAGCAGGGAATTCTCTGCCTGCCTTTCCCCAGTGCTCTGCAAGCTCTCCAGGACAACATAAAATCTGGGGCTCTGTGCTTTCTTTCGTTCTGAACAAGTGTTACTGTTTTCTGCACAAAAGCGATTCTGCGAAGCAATGGGAACACTTCTGCTTCCCAGGCACAGAGAAGGTGCTAGCAGGGAATTCTCTGCCTGCTTTTCCCCAGTGCTCTGCAAGCTCTCCAGGACAACATAAAATCTGGGGCTCTGTGCTTTCTTTTGTTCTGAACAAGTGTTACTGTTTTCTGCACAAAAGCGATTCTGCGAAGCAATGTGAACACTTCTGCTTCCCAGGCACAGAGAAGGTGCTAGCAGGGAATTCTCTGCCTGCCTTTCCCCAGTGCTCTGCAAGCTCTCCAGGACAACATAAAATCTGGGGCTCTGTGCTTTCTTTCCTTCTGAACAAGTGTTACTGTTTTCTGCAGAAAAGCGATTCTGCGAAGCAATGGGAACACTTCTGTTTCCCAGGCACAGAGAAGGTGCTAGCAGGGAATTCTCTGCCTGCCTTTCCCCAGTGCTCTGCAAGCTCTCCAGGACAACATAAAATCTGGGGCTCTGTGCTTTCTTTCCTTCTGAACAAGTGTTACTGTTTTCTGCACAAAAGCGATTCTGCGAAGCAATGTGAACACTTCTGCTTCCCAGGCACAGAGAAGGTGCTAGCAGGGAATTCTCTGCTTGCTTTTCCCCAGTGCTCTGCAAGCTCTCCAGGACAACATAAAATCTGGGGCTCTGTGCTTTCTTTCGTTCTGAACAAGTGTTATTGTTTTCTGCACAAAAGCGATTCTGCGAAGCAATGTGAACACTTCTGCTTCCCAGGCACAGAGAAGGTGCTAGCAGGGAATTCTCTGCCTGCCTTTCCCCAGTGCTCTGCAAGCTCTCCAGGACAACATAAAATCTGGGGCTCTGTGCTTTCTTTCGTTCTGAACAAGTGTTACTGTTTTCTGCACAAAAGCGATTCTGCGAAGCAATGTGAACACTTCTGCTTCCCAGGCACAGAGAAGGTGCTAGCAGGGAATTCTCTGCCTGCTTTTCCCCAGTGCTCTGCAAGCTCTCCAGGACAACATAAAATCTGGGGCTCTGTGCTTTCTTTTGTTCTGAACAAGTGTTACTGTTTTCTGCACAAAAGCGATTCTGCGAAGCAATGTGAACACTTCTGCTTCCCAGGCACAGAGAAGGTGCTAGCAGGGAATTCTCTGCCTGCCTTTCCCCAGTGCTCTGCAAGCTCTCCAGGACAACATAAAATCTGGGGCTCTGTGCTTTCTTTCCTTCTGAACAAGTGTTACTGTTTTCTGCAGAAAAGCGATTCTGCGAAGCAATGTGAACACTTCTGTTTCCCAGGCACAGAGAAGGTGCTAGCAGGGAATTCTCTGCCTGCTTTTCCCCAGTGCTCTGCAAGCTCTCCAGGACAACATAAAATCTGGGGCTCTGTGCTTTCTTTCGTTCTGAACAAGTGTTAGTGTTTTCTGCACAAAAGCGATTCTGCGAAGCAATGGGAACACTTCTGTTTCCCAGGCACAGAGAAGGTGCTAGCAGGGAATTCTCTGCTTGCTTTTCCCCAGTGCTCTGCAAGCTCTCCAGGACAACATAAAATCTGGGGCTCTGTGCTTTCTTTCGTTCTGAACAAGTGTTATTGTTTTCTGCACAAAAGCGATTCTGCGAAGCAATGTGAACACTTCTGCTTCCCAGGCACAGAGAAGGTGCTAGCAGGGAATTCTCTGCCTGCCTTTCCCCAGTGCTCTGCAAGCTCTCCAGGACAACATAAAATCTGGGGCTCTGTGCTTTCTTTTGTTCTGAACAAGTGTTACTGTTTTCTGCACAAAAGCGATTCTGCGAAGCAATGTGAACACTTCTGTTTCCCAGGCACAGAGAAGGTGCTAGCAGGGAATTCTCTGCTTGCTTTTCCCCAGTGCTCTGCAAGCTCTCCAGGACAACATAAAATCTGGGGCTCTGTGCTTTCTTTCGTTCTGAACAAGTGTTATTGTTTTCTGCACAAAAGCGATTCTGCGAAGCAATGTGAACACTTCTGCTTCCCAGGCACAGAGAAGGTGCTAGCAGGGAATTCTCTGCCTGCCTTTCCCCAGTGCTCTGCAAGCTCTCCAGGACAACATAAAATCTGGGGCTCTGTGCTTTCTTTCCTTCTGAACAAGTGTTACTGTTTTCTGCACAAAAGCGATTCTGCGAAGGAATGTGAACAGGCACAGAGAAGGTGCTAGCAGGGAATTCTCTGCTTGCTTTTCCCCAGAGCTCTGCAAGCTCTCCAGGACAACATAAAATCTGGGGCTCTGTGCTTTCTTTCGTCTCAACAAGTGTTACTGTTTTCTGCACAAAAGCGATTCTGCGAAGCAATGTGAACAGGCACAGAGAAGGTGCTAGCAGGGAATTCTCTGCCTGCCTTTCCCCAGTGCTCTGCAAGCTCTCCAGGACAACATAAAATCTGGGGCTCTGTGCTTTCTTTCGTTCTGAACAAGTGTTACTGTTTTCTGCACAAAAGCGATTCTGCGAAGCAATGGGAACACTTCTGTTTCCCAGGCACAGAGAAGGTGCTAGCAGGGAATTCTCTGCCTGCTTTTCCCCAGTGCTCTGCAAGCTCTCCAGGACAACATAAAATCTGGGGCTCTGTGCTTTCTTTCCTTCTGAACAAGTGTTACTGTTTTCTGCACAAAAGCGATTCTGCGAAGCAATGTGAACAGGCACAGAGAATGTGCTAGCAGGGAATTCTCTGCCTGCCTTTCCCCAGTGCTCTGCAAGCTCTCCAGGACAACAGCAAATCTGGGGCTCTGTGCTTTCTTTCGTTCTGAACAAGTGTTAGTGTTTTCTGCACAAAAGCGATTCTGCGAAGCAATGTGAACACTTCTGCTTCCCAGGCACAGAGAAGGTGCTAGCAGGGCATTCTCTGCCTGCTTTTCCCCAGTGCTCTGCAAGCTCTCCAGGACAACATAAAATCTGGGGCTCTGTGCTTTCTTTCGTTCTGAACAAGTGTTATTGTTTTCTGCACAAAAGCGATTCTGCGAAGCAATGTGAACACTTCTGTTTCCCAGACACAGAGAAGGTGCTAGCAGGGAATTCTCTGCCTGCTTTTCCCCAGTGCTCTGCAAGCTCTCCAGGACAACATAAAATCTGGGGCTCTGTGCTTTCTTTTGTTCTGAACAAGTGTTACTGTTTTCTGCACAAAAGCGATTCTGCGAAGCAATGGGAACACTGCTGCTTCCCAGGCACAGAGAAGGTGCTAGCAGGGAATTCTCTGCCTGCCTTTCCCCAGTGCTCTGCAAGCTCTCCAGGACAACATAAAATCTGGGGCTCTGTGCTTTCCTTCGTTCTGAACAAGTGTTATTGTTTTCTGCACAAAAGCGATTCTGCGAAGCAATGTGAACACTTCTGTTTCCCAGGCACAGAGAAGGTGCTAGCAGGAAATTCTCTGCCTGCCTTTCACCAGTGCTCTGCAAGCTCTCCAGGACAACATAAAATCTGGGGCTCTGTGCTTTCTTTCGTCTGAACAAGTGTTACTGTTTTCTGCACAAAAGCGATTCTGCCAAGCAATGTGAACAGGCACAGAGAAGGTGCTAGCAGGGAATTCTCTGCCTGCCTTTCCCCAGTGCTCTGCAAGCTCTCCAGGACAACATAAAATCTGGGGCTCTGTGCTTTCTTTCGTTCTGAACAAGTGTTACTGTTGTCTGCACAAAAGCGATTCTGCGAAGCAATGTGAAGACTTCTGCTTCCCAGGCACAGAGAAGGTGCTAGCAGGGAATTCTCTGCCTGCCTTTCACCAGTGCTCTGCAAGCTCTCCAGGACAACAGCAAATCTGGGGCTCTGTGCTTTCTTTCGTTCTGAACAAGTGTTATTGTTTTCTGCACAAAAGCTATTCTGCGAAGCAATGTGAACACTTCTGTTTCCCAGGCACAGAGAAGGTGCTAGCAGGGAATTCTCTGCCTGCTTTTCCCCAGTGCTCTGCAAGCTCTCCAGGACAACATAAAATCTGGGGCTCTGTGCTTTCTTTCGTTCTGAACAAGTGTTACTGTTTTCTGCACAAAAGCGATTCTGCGAAGCAATGGGAACACTTCTGTTTCCCAGGCACAGAGAAGGTGCTAGCAGGGAATTCTCTGCCTGCCTTTCCCCAGTGCTCTGCAAGCTCTCCAGGACAACATAAAATCTGGGGCTCTGTGCTTTCTTTCGTTCTGAACAAGTGTTACTGTTTTCTGCACAAAAGCGATTCTGCCAAGCAATCTGAACACTTCTGCTTCCCAGGCACAGAGAAGGTGCTAGCAGGGAATTCTCTGCTTGCTTTTCCCCAGTGCTCTGCAAGCTCTCCAGGACAACATAAAATCTGGGGCTCTGTGCTTTCTTTCGTTCTGAACAAGTGTTATTGTTTTCTGCACAAAAGCGATTCTGCGAAGCAATGTGAACACTTCTGTTTCCCAGGCACAGAGAAGGTGCTAGCAGGGAATTCTCTGCCTGCCTTTCCCCAGTGCTCTGCAAGCTCTCCAGGACAACATAAAATCTGGGGCTCTGTGCTTTCTTTCGTTCTGAACAAGTGTTACTGTTTTCTGCACAAAAGCGATTCTGCGAAGCAATGTGAACACTTCTGCTTCCCAGGCACAGAGAAGGTGCTAGCAGGGAATTCTCTGCCTGCTTTTCCCCAGTGCTCTGCAAGCTCTCCAGGACAACATAAAATCTGGGGCTCTGTGCTTTCTTTAGTTCTGAACAAGTGTTACTGTTTTCTGCACAAAAGCGATTCTGCGAAGCAATGTGAACACTTCTGCTTCCCAGGCACAGAGAAGGTGCTAGCAGGGAATTCTCTGCCTGCCTTTCCCCAGTGCTCTGCAAGCTCTCCAGGACAACATAAAATCTGGGGCTCTGTGCTTTCTTTCCTTCTGAACAAGTGTTACTGTTTTCTGCAGAAAAGCGATTCTGCGAAGCAATGGGAACACTTCTGTTTCCCAGGCACAGAGAAGGTGCTAGCAGGGAATTCTCTGCCTGCCTTTCCCCAGTGCTCTGCAAGCTCTCCAGGACAACATAAAATCTGGGGCTCTGTGCTTTCTTTCCTTCTGAACAAGTGTTACTGTTTTCTGCACAAAAGCGATTCTGCGAAGCAATGTGAACACTTCTGCTTCCCAGGCACAGAGAAGGTGCTAGCAGGGAATTCTCTGCTTGCTTTTCCCCAGTGCTCTGCAAGCTCTCCAGGACAACATAAAATCTGGGGCTCTGTGCTTTCTTTCCTTCTGAACAAGTGTTATTGTTTTCTGCACAAAAGCGATTCTGCGAAGCAATGTGAACACTTCTGCTTCCCAGGCACAGAGAAGGTGCTAGCAGGGAATTCTCTGCCTGCCTTTCCCCAGTGCTCTGCAAGCTCTCCAGGACAACATAAAATCTGGGGCTCTGTGCTTTCTTTCGTTCTGAACAAGTGTTACTGTTTTCTGCACAAAAGCGATTCTGCGAAGCAATGTGAACACTTCTGCTTCCCAGGCACAGAGAAGGTGCTAGCAGGGAATTCTCTGCCTGCTTTTCCCCAGTGCTCTGCAAGCTCTCCAGGACAACATAAAATCTGGGGCTCTGTGCTTTCTTTTGTTCTGAACAAGTGTTACTGTTTTCTGCACAAAAGCGATTCTGCGAAGCAATGTGAACACTTCTGCTTCCCAGGCACAGAGAAGGTGCTAGCAGGGAATTCTCTGCCTGCCTTTCCCCAGTGCTCTGCAAGCTCTCCAGGACAACATAAAATCTGGGGCTCTGTGCTTTCTTTCCTTCTGAACAAGTGTTACTGTTTTCTGCAGAAAAGCGATTCTGCCAAGCAATGTGAACACTTCTGTTTCCCAGGCACAGAGAAGGTGCTAGCAGGGAATTCTCTGCCTGCTTTTCCCCAGTGCTCTGCAAGCTCTCCAGCACAACATAAAATCTGGGGCTCTGTGCTTTCTTTCGTTCTGAACAAGTGTTAGTGTTTTCTGCACAAAAGCGATTCTGCGAAGCAATGGGAACACTTCTGCTTCCCAGGCACAGAGAAGGTGCTAGCAGGGAATTCTCTGCTTGCTTTTCCCCAGTGCTCTGCAAGCTCTCCAGGACAACATAAAATCTGGGGCTCTGTGCTTTCTTTCGTTCTGAACAAGTGTTATTGTTTTCTGCACAAAAGCGATTCTGCGAAGCAATGTGAACACTTCTGCTTCCCAGGCACAGAGAAGGTGCTAGCAGGGAATTCTCTGCCTGCCTTTCCCCAGTGCTCTGCAAGCTCTCCAGGACAACATAAAATCTGGGGCTCTGTGCTTTCTTTTGTTCTGAACAAGTGTTACTGTTTTCTGCACAAAAGCGATTCTGCGAAGCAATGTGAACACTTCTGCTTCCCAGGCACAGAGAAGGTGCTAGCAGGGAATTCTCTGCCTGCCTTTCCCCAGTGCTCTGCAAGCTCTCCAGGACAACATAAAATCTGGGGCTCTGTGCTTTCTTTCCTTCTGAACAAGTGTTACTGTTTTCTGCAGAAAAGCGATTCTGCGAAGCAATGGGAACACTTCTGTTTCCCAGGCACAGAGAAGGTGCTAGCAGGGAATTCTCTGCCTGCCTTTCCCCAGTGCTCTGCAAGCTCTCCAGGACAACATAAAATCTGGGGCTCTGTGCTTTCTTTCCTTCTGAACAAGTGTTACTGTTTTCTGCACAAAAGCGATTCTGCCAAGCAATGTGAACACTTCTGCTTCCCAGGCACAGAGAAGGTGCTAGCAGGGAATTCTCTGCTTGCTTTTCCCCAGTGCTCTGCAAGCTCTCCAGGACAACATAAAATCTGGGGCTCTGTGCTTTCTTTCGTTCTGAACAAGTGTTATTGTTTTCTGCACAAAAGCGATTCTGCGAAGCAATGTGAACACTTCTGCTTCCCAGGCACAGAGAAGGTGCTAGCAGGGAATTCTCTGCCTGCCTTTCCCCAGTGCTCTGCAAGCTCTCCAGGACAACATAAAATCTGGGGCTCTGTGCTTTCTTTCGTTCTGAACAAGTGTTACTGTTTTCTGCACAAAAGCGATTCTGCGAAGCAATGGGAACACTTCTGTTTCCCAGGCACAGAGAAGGTGCTAGCAGGGAATTCTCTGCCTGCCTTTCCCCAGTGCTCTGCAAGCTCTCCAGGACAACATAAAATCTGGGGCTCTGTGCTTTCTTTCGTTCTGAACAAGTGTTACTGTTTTCTGCACAAAAGCGATTCTGCCAAGCAATGTGAACACTTCTGCTTCCCAGGCACAGAGAAGGTGCTAGCAGGGAATTCTCTGCTTGCTTTTCCCCAGTGCTCTGCAAGCTCTCCAGGACAACATAAAATCTGGGGCTCTGTGCTTTCTTTCGTTCTGAACAAGTGTTATTGTTTTCTGCACAAAAGCGATTCTGCGAAGCAATGTGAACACTTCTGCTTCCCAGGCACAGAGAAGGTGCTAGCAGGGAATTCTCTGCCTGCTTTTCCCCAGTGCTCTGCAAGCTCTCCAGGACAACATAAAATCTGGGGCTCTGTGCTTTCTTTCGTACTGAACAAGTGTTACTGTTTTCTGCACAAAACGATTCTGCGAAGCAATGTGAACACTTCTGCTTCCCAGGCACAGAGAAGGTGCTAGCAGGGAATTCTCTGCTTGCTTTTCCCCAGTGCTCTGCAAGCTCTCCAGGACAACATAAAATCTGGGGCTCTGTGCTTTCTTTCGTTCTGAACAAGTGTTACTGTTTTCTGCACAAAAGCGATTCTGCCAAGCAATGTGAACACTTCTGTTTCCCAGGCACAGAGAAGGTGCTAGCAGGGAATTCTCTGCCTGCTTTTCCCCAGTGCTCTGCAAGCTCTCCAGGACAACATAAAATCTGGGGCTCTGTGCTTTCTTTCGTTCTGAACAAGTGTTATTGTTTTCTGCACAAAAGCGATTCTGCGAAGCAATGGGAACACTTCTGTTTCCCAGGCACAGAGAAGGTGCTAGCAGGGAATTCTTTGCCTGCTTTTCCCCAGTGCTCTGCAAGCTCTCCAGGACAACATAAAATCTGGGGCTCTGTGCTTTCTTTCGTTCTGAACAAGTGTTACTGTTTTCTGCACAAAAGCGATTCTGCCAAGCAATGTGAACACTTCTTTTTCCCAGGCACAGAGAAGGTGCTAGCAGGGAATTCTCTGCCTGCTTTTCCCCAGTGCTCTGCAAGCTCTCCAGGACAACATAAAATATGGGGCTCTGTGCTTTCTTTCCTTCTGAACAAGTGTTACTGTTTTCTGCACAAAAGCGATTCTGCGAAGCAATGGGAACACTTCTCTTTCCCAGGCACAGAGAAGGTGCTAGCAGGGAATTCTCTGCCTGCCTTTCCCCAGTGCTCTGCAAGCTCTCCAGGACAACATAAAATCTGGGGCTCTGTGCTTTCTTTCGTTCTGAACAAGTGTTACTGTTTTCTGCACAAAAGCGATTCTGCCAAGCAATGGGAACACTGCTGCTTCCCAGGCACAGAGAAGGTGCTAGCAGGGAATTCTCTGCCTGCCTTTCCCCAGTGCTCTGCAAGCTCTCCAGGACAACATAAAATCTGGGGCTCTGTGCTTTCTTTCGTTCTGAACAAGTGTTACTGTTTTCTGCACAAAAGCGATTCTGCGAAGCAATGTGAACACTTCTGCTTCCCAGGCACAGAGAAGGTGCTAGCAGGGAATTCTCTGCCTGCTTTTCCCCAGTGCTCTGCAAGCTCTCCAGGACAACATAAAATCTGGGGCTCTGTGCTTTCTTTTGTTTTGAACAAGTGTTACTGTTTTCTGCACAAAAGCGATTCTGCGAAGCAATGTGAACACTTCTGCTTCCCAGGCACAGAGAAGGTGCTAGCAGGGAATTCTCTGCCTGCCTTTCCCCAGTGCTCTGCAAGCTCTCCAGGACAACATAAAATCTGGGGCTCTGTGCTTTCTTTCCTTCTGAACAAGTGTTACTGTTTTCTGCAGAAAAGCGATTCTGCCAAGCAATGTGAACACTTCTGTTTCCCAGGCACAGAGAAGGTGCTAGCAGGGAATTCTCTGCCTGCTTTTCCCCAGTGCTCTGCAAGCTCTCCAGGACAACATAAAATCTGGGGCTCTGTGCTTTCTTTCGTTCTGAACAAGTGTTAGTGTTTTCTGCACAAAAGCGATTCTGCGAAGCAATGGGAACACTTCTGTTTCCCAGGCACAGAGAAGGTGCTAGCAGGGAATTCTCTGCCTGCTTTTCCCCAGTGCTCTGCAAGCTCTCCAGGACAACATAAAATCTGGGGCTCTGTGCTTTCTTTCGTACTGAACAAGTGTTACTGTTTTCTGCACAAAACGATTCTGCGAAGCAATGTGAACACTTCTGCTTCCCAGGCACAGAGAAGGTGCTAGCAGGGAATTCTCTGCCTGCCTTTCCCCAGTGCTCTGCAAGCTCTCCAGGACAACATAAAATCTGGGGCTCTGTGCTTTCTTTCGTTCTGAACAAGTGTTACTGTTTTCTGCACAAAAGCGATTCTGCGAAGCAATGTGAACACTTCTGTTTCCCAGAAACAGAGAAGGTGCTAGCAGGGAATTCTCTGCCTGCTTTTCCCCAGTGCTCTGCAAGCTCTCCAGGACAACATAAAATCTGGGGCTCTGTGCTTTCTTTCGTTCTGAACAAGTGTTACTGTTTTCTGCACAAAAGCGATTCTGCGAAGCAATGGGAACACTTCTGTTTCCCAGGCACAGAGAAGGTGCTAGCAGGGAATTCTCTGCCTGCCTTTCCCCAGTGCTCTGCAAGCTCTCCAGGACAACATAAAATCTGGGGCTCTGTGCTTTCCTTCGTTCTGAACAAGTGTTATTGTTTTCTGCACAAAAGCGATTCTGCGAAGCAATGTGAACAGTTCTGTTTCCCAGGCACAGAGAAGGTGCTAGCAGGGAATTCTCTGCCTGCTTTTCCCCAGTGCTCTGCAAGCTCTCCAGGACAACATAAAATCTGGGGCTCTGTGCTTTCTTTCGTTCTGAACAAGTGTTACTGTTTTCTGCACAAAAGCGATTCTGCGAAGCAATGTGAACACTTCTGCTTCCCAGGCACAGAGAAGGTGCTAGCAGGGAATTCTCTGCCTGCCTTTCCCCAGTGCTCTGCAAGCTCTCCAGGACAACATAAAAATCTGGGGCTCTGTGCTTTCTTTCGTTCTGAACAAGTGTTAGTGTTTTCTGCACAAAAGCGATTCTGCCAAGCAATGTGAACACTTCTGTTTCCCAGGCACAGAGAAGGTGCTAGCAGGGAATTCTCTGCCTGCTTTTCCCCAGTGCTCTGCAAGCTCTCCAGGACAACATAAAATCTGGGGCTCTGTGCTTTCTTTCGTTCTGAACAAGTGTTACTGTTTTCTGCACAAAAGCGATTCTGCGAAGCAATGGGAACACTTCTGTTTCCCAGGCACAGAGAAGGTGCTAGCAGGGAATTCTCTGCCTGCCTTTCCCCAGTGCTCTGCAAGCTCTCCAGGACAACATAAAATCTGGGGCTCTGTGCTTTCTTTTGTTCTGAACAAGTGTTACTGTTTTCTGCACAAAAGCGATTCTGCGAAGCAATGGGAACACTTCTGCTTCCCAGGCACAGAGAAGGTGCTAGCAGGGAATTCTCTGCCTGCCTTTCCCCAGTGCTCTGCAAGCTCTCCAGGACAACATAAAATCTGGGGCTCTGTGCTTTCTTTCGTTCTGAACAAGTGTTACTGTTTTCTGCACAAAAGCGATACTGCTAAGAAATGTGAACACTTCTGTTTCCCAGGCACAGAGAAGGTGCTAGCAGGGAATTCTCTGCCTGCTTTTCCCCAGTGCTCTGCAAGCTCTCCAGGACAACATAAAATCTGGGGCTCTGTGCTTTCTTCCGTTCTGAACAAGTGTTACTGTTTTCTGCACAAAAGCGGTTCTGCGAAGCAATGGGAACACTTCTGTTTCCCAGGCACAGAGAAGGTGCTAGCAGGGAATTCTCTGCCTGCTTTTCCCCAGTGCTCTGCAAGCTCTCCAGGACAACATAAAATCTGGGGCTCTGTGCTTTCTTTCGTACTGAACAAGTGTTACTGTTTTCTGCACAAAAGCGATTCTGCGAAGCAATGGGAACACTTCTGTTTCCCAGGCACAGAGAAGGTGCTAGCAGGGAATTCTCTGCCTGCTTTTCCCCAGTGCTCTGCAAGCTCTCCAGGACAACATAAAATCTGGGGCTCTGTGCTTTCTTTCGTTCTGAACAAGTGTTACTGTTTTCTGCACAAAAGCGATTCTGCGAAGCAATGGGAACACTTCTGTTTCCCAGGCACAGAGAAGGTGCTAGCAGGGAATTCTCTGCCTGCTTTTCCCCAGTGCTCTGCAAGCTCTCCAGGACAACATAAAATCTGGGGCTCTGTGCTTTCTTTCGTTCTGAACAAGTGTTAGTGTTTTCTGCACAAAAGCGATTCTGCGAAGCAATGGGAACACTTCTGTTTCCCAGGCACAGAGAAGGTGCTAGCAGGGAATTCTCTGCCTGCTTTTCCCCAGTGCTCTGCAAGCTCTCCAGGACAACATAAAATCTGGGGCTCTGTGCTTTCTTTCGTACTGAACAAGTGTTACTGTTTTCTGCACAAAAGCGATTCTGCCAAGCAATGTGAACACTTCTGCTTCCCAGGCACAGAGAAGGTGCTAGCAGGGAATTCTCTGCTTGCTTTTCCCCAGTGCTCTGCAAGCTCTCCAGGACAACATAAAATCTGGGGCTCTGTGCTTTCTTTCGTTCTGAACAAGTGTTACTGTTTTCTGCACAAAAGCGATTCTGCGAAGCAATGTGAACACTTCTGTTTCCTAGGCACAGAGAAGGTGCTAGCAGGGAATTCTCTGCCTGCTTTTCCCCAGTGCTCTGCAAGCTCTCCAGGACAACATAAAATCTGGGGCTCTGTGCTTTCTTTCGTTCTGAACAAGTGTTAGTGTTTTCTGCACAAAAGCGATTCTGCGAAGCAATGGGAACACTTCTGTTTCCCAGGCACAGAGAAGGTGCTAGCAGGGAATTCTCTGCCTGCTTTTCCCCAGTGCTCTGCAAGCTCTCCAGGACAACATAAAATCTGGGGCTCTGTGCTTTCTTTCGTACTGAACAAGTGTTACTGTTTTCTGCACAAAAGCGATTCTGCGAAGCAATGTGAACACTTCTGCTTCCCAGGCACAGAGAAGGTGCTAGCAGGGAATTCTCTGCCTGCCTTTCCCCAGTGCTCTGCAAGCTCTCCAGGACAACATAAAATCTGGGGCTCTGTGCTTTCTTTCGTTCTGAACAAGTGTTACTGTTTTCTGCACAAAAGCGATTCTGCGAAGCAATGTGAACACTTCTGCTTCCCAGGCACAGAGAAGGTGCTAGCAGGGAATTCTCTGCCTGCCTTTCCCCAGTGCTCTGCAAGCTCTCCAGGACAACATAAAATCTGGGGCTCTGTGCTTTCTTTCCTTCTGAACAAGTGTTACTGTTTTCTGCACAAAAGCGATTCTGCGAAGCAATGGGAACACTTCTGTTTCCCAGGCACAGAGAAGGTGCTAGCAGGGAATTCTCTGCCTGCCTTTCCCCAGTGATCTGCAAGCTCTCCAGGACAACATAAAAATCTGGGGCTCTGTGCTTTCTTTCGTTCTGAACAAGTGTTATTGTTTTCTGCACAAAAGCGATTCTGCGAAGCAATGTGAACACTTCTGTTTCCCAGGCACAGAGAAGGTGCTAGCAGGGAATTCTCTGCCTGCTTTTCCCCAGTACTCTGCAAGCTCTCCAGGACAACATAAAATCTGGGGCTCTGTGCTTTCTTTCGTTCTGAACAAGTTTTAGTGTTTTCTGCACAAAAGCGATTCTGCGAAGCAATGGGAACACTTCTGTTTCCCAGGCACAGAGAAGGTGCTAGCAGGGAATTCTCTGCCTGCTTTTCCCCAGTGCTCTGCAAGCTCTCCAGGACAACATAAAATCTGGGGCTCTGTGCTTTCTTTCGTTCTGAACAAGTGTTACTGTTTTCTGCACAAAAGCGATTCTGCGAAGCAATGTGAACACTTCTGCTTCCCAGGCACAGAGAAGGTGCTAGCAGGGAATTCTCTGCTTGCTTTTCCCCAGTGCTCTGCAAGCTCTCCAGGACAACATAAAATCTGGGGCTCTGTGCTTTCTTTCGTTCTGAACAAGTGTTATTGTTTTCTGCACAAAAGCGATTCTGCGAAGCAATGTGAACACTTCTGTTTCCCAGGCACAGAGAAGGTGCTAGCAGGGAATTCTCTGCCTGCTTTTCACCAGTGCTCTGCAAGCTCTCCAGGACAACATAAAATCTGGGGCTCTGTGCTTTCTTTTGTTCTGAACAAGTGTTACTGTTTTCTGCACAAAAGCGATTCTGCGAAGCAATGGGAACACTTCTGCTTCCCAGGCACAGAGAAGGTGCTAGCAGGGAATTCTCTGCCTGCCTTTCCCCAGTGCTCTGCAAGCTCTCCAGGACAACATAAAATCTGGGGCTCTGTGCTTTCTTTCGTTCTGAACAAGTGTTACTGTTTTCTGCACAAAAGCGATTCTGCGAAGCAATGTGAACACTTCTGTTTCCCAGGCACAGAGAAGGTGCTAGCAGGGAATTCTCTGCCTGCTTTTCCCCAGTGCTCTGCAAGCTCTCCAGGACAACATAAAATATGGGGCTCTGTGCTTTCTTTCCTTCTGAACAAGTGTTACTGTTTTCTGCACAAAAGCGTTACTGCTAAGAAATGTGAACACTTCTGTTTCCCAGGCACAGAGAAGGTGCTAGCAGGGAATTCTCTGCCTGCTTTTCCCCAGTGCTCTGCAAGCTCTCCAGGACAACATAAAATCTGGGGCTCTGTGCTTTCTTCCGTTCTGAACAAGTGTTACTGTTTTCTGCACAAAAGCGATTCTGCGAAGCAATGGGAACACTTCTGTTTCCCAGGCACAGAGAAGGTGCTAGCAGGGAATTCTCTGCCTGCTTTTCCCCAGTGCTCTGCAAGCTCTCCAGGACAACATAAAATCTGGGGCTCTGTGCTTTCTTTCGTACTGAACAAGTGTTACTGTTTTCTGCACAAAAGCGATTCTGCGAAGCAATGGGAACACTTCTGTTTCCCAGGCACAGAGAAGGTGCTAGCAGGGAATTCTCTGCCTGCTTTTCCCCAGTGCTCTGCAAGCTCTCCAGGACAACATAAAATCTGGGGCTCTGTGCTTTCTTTCGTTCTGAACAAGTGTTACTGTTTTCTGCACAAAAGCGATTCTGCGAAGCAATGGGAACACTTCTGTTTCCCAGGCACAGAGAAGGTGCTAGCAGGGAATTCTCTGCCTGCTTTTCCCCAGTGCTCTGCAAGCTCTCCAGGACAACATAAATTCTGGGGCTCTGTGCTTTCTTTTGTTCTGAACAAGTGTTACTGTTTTCTGCACAAAAGCGATTCTGCGAAGCAATGTGAACACTTCTGCTTCCCAGGCACAGAGAAGGTGCTAGCAGGGAATTCTCTGCCTGCCTTTCCCCAGTGCTCTGCAAGCTCTCCAGGACAACATAAAAATCTGGGGCTCTGTGCTTTCTTTCGTTCTGAACAAGTGTTACTGTTTTCTGCACAAAAGCGATTCTGCCAAGCAATGTGAACACTTCTGTTTCCCAGGCACAGAGAAGGTGCTAGCAGGGAATTCTCTGCCTGCTTTTCCCCAGTGCTCTGCAAGCTCTCCAGGACAACATAAAATCTGGGGCTCTGTGCTTTCTTTCGTTCTGAACAAGTGTTACTGTTTTCTGCACAAAAGCGATACTGCTAAGAAATGTGAACACTTCTGTTTCCCAGGCACAGAGAAGGTGCTAGCAGGGAATTCTCTGCCTGCTTTTCCCCAGTGCTCTGCAAGCTCTCCAGGACAACATAAAATCTGGGGCTCTGTGCTTTCTTCCGTTCTGAACAAGTGTTACTGTTTTCTGCACAAAAGCGATTCTGCGAAGCAATGGGAACACTTCTGTTTCCCAGGCACAGAGAAGGTGCTAGCAGGGAATTCTCTGCCTGCTTTTCCCCAGTGCTCTGCAAGCTCTCCAGGACAACATAAAATCTGGGGCTCTGTGCTTTCTTTCGTACTGAACAAGTGTTACTGTTTTCTGCACAAAAGCGATTCTGCGAAGCAATGGGAACACTTCTGTTTCCCAGGCACAGAGAAGGTGCTAGCAGGGAATTCTCTGCCTGCTTTTCCCCAGTGCTCTGCAAGCTCTCCAGGACAACATAAAATCTGGGGCTCTGTGCTTTCTTTCGTTCTGAAAAAGTGTTACTGTTGTCTGCACAAAAGCGATTCTGCGAAGCAATGTGAACACTTCTGCTTCCCAGGCACAGAGAAGGTGCTAGCAGGGAATTCTCTGCCTGCCTTTCCCCAGTGCTCTGCAAGCTCTCCAGGACAACATAAAATCTGGGGCTCTGTGCTTTCTTTCCTTCTGAACAAGTGTTACTGTTTTCTGCACAAAAGCGATTCTGCCAAGCAATGTGAACACTTCTGTTTCCCAGGCACAGAGAAGGTGCTAGCAGGGAATTCTCTGCTTGCTTTTCCCCAGTGCTCTGCAAGCTCTCCAGGACAACATAAAATCTGGGGCTCTGTGCTTTCTTTCGTTCTGAACAAGTGTTATTGTTTTCTGCACAAAAGCGATTCTGCGAAGCAATGTGAACACTTCTGCTTCCCAGGCACAGAGAAGGTGCTAGCAGGGAATTCTCTGCCTGCCTTTCCCCAGTGCTCTGCAAGCTCTCCAGGACAACATAAAATCTGGGGCTCTGTGCTTTCTTTCGTTCTGAACAAGTGTTACTGTTTTCTGCACAAAAGCGATTCTGCGAAGCAATGTGAACACTTCTGCTTCCCAGGCACAGAGAAGGTGCTAGCAGGGAATTCTCTGCCTGCCTTTCCCCAGTGCTCTGCAAGCTCTCCAGGACAACATAAATTCTGGGGCTCTGTGCTTTCTTTTGTTCTGAACAAGTGTTACTGTTTTCTGCACAAAAGCGATTCTGCGAAGCAATGTGAACACTTCTGCTTCCCAGGCACAGAGAAGGTGCTAGCAGGGAATTCTCTGCCTGCCTTTCCCCAGTGCTCTGCAAGCTCTCCAGGACAACATAAAATCTGGGGCTCTGTGCTTTCTTTCCTTCTGAACAAGTGTTACTGTTTTCTGCACAAAAGCGATTCTGCGAAGCAATGGGAACACTTCTGTTTCCCAGGCACAGAGAAGGTGCTAGCAGGGAATTCTCTGCCTGCCTTTCCCCAGTGATCTGCAAGCTCTCCAGGACAACATAAAAATCTGGGGCTCTGTGCTTTCTTTCGTTCTGAACAAGTGTTATTGTTTTCTGCACAAAAGCGATTCTGCGAAGCAATGTGAACACTTCTGTTTCCCAGGCACAGAGAAGGTGCTAGCAGGGAATTCTCTGCCTGCTTTTCCCCAGTACTCTGCAAGCTCTCCAGGACAACATAAAATCTGGGGCTCTGTGCTTTCTTTCGTTCTGAACAAGTGTTAGTGTTTTCTGCACAAAAGCGATTCTGCGAAGCAATGGGAACACTTCTGTTTCCCAGGCACAGAGAAGGTGCTAGCAGGGAATTCTCTGCCTGCTTTTCCCCAGTGCTCTGCAAGCTCTCCAGGACAACATAAAATCTGGGGCTCTGTGCTTTCTTTCGTACTGAACAAGTGTTACTGTTTTCTGCACAAAAGCGATTCTGCGAAGCAATGTGAACACTTCTGCTTCCCAGGCACAGAGAAGGTGCTAGCAGGGAATTCTCTGCTTGCTTTTCCCCAGTGCTCTGCAAGCTCTCCAGGACAACATAAAATCTGGGGCTCTGTGCTTTCTTTCGTTCTGAACAAGTGTTACTGTTTTCTGCACAAAAGCGATTCTGCGAAGCAATGTGAACACTTCTGTTTCCCAGGCACAGAGAAGGTGCTAGCAGGGAATTCTCTGCCTGCTTTTCACCAGTGCTCTGCAAGCTCTCCAGGACAACATAAAATCTGGGGCTCTGTGCTTTCTTTTGTTCTGAACAAGTGTTACTGTTTTCTGCACAAAAGCGATTCTGCGAAGCAATGGGAACACTTGTGCTTCCCAGGCACAGAGAAGGTGCTAGCAGGGAATTCTCTGCCTGCCTTTCCCCAGTGCTCTGCAAGCTCTCCAGGACAACATAAAATATGGGGCTCTGTGCTTTCTTTCGTTCTGAACAAGTGTTACTGTTTTCTGCACAAAAGCGATTCTGCGAAGCAATGTGAACACTTCTGTTTCCCAGGCACAGAGAAGGTGCTAGCAGGGAATTCTCTGCCTGCTTTTCCCCAGTGCTCTGCAAGCTCTCCAGGACAACATAAAATATGGGGCTCTGTGCTTTCTTTCCTTCTGAACAAGTGTTACTGTTTTCTGCACAAAAGCGATACTGCTAAGAAATGTGAACACTTCTGTTTCCCAGGCACAGAGAAGGTGCTAGCAGGGAATTCTCTGCCTGCTTTTCCCCAGTGCTCTGCAAGCTCTCCAGGACAACATAAAATCTGGGGCTCTGTGCTTTCTTCCGTTCTGAACAAGTGTTACTGTTTTCTGCACAAAAGCGATTCTGCGAAGCAATGGGAACACTTCTGTTTCCCAGGCACAGAGAAGGTGCTAGCAGGGAATTCTCTGCCTGCTTTTCCCCAGTGCTCTGCAAGCTCTCCAGGACAACATAAAATCTGGGGCTCTGTGCTTTCTTTCGTTCTGAACAAGTGTTACTGTTTTCTGCACAAAAGCGATTCTGCGAAGCAATGGGAACACTTCTGTTTCCCAGGCACAGAGAAGGTGCTAGCAGGGAATTCTCTGCCTGCTTTTCCCCAGTGCTCTGCAAGCTCTCCAGGACAACATAAATTCTGGGGCTCTGTGCTTTCTTTTGTTCTGAACAAGTGTTACTGTTTTCTGCACAAAAGCGATTCTGCGAAGCAATGTGAACACTTCTGCTTCCCAGGCACAGAGAAGGTGCTAGCAGGGAATTCTCTGCCTGCTTTTCCCCAGTGCTCTGCAAGCTCTCCAGGACAACATAAAATCTGGGGCTCTGTGCTTTCTTTCGTTCTGAACAAGTGTTACTGTTTTCTGCACAAAAGCGATTCTGCGAAGCAATGGGAACACTTCTGTTTCCCAGGCACAGAGAAGGTGCTAGCAGGGAATTCTCTGCCTGCTTTTCCCCAGTGCTCTGCAAGCTCTCCAGGACAACATAAAATCTGGGGCTCTGTGCTTTCTTTCGTTCTGAAAAAGTGTTACTGTTGTCTGCACAAAAGCGATTCTGCGAAGCAATGTGAACACTTCTGCTTCCCAGGCACAGAGAAGGTGCTAGCAGGGAATTCTCTGCCTGCCTTTCCCCAGTGCTCTGCAAGCTCTCCAGGACAACATAAAATCTGGGGCTCTGTGCTTTCTTTCGTACTGAACAAGTGTTACTGTTTTCTGCACAAAAGCGATTCTGCGAAGCAATGTGAACACTTCTGTTTCCTAGGCACAGAGAAGGTGCTAGCAGGGAATTCTCTGCCTGCTTTTCCCCAGTGCTCTGCAAGCTCTCCAGGACAACATAAAATCTGGGGCTCTGTGCTTTCTTTCGTTCTGAACAAGTGTTACTGTTTTCTGCACAAAAGCGATTCTGCGAAGCAATGGGAACACTTCTGTTTCCCAGGCACAGAGAAGGTGCTAGCAGGGAATTCTCTGCCTGCTTTTCCCCAGTGCTCTGCAAGCTCTCCAGGACAACATAAAATCTGGGGCTCTGTGCTTTCTTTCGTACTGAACAAGTGTTACTGTTTTCTGCACAAAAGCGATTCTGCGAAGCAATGTGAACACTTCTGCTTCCCAGGCACAGAGAAGGTGCTAGCAGGGAATTCTCTGCATGCTTTTCCCCAGTGCTCTGCAAGCTCTCCAGGACAACATAAAATCTGGGGCTCTGTGCTTTCTTTCGTTCTGAACAAGTGTTACTGTTTTCTGCACAAAAGCGATTCTGCGAAGCAATGGGAACACTTCTGTTTCCCAGGCACAGAGAAGGTGCTAGCAGGGAATTCTCTGCCTGCCTTTCCCCAGTGCTCTGCAAGCTCTCCAGGACAACATAAAATCTGGGGCTCTGTGCTTTCTTTTGTTCTGAACAAGTGTTACTGTTTTCTGCACAAAAGCGATTCTGCGAAGCAATGTGAACACTTCTGCTTCCCAGGCACAGAGAAGGTGCTAGCAGGGAATTCTCTGCCTGCTTTTCCCCAGTGCTCTGCAAGCTCTCCAGGACAACATAAAATCTGGGGCTCTGTGCTTTCTTTCGTACTGAACAAGTGTTACTGTTTTCTGCACAAAAGCGATTCTGCGAAGCAATGGGAACACTTCTGTTTCCCAGGCACAGAGAAGGTGCTAGCAGGGAATTCTCTGCCTGCTTTTCCCCAGTGCTCTGCAAGCTCTCCAGGACAACATAAAATCTGGGGCTCTGTGCTTTCTTTCGTTCTGAACAAGTGTTATTGTTTTCTGCACAAAAGCGATTCTGCGAAGCAATGGGAACACTTCTGTTTCCCAGGCACAGAGAAGGTGCTAGCAGGGAATTCTCTGCCTGCTTTTCCCCAGTGCTCTGCAAGCTCTCCAGGACAACATAAATTCTGGGGCTCTGTGCTTTCTTTTGTTCTGAACAAGTGTTACTGTTTTCTGCACAAAAGCGATTCTGCGAAGCAATGTGAACACTTCTGCTTCCCAGGCACAGAGAAGGTGCTAGCAGGGAATTCTCTGCCTGCCTTTCCCCAGTGCTCTGCAAGCTCTCCAGGACAACATAAAATCTGGGGCTCTGTGCTTTCTTTCGTTCTGAACAAGTGTTACTGTTTTCTGCACAAAAGCGATTCTGCGAAGCAATGGGAACACTTCTGTTTCCCAGGCACAGAGAAGGTGCTAGCAGGGAATTCTCTGCCTGCTTTTCCCCAGTGCTCTGCAAGCTCTCCAGGACAACATAAAATCTGGGGCTCTGTGCTTTCTTTCGTTCTGAAAAAGTGTTACTGTTGTCTGCACAAAAGCGATTCTGCGAAGCAATGTGAACACTTCTGCTTCCCAGGCACAGAGAAGGTGCTAGCAGGGAATTCTCTGCCTGCCTTTCCCCAGTGCTCTGCAAGCTCTCCAGGACAACATAAAATCTGGGGCTCTGTGCTTTCTTTCGTTCTGAACAAGTGTTACTGTTTTCTGCACAAAAGCGATTCTGCCAAGCAATGTGAACACTTCTGTTTCCCAGGCACAGAGAAGGTGCTAGCAGGGAATTCTCTGCCTGCTTTTCCCCAGTGCTCTGCAAGCTCTCCAGGACAACATAAAATCTGGGGCTCTGTGCTTTCTTTCGTTCTGAACAAGTGTTACTGTTTTCTGCACAAAAGCGATTCTGCGAAGCAATGGGAACACTTCTGTTTCCCAGGCACAGAGAAGGTGCTAGCAGGGAATTCTCTGCCTGCCTTTCCCCAGTGCTCTGCAAGCTCTCCAGGACAACATAAAATCTGGGGCTCTGTGCTTTCTTTCCTTCTGAACAAGTGTTACTGTTTTCTGCACAAAAGCGATTCTGCGAAGCAATGTGAACACTTCTGTTTCCCAGGCACAGAGAAGGTGCTAGCAGGGAATTCTCTGCCTGCTTTTCCCCAGTGCTCTGCAAGCTCTCCAGGACAACATAAAATATGGGGCTCTGTGCTTTCTTTCCTTCTGAACAAGTGTTACTGTTTTCTGCACAAAAGCGATACTGCTAAGAAATGTGAACACTTCTGTTTCCCAGGCACAGAGAAGGTGCTAGCAGGGAATTCTCTGCCTGCTTTTCCCCAGTGCTCTGCAAGCTCTCCAGGACAACATAAAATCTGGGGCTCTGTGCTTTCTTCCGTTCTGAACAAGTGTTACTGTTTTCTGCACAAAAGCGATTCTGCGAAGCAATGGGAACACTTCTGTTTCCCAGGCACAGAGAAGGTGCTAGCAGGGAATTCTCTGCCTGCTTTTCCCCAGTGCTCTGCAAGCTCTCCAGGACAACATAAATTCTGGGGCTCTGTGCTTTCTTTCGTTCTGAACAAGTGTTACTGTTTTCTGCACAAAAGCGATTCTGCGAAGCAATGTGAACACTTCTGCTTCCCAGGCACAGAGAAGGTGCTAGCAGGGAATTCTCTGCCTGCCTTTCCCCAGTGCTCTGCAAGCTCTCCAGGACAACATAAAATCTGGGGCTCTGTGCTTTCTTTCGTTCTGAACAAGTCTTACTGTTTTCTGCACAAAAGCGATTCTGCGAAGCAATGTGAACACTTCTGTTTCCCAGGCACAGAGAAGGTGCTAGCAGGGAATTCTCTGCCTGCTTTTCCCCAGTGCTCTGCAAGCTCTCCAGGACAACATAAAATCTGGGGCTCTGTGCTTTCTTTCGTACTGAACAAGTGTTACTGTTTTCTGCACAAAAGCGATTCTGCGAAGCAATGTGAACACTTCTGCTTCCCAGGCACAGAGAAGGTGCTAGCAGGGAATTCTCTGCCTGCCTTTCCCCAGTGCTCTGCAAGCTCTCCAGGACAACATAAAATCTGGGGCTCTGTGCTTTCTTTCGTTCTGAACAAGTGTTACTGTTTTCTGCACAAAAGCGATTCTGCGAAGCAATGGGAACACTTCTGTTTCCCAGGCACAGAGAAGGTGCTAGCAGGGAATTCTCTGCCTGCTTTTCCCCAGTGCTCTGCAAGCTCTCCAGGACAACATAAAATCTGGGGCTCTGTGCTTTCTTTCGTTCTGAACAAGTGTTACTGTTTTCTGCACAAAAGCGATTCTGCGAAGCAATGTGAACACTTCTGCTTCCCAGGCACAGAGAAGGTGCTAGCAGGGAATTCTCTGCCTGCCTTTCCCCAGTGCTCTGCACGCTCTGCAGGACAACATAAAATCTGGGGCTCTGTGCTTTCTTTCGTTCTGAACAAGTGTTATTGTTTTCTGCACAAAAGCGATTCTGCGAAGCAATGTGAACACTTCTGCTTCCCAGGCACAGAGAAGGTGCTAGCAGGGAATTCTCTGCCTGCTTTTACCCAGTACTCTGCAAGCTCTCCAGGACAACATAAAATCTGGGGCTCTGTGCTTTCTTTCCTTCTGAACAAGTGTTACTGTTTTCTGCACAAAAGCGATACTGCTAAGAAATGTGAACACTTCTGTTTCCCAGGCACAGAGAAGGTGCTAGCAGGGAATTCTCTGCCTGCTTTTCCCCAGTGCTCTGCAAGCTCTCCAGGACAACATAAAATCTGGGGCTCTGTGCTTTCTTTCGTTCTGAACAAGTGTTACTGTTTTCTGCACAAAAGCGATTCTGCGAAGCAATGGGAACACTTCTGTTTCCCAGGCACAGAGAAGGTGCTAGCAGGGAATTCTCTGCCTGCTTTTCCCCAGTGCTCTGCAAGCTCTCCAGGACAACATAAAATCTGGGGCTCTGTGCTTTCTTTCGTTCTGAACAAGCGTTACTGTTTTCTGCACAAAAGCGATTCTGCGAAGCAATGGGAACACTTCTGTTTCCCAGGCACAGAGAAGGTGCTAGCAGGGAATTCTCTGCCTGCTTTTCCCCAGTGCTCTGCAAGCTCTCCAGGACAACATAAAATCTGGGGCTCTGTGCTTTCTTTCGTTCTGAACAAGTGTTACTGTTTTCTGCACAAAAGCGATTCTGCGAAGCAATGGGAACACTTCTGTTTCCCAGGCACAGAGAAGGTGCTAGCAGGGAATTCTCTGCCTGCTTTTTCCCAGTGCTCTGCAAGCTCTCCAGGACAACATAAATTCTGGGGCTCTGTGCTTTCTTTTGTTCTGAACAAGTGTTACTGTTTTCTGCACAAAAGCGATTCTGCGAAGCAATGTGAACACTTCTGCTTCCTAGGCACAGAGAAGGTGCTAGCAGGGAATTCTCTGCCTGCCTTTCCCCAGTGCTGTGCAAGCTCTCCAGGACAACATAAAATCTGGGGCTCTGTGCTTTCTTTCGTTCTGAACAAGTGTTACTGTTTTCTGCACAAAAGCGATTCTGCGAAGCAATGTGAACACTTCTGTTTCCCAGGCACAGAGAAGGTGCTAGCAGGGAATTCTCTGCCTGCTTTTCCCCAGTGCTCTGCAAGTTCTCCAGGACAACATAAAATCTGGGGCTCTGTGCTTTCTTTCGTTCTGAAAAAGTGTTACTGTTGTCTGCACAAAAGCGATTCTGCGAAGCAATGTGAACACTTCTGCTTCCCAGGCACAGAGAAGGTGCTAGCAGGGAATTCTCTGCTTGCTTTTCCCCAGTGCTCTGCAAGCTCTCCAGGACAACATAAAATCTGGGGCTCTGTGCTTTCTTTCGTTCTGAACAAGTGTTATTGTTTTCTGCACAAAAGCGATTATGCGAAGCAATGTGAACACTTCTGCTTCCCAGGCACAGAGAAGGTGCTAGCAGGGAATTCTCTGCCTGCTTTTACCCAGTACTCTGCAAGCTCTCCAGGACAACATAAAATCTGGGGCTCTGTGCTTTCTTTCCTTCTGAACAAGTGTTACTGTTTTCTGCACAAAAGCGATACTGCTAAGAAATGTGAACACTTCTGTTTCCCAGGCACAGAGAAGGTGCTAGCAGGGAATTCTCTGCCTGCTTTTCCCCAGTGCTCTGCAAGCTCTCCAGGACAACATAAATTCTGGGGCTCTGTGCTTTCTTTTGTTCTGAACAAGTGTTACTGTTTTCTGCACAAAAGCGATTCTGCGAAGCAATGTGAACACTTCTGCTTCCTAGGCACAGAGAAGGTGCTAGCAGGGAATTCTCTGCCTGCCTTTCCCCAGTGCTCTGCAAGCTCTCCAGGACAACATAAAATCTGGGGCTCTGTGCTTTCTTTCGTTCTGAACAAGTGTTACTGTTTTCTGCACAAAAGCGATTCTGCCAAGCAATGTGAACACTTCTGTTTCCCAGGCACAGAGAAGGTGCTAGCAGGGAATTCTCTGCCTGCTTTTCCCCAGTACTCTGCAAGCTCTCCAGCACAACATAAAATATGGGGCTCTGTGCTTTCTTTCCTTCTGAACAAGTGTTACTGTTTTCTGCACAAAAGCGATACTGCTAAGAAATGTGAACACTTCTGTTTCCCAGGCACAGAGAAGGTGCTAGCAGGGAATTCTCTGCCTGCTTTTCCCCAGTGCTCTGCAAGCTCTCCAGGACAACATAAAATCTGGGGCTCTGTGCTTTCTTTCGTTCTGAACAAGTGTTACTGTTTTCTGCACAAAAGCGATTCTGCGAAGCAATGGGAACACTTCTGTTTCCCAGGCACAGAGAAGGTGCTAGCAGGGAATTCTCTGCCTGCTTTTCCCCAGTGCTCTGCAAGCTCTCCAGGACAACATAAAATCTGGGGCTCTGTGCTTTCTTTCGTACTGAACAAGTGTTACTGTTTTCTGCACAAAAGCGATTCTGCGAAGCAATGGGAACACTTCTGTTTCCCAGGCACAGAGAAGGTGCTAGCAGGGAATTCTCTGCCTGCTTTTCCCCAGTGCTCTGCAAGCTCTCCAGGACAACATAAAATCTGGGGCTCTGTGCTTTCTTTCGTTCTGAACAAGTTTTAGTGTTTTCTGCACAAAAGCGATTCTGCGAAGCAATGGGAACACTTCTGTTTCCCAGGCACAGAGAAGGTGCTAGCAGGGAATTCTCTGCCTGCTTTTCCCCAGTGCTCTGCAAGCTCTCCAGGACAACATAAATTCTGGGGCTCTGTGCTTTCTTTTGTTCTGAACAAGTGTTACTGTTTTCTGCACAAAAGCGATTCTGCGAAGCAATGTGAACACTTCTGCTTCCCAGGCACAGAGAAGGTGCTAGCAGGGAATTCTCTGCCTGCCTTTCCCCAGTGCTCTGCAAGCTCTCCAGGACAACATAAAATCTGGGGCTCTGTGCTTTCTTTCGTTCTGAACAAGTGTTACTGTTTTCTGCACAAAAGCGATTCTGCGAAGCAATGTGAACACTTCTGTTTCCCAGGCACAGAGAAGGTGCTAGCAGGGAATTATCTGCCTGCTTTTCCCCAGTGCTCTGCAAGCTCTCCAGGACAACATAAAATCTGGGGCTCTGTGCTTTCTTTCGTTCTGAACAAGTGTTACTGTTTTCTGCACAAAAGCGATTCTGCGAAGCAATGGGAACACTTCTGTTTCCCAGGCACAGAGAAGGTGCTAGCAGGGAATTCTCTGCCTGCTTTTCCCCAGTGCTCTGCAAGCTCTCCAGGACAACATAAAATCTGGGGCTCTGTGCTTTCTTTCGTACTGAACAAGTGTTACTGTTTTCTGCACAAAAGCGATTCTGCGAAGCAATGTGAACACTTCTGCTTCCCAGGCACAGAGAAGGTGCTAGCAGGGAATTCTCTGCTTGCTTTTCCCCAGTGCTCTGCAAGCTCTCCAGGACAACATGAAATCTGGGGCTCTGTGCTTTCTTTCGTTCTGAACAAGTGTTACTGTTTTCTGCACAAAAGCGATTCTGCGAAGCAATGTGAACACTTCTGTTTCCTAGGCACAGAGAAGGTGCTAGCAGGGAATTCTCTGCCTGCTTTTCCCCAGTGCTCTGCAAGCTCTCCAGGACAACATAAAATCTGGGGCTCTGTGCTTTCTTTCGTTCTGAACAAGTGTTACTGTTTTCTGCACAAAAGCGATTCTGCGAAGCAATGGGAACACTTCTGTTTCCCAGGCACAGAGAAGGTGCTAGCAGGGAATTCTCTGCCTGCTTTTCCCCAGTACTCTGCAAGCTCTCCAGGACAACATAAAATCTGGGGCTCTGTGCTTTCTTTCGTTCTGAACAAGTGTTACTGTTTTCTGCACAAAAGCGATTCTGCGAAGCAATGGGAACACTTCTGTTTCCCAGGCACAGAGAAGGTGCTAGCAGGGAATTCTCTGCCTGCTTTTCCCCAGTGCTCTGCAAGCTCTCCAGGACAACATAAAATCTGGGGCTCTGTGCTTTCTTTCGTACTGAACAAGTGTTACTGTTTTCTGCACAAAAGCGATTCTGCGAAGCAATGGGAACACTTCTGTTTCCCAGGCACAGAGAAGGTGCTAGCAGGGAATTCTCTGCCTGCTTTTCCCCAGTGCTCTGCAAGCTCTCCAGGACAACATAAAATCTGGGGCTCTGTGCTTTCTTTCGTTCTGAACAAGTGTTACTGTTTTCTGCACAAAAGCGATTCTGCGAAGCAATGGGAACACTTCTGTTTCCCAGGCACAGAGAAGGTGCTAGCAGGGAATTCTCTGCCTGCTTTTCCCCAGTGCTCTGCAAGCTCTCCAGGACAACATAAATTCTGGGGCTCTGTGCTTTCTTTTGTTCTGAACAAGTGTTACTGTTTTCTGCACAAAAGCGATTCTGCGAAGCAATGTGAACACTTCTGCTTCCCAGGCACAGAGAAGGTGCTAGCAGGGAATTCTCTGCCTGCCTTTCCCCAGTGCTCTGCAAGCTCTCCAGGACAACATAAAATCTGGGGCTCTGTGCTTTCTTTCGTTCTGAACAAGTGTTACTGTTTTCTGCACAAAAGCGATTCTGCGAAGCAATGTGAACACTTCTGTTTCCCAGGCACAGAGAAGGTGCTAGCAGGGAATTCTCTGCCTGCTTTTCCCCAGTGCTCTGCAAGCTCTCCAGGACAACATAAAATCTGGGGCTCTGTGCTTTCTTTCGTTCTGAAAAAGTGTTACTGTTGTCTGCACAAAAGCGATTCTGCGAAGCAATGTGAACACTTCTGCTTCCCAGGCACAGAGAAGGTGCTAGCAGGGAATTCTCTGCCTGCCTTTCCCCAGTGCTCTGCAAGCTCTCCAGGACAACATAAAATCTGGGGCTCTGTGCTTTCTTTCGTTCTGAACAAGTGTTACTGTTTTCTGCACAAAAGCGATTCTGCCAAGCAATGTGAACACTTCTGTTTCCCAGGCACAGAGAAGGTGCTAGCAGGGAATTCTCTGCCTGCTTTTCCCCAGTGCTCTGCAAGCTCTCCAGGACAACATAAAATCTGGGGCTCTGTGCTTTCTTTCGTTCTGAACAAGTGTTACTGTTTTCTGCACAAAAGCGATTCTGCGAAGCAATGTGAACACTTCTGCTTCCCAGGCACAGAGAAGGTGCTAGCAGGGAATTCTCTGCCTGCCTTTCCCCAGTGCTCTGCAAGCTCTCCAGGACAACATAAAATCTGGGGCTCTGTGCTTTCTTTCGTTCTGAACAAGTGTTACTGTTTTCTGCACAAAAGCGATTCTGCGAAGCAATGTGAACACTTCTGTTTCCCAGGCACAGAGAAGGTGCTAGCAGGGAATTCTCTGCCTGCTTTTCCCCAGTGCTCTGCAAGCTCTCCAGGACAACATAAATTCTGGGGCTCTGTGCTTTCTTTTGTTCTGAACAAGTGTTACTGTTTTCTGCACAAAAGCGATTCTGCGAAGCAATGTGAACACTTGTGCTTCCCAGGCACAGAGAAGGTGCTAGCAGGGAATTCTCTGCCTGCCTTTCCCCAGTGCTCTGCAAGCTCTCCAGGACAACATAAAATCTGGGGCTCTGTGCTTTCCTTCGTTCTGAACAAGTGTTATTGTTTTCTGCACAAAAGCGATTCTGCGAAGCAATGTGAACACTTCTGTTTCCCAGGCACAGAGAAGGTGCTAGCAGGGAATTCTCTGCCTGCTTTTCCCCAGTGCTCTGCAAGCTCTCCAGGACAACATAAAATCTGGGGCTCTGTGCTTTCTTTTGTTCTGAACAAGTGTTACTGTTTTCTGCACAAAAGCGATTCTGCGAAGCAATGTGAACACTTCTGCTTCCCAGGCACAGAGAAGGTGCTAGCAGGGAATTCTCTGCCTGCCTTTCCCCAGTGCTCTGCAAGCTCTCCAGGACAACATAAAATCTGGGGCTCTGTGCTTTCTTTCGTTCTGAACAAGTGTTAGTGTTTTCTGCACAAAAGCGATTCTGCCAAGCAATGTGAACACTTCTGTTTCCCAGGCACAGAGAAGGTGCTAGCAGGGAATTCTCTGCCTGCTTTTCCCCAGTGCTCTGCAAGCTCTCCAGGACAACATAAATTCTGGGGCTCTGTGCTTTCTTTTGTTCTGAACAAGTGTTACTGTTTTCTGCACAAAAGCGATTCTGCGAAGCAATGTGAACACTTCTGCTTCCCAGGCACAGAGAAGGTGCTAGCAGGGAATTCTCTGCCTGCCTTTCCCCAGTGCTCTGCAAGCTCTCCAGGACAACATAAAATCTGGGGCTCTGTGCTTTCTTTCGTACTGAACAAGTGTTACTGTTTTCTGCACAAAAGCGATTCTGCGAAGCAATGTGAACACTTCTGTTTCCCAGGCACAGAGAAGGTGCTAGCACGGAATTCTCTGCCTGCTTTTCCCCAGTACTCTGCAAGCTCTCCAGCACAACATAAAATATGGGGCTCTGTGCTTTCTTTCCTTCTGAACAAGTGTTACTGTTTTCTGCACAAAAGCGATACTGCTAAGAAATGTGAACACTTCTGTTTCCCAGGCACAGAGAAGGTGCTAGCAGGGAATTCTCTGCCTGCTTTTCCCCAGTGCTCTGCAAGCTCTCCAGGACAACATAAAATCTGGGGCTCTGTGCTTTCTTTCGTTCTGAACAAGTGTTACTGTTTTCTGCACAAAAGCGATTCTGCGAAGCAATGGGAACACTTCTGTTTCCCAGGCACAGAGAAGGTGCTAGCAGGGAATTCTCTGCCTGCTTTTCCCCAGTGCTCTGCAAGCTCTCCAGGACAACATAAAATCTGGGGCTCTGTGCTTTCTTTCGTACTGAACAAGTGTTACTGTTTTCTGCACAAAAGCGATTCTGCGAAGCATTGGGAACACTTCTGTTTCCCAGGCACAGAGAAGGTGCTAGCAGGGAATTCTCTGCCTGCTTTTCCCCAGTGCTCTGCAAGCTCTCCAGGACAACATAAAATCTGGGGCTCTGTGCTTTCTTTCGTTCTGAACAAGTGTTACTGTTTTCTGCACAAAAGCGATTCTGCGAAGCAATGTGAACACTTCTGCTTCCCAGGCACAGAGAAGGTGCTAGCAGGGAATTCTCTGCTTGCTTTTCCCCAGTGCTCTGCAAGGTCTCCAGGACAAAATAAAATCTGGGGCTCTGTGCTTTCTTTTGTTCTGAACAAGTGTTACTGTTTTCTGCACAAAAGCGATTCTGCGAAGCAATGTGAACACTTCTGCTTCCCAGGCACAGAGAAGGTGCTAGCAGGGAATTCTCTGCCTGCCTTTCCCCAGTGCTCTGCAAGCTCTCCAGGACAACATAAAATCTGGGGCTCTGTGCTTTCTTTCGTTCTGAACAAGTGTTATTGTTTTCTGCACAAAAGCGATTCTGCGAAGCAATGTGAACACTTCTGTTTCCCAGGCACAGAGAAGATGCTAGCAGGGAATTCTCTGCCTGCTTTTCCCCAGTGCTCTGCAAGCTCTCCAGGACAACATAAAATCTGGGGCTCTGTGCTTTCTTTCGTTCTGAACAAGTGTTACTGTTTTCTGCACAAAAGCGATTCTGCGAAGCAATGTGAACACTTCTGCTTCCCAGGCACAGAGAAGGTGCTAGCAGGGAATTCTCTGCTTGCTTTTCCCCAGTGCTCTGCAAGGTCTCCAGGACAAAATAAAATCTGGGGCTCTGTGCTTTCTTTCGTTCTGAACAAGTGTTATTGTTTTCTGCACAAAAGCGATTCTGCGAAGCAATGTGAACACTTCTGCTTCCCAGGCACAGAGAAGGTGCTAGCAGGGAATTCTCTGCCTGCCTTTCCCCAGTGCTCTGCAAGCTCTCCAGGACAACATAAAATCTGGGGCTCTGTGCTTTCTTTCGTTCTGAACAAGTGTTACTGTTTTCTGCACAAAAGCGATTCTGCGAAGCAATGTGAACACTTCTGCTTCCCAGGCACAGAGAAGGTGCTAGCAGGGAATTCTCTGCTTGCTTTTCCCCAGTGCTCTGCAAGCTCTCCAGGACAACATAAAATCTGGGGCTCTGTGCTTTCTTTCGTTCTGAACAAGTGTTATTGTTTTCTGCACAAAAGCGATTCTGCGAAGCAATGTGAACACTTCTGTTTCCCAGGCACAGAGAAGGTGCTAGCAGGGAATTCTCTGCCTGCTTTTCCCCAGTGCTCTGCAAGCTCTCCAGGACAACATAAATTCTGGGGCTCTGTGCTTTCTTTTGTTCTGAACAAGTGTTACTGTTTTCTGCACAAAAGCGATTCTGCGTAGCAATGTGAACACTTCTGCTTCCCAGGCACAGAGAAGGTGCTAGCAGGGAATTCTCTGCCTGCCTTTCCCCAGTGCTCTGCAAGCTCTCCAGGACAACATAAAATCTGGGGCTCTGTGCTTTCCTTCGTTCTGAACAAGTGTTATTGTTTTCTGCACAAAAGCGATTCTGCGAAGCAATGTGAACACTTCTGTTTCCCAGGCACAGAGAAGGTGCTAGCAGGGAATTCTCTGCCTGCTTTTCCCCAGTGCTCTGCAAGCTCTCCAGGACAACATAAAATCTGGGGCTCTGTGCTTTCTTTTGTTCTGAACAAGTGTTACTGTTGTCTGCACAAAAGCGATTCTGCGAAGCAATGTGAACACTTCTGCTTCCCAGGCACAGAGAAGGTGCTAGCAGGGAATTCTCTGCCTGCCTTTCCCCAGTGCTCTGCAAGCTCTCCAGGACAACATAAAATCTGGGGCTCTGTGCTTTCTTTCGTTCTGAACAAGTGTTAGTGTTTTCTGCACAAAAGCGATTCTGCCAAGCAATGTGAACACTTCTGTTTCCCAGGCACAGAGAAGGTGCTAGCAGGGAATTCTCTGCCTGCTTTTCCCCAGTACTCTGCAAGCTCTCCAGCACAACATAAAATATGGGACTCTGTGCTTTCTTTCCTTCTGAACAAGTGTTACTGTTTTCTGCACAAAAGCGATACTGCTAAGAAATGTGAACACTTCTGTTTCCCAGGCACAGAGAAGGTGCTAGCAGGGAATTCTCTGCCTGCTTTTCCCCAGTGCTCTGCAAGCTCTCCAGGACAACATAAAATCTGGGGCTCTGTGCTTTCTTTCGTTCTGAACAAGTGTTACTGTTTTCTGCACAAAAGCGATTCTGCGAAGCAATGGGAACACTTCTGTTTCCCAGGCACAGAGAAGGTGCTAGCAGGGAATTCTCTGCCTGCTTTTCCCCAGTGCTCTGCAAGCTCTCCAGGACAACATAAAATCTGGGGCTCTGTGCTTTCTTTCGTACTGAACAAGTGTTATTGTTTTCTGCACAAAAGCGATTCTGCGAAGCAATGTGAACACTTCTGCTTCCCAGGCACAGAGAAGGTGCTAGCAGGGAATTCTCTGCCTGCCTTTCCCCAGTGCTCTGCAAGCTCTCCAGGACAACATAAAATCTGGGGCTCTGTGCTTTCTTTCGTTCTGAACAAGTGTTACTGTTTTCTGCACAAAAGCGATTCTGCGAAGCAATGTGAACACTTCTGCTTCCCAGGCACAGAGAAGGTGCTAGCAGGGAATTCTCTGCTTGCTTTTCCCCAGTGCTCTGCAAGCTCTCCAGGACAACATAAAATCTGGGGCTCTGTGCTTTCTTTCGTTCTGAACAAGTGTTATTGTTTTCTGCACAAAAGCGATTCTGCGAAGCAATGTGAACACTTCTGTTTCCCAGGCACAGAGAAGGTGCTAGCAGGGAATTCTCTGCCTGCTTTTCCCCAGTGCTCTGCAAGCTCTCCAGGACAACATAAATTCTGGGGCTCTGTGCTTTCTTTTGTTCTGAACAAGTGTTACTGTTTTCTGCACAAAAGCGATTCTGCGAAGCAATGTGAACACTTGTGCTTCCCAGGCACAGAGAAGGTGCTAGCAGGGAATTCTCTGCCTGCCTTTCCCCAGTGCTCTGCAAGCTCTCCAGGACAACATAAAATCTGGGGCTCTGTGCTTTCCTTCGTTCTGAACAAGTGTTATTGTTTTCTGCACAAAAGCGATTCTGCGAAGCAATGTGAACACTTCTGTTTCCCAGGCACAGAGAAGGTGCTAGCAGGGAATTCTCTGCCTGCTTTTCCCCAGTGCTCTGCAAGCTCTCCAGGACAACATAAAATCTGGGGCTCTGTGCTTTCTTTTGTTCTGAACAAGTGTTACTGTTTTCTGCACAAAAGCGATTCTGCAAAGCAATGTGAACACTTCTGCTTCCCAGGCACAGAGAAGGTGCTAGCAGGGAATTCTCTGCCTGCCTTTCCCCAGTGCTCTGCAAGCTCTCCAGGACAACATAAAAATCTGGGGCTCTGTGCTTTCTTTCGTTCTGAACAAGTGTTAGTGTTTTCTGCACAAAAGCGATTCTGCGAAGCAATGGGAACACTTCTGTTTCCCAGGCACAGAGAAGGTGCTAGCAGGGAATTCTCTGCCTGCCTTTCCCCAGTGCTCTGCAAGCTCTGCAGGACAACATAAAATCTGGGGCTCTGTGCTTTCTTTCGTTCTGAACAAGTGTTACTGTTTTCTGCACAAAAGCGATTCTGCGAAGCAATGTGAACACTTCTGCTTCCCAGGCACAGAGAAGGTGCTAGCAGGGAATTCTCTGCCTGCCTTTCCCCAGTGCTCTGCAAGCTCTCCAGGACAACATAAAATCTGGGGCTCTGTGCTTTCTTTCGTACTGAACAAGTGTTACTGTTTTCTGCACAAAAGCGATTCTGCGAAGCAATGTGAACACTTCTGTTTCCCAGGCACAGAGAAGGTGCTAGCAGGGAATTCTCTGCCTGCTTTTCCCCAGTGCTCTGCAAGCTCTCAAGGACAACATAAAATCTGGGGCTCTGTGCTTTCTTTTGTTCTGAACAAGTGTTACTGTTTTCTGCACAAAAGCGATTCTGCGAAGCAATGTGAACACTTCTGTTTCCCAGGCACAGAGAAGGTGCTAGCAGGGAATTCTCTGCCTGCTTTTCCCCAGTACTCTGCAAGCTCTCCAGCACAACATAAAATATGGGGCTCTGTGCTTTCTTTCCTTCTGAACAAGTGTTACTGTTTTCTGCACAAAAGCGATACTGCTAAGAAATGTGAACACTTCTGTTTCCCAGGCACAGAGAAGGTGCTAGCAGGGAATTCTCTGCCTGCTTTTCCCCAGTGCTCTGCAAGCTCTCCAGGACAACATAAAATCTGGGGCTCTGTGCTTTCTTTCGTTCTGAACAAGTGTTACTGTTTTCTGCACAAAAGCGATTCTGCGAAGCAATGGGAACACTTCTGTTTCCCAGGCACAGAGAAGGTGCTAGCAGGGAATTCTCTGCCTGCTTTTCCCCAGTGCTCTGCAAGCTCTCCAGGACAACATAAAATCTGGGGCTCTGTGCTTTCTTTCGTACTGAACAAGTGTTACTGTTTTCTGCACAAAAGCGATTCTGCGAAGCAATGTGAACACTTCTGTTTCCCAGGCACAGAGAAGGTGCTAGCAGGGAATTCTCTGCCTGCTTTTCCCCAGTGCTCTGCAAGCTCTCCAGGACAACATAAAATCTGGGGCTCTGTGCTTTCTTTCGTTCTGAACAAGTTTTAGTGTTTTCTGCACAAAAGCGATTCTGCGAAGCAATGGGAACACTTCTGTTTCCCAGGCACAGAGAAGGTGCTAGCAGGGAATTCTCTGCCTGCTTTTCCCCAGTGCTCTGCAAGCTCTCCAGGACAACATAAATTCTGGGGCTCTGTGCTTTCTTTTGTTCTGAACAAGTGTTACTGTTTTCTGCACAAAAGCGATTCTGCGAAGCAATGTGAACACTTCTGCTTCCCAGGCACAGAGAAGGTGCTAGCAGGGAATTCTCTGCCTGCCTTTCCCTAGTGCTCTGCAAGCTCTCCAGGACAACATAAAATATGGGGCTCTGTGCTTTCTTTCGTTCTGAACAAGTGTTACTGTTTTCTGCACAAAAGCGATTCTGCGAAGCAATGTGAACACTTCTGTTTCCCAGGCACAGAGAAGGTGCTAGCAGGGAATTATCTGCCTGCTTTTCCCCAGTGCTCTGCAAGCTCTCCAGGACAACATAAAATCTGGGGCTCTGTGCTTTCTTTCGTTCTGAACAAGTGTTACTGTTTTCTGCACAAAAGCGATTCTGCCAAGCAATGTGAACACTTCTGTTTCCCAGGCACAGAGAAGGTGCTAGCAGGGAATTCTCTGCCTGCTTTTCCCCAGTGCTCTGCAAGCTCTCCAGGACAACATAAAATCTGGGGCTCTGTGCTTTCTTTTGTTCTGAACAAGTGTTACTGTTTTCTGCACAAAAGCGATTCTGCGAAGCAATGTGAACACTTCTGCTTCCCAGGCACAGAGAAGGTGCTAGCAGGGAATTCTCTGCCTGCCTTTCCCCAGTGCTCTGCAAGCTCTCCAGGACAACATAAAATCTGGGGCTCTGTGCTTTCTTTCCTTCTGAACAAGTTTTACTGTTTTCTGCAGAAAAGCGATTCTGCCAAGCAATGTGAACACTTCTGTTTCCCAGGCACAGAGAAGGTGCTAGCAGGGAATTCTCTGCCTGCTTTTCCCCAGTGCTCTGCAAGCTCTCCAGGACAACATAAAATCTGGGGCTCTGTGCTTTCTTTCGTTCTGAACAAGTGTTAGTGTTTTCTACACAAAAGCGATTCTGCGAAGCAATGGGAACACTTCTGTTTCCCAGGCACAGAGAAGGTGCTAGCAGGGAATTCTCTGCCTGCTTTTCCCCAGTGCTCTGCAAGCTCTCCAGGACAACATAAAATCTGGGGCTCTGTGCTTTCTTTCGTACTGAACAAGTGTTACTGTTTTCTGCACAAAAGCGATTCTGCGAAGCAATGTGAACACTTCTGCTTCCCAGGCACAGAGAAGGTGCTAGCAGGGAATTCTCTGCTTGCTTTTCCCCAGTGCTCTGCAAGCTCTCCAGGACAACATAAAATCTGGGGCTCTGTGCTTTCTTTCGTTCTGAACAAGTGTTATTGTTTTCTGCACAAAAGCGATTCTGCGAAGCAATGTGAACACTTCTGTTTCCCAGGCACAGAGAAGGTGCTAGCAGGGAATTCTCTGCCTGCTTTTCCCCAGTGCTCTGCAAGCTCTCCAGGACAACATAAATTCTGGGGCTCTGTGCTTTCTTTTGTTCTGAACAAGTGTTACTGTTTTCTGCACAAAAGCGATTCTGCGAAGCAATGTGAACACTTGTGCTTCCCAGGAACAGAGAAGGTGCTAGCAGGGAATTCTCTGCCTGCCTTTCCCCAGTGCTCTGCAAGCTCTCCAGGACAACATAAAATCTGGGTCTCTGTGCTTTCCTTCGTTCTGAACAAGTGTTATTGTTTTCTGCACAAAAGCGATTCTGCGAAGCAATGTGAACACTTCTGTTTCCCAGGCACAGAGAAGGTGCTAGCAGGGAATTCTCTGCCTGCTTTTCCCCAGTGCTCTGCAAGCTCTCCAGGACAACATAAATTCTGGGGCTCTGTGCTTTCTTTTGTTCTGAACAAGTGTTACTGTTTTCTGCACAAAAGCGATTCTGCGAAGCAATGTGAACACTTGTGCTTCCCAGGAACAGAGAAGGTGCTAGCAGGGAATTCTCTGCCTGCCTTTCCCCAGTGCTCTGCAAGCTCTCCAGGACAACATAAAATCTGGGGCTCTGTGCTTTCCTTCGTTCTGAACAAGTGTTATTGTTTTCTGCACAAAAGCGATTCTGCGAAGCAATGTGAACACTTCTGTTTCCCAGGCACAGAGAAGGTGCTAGCAGGGAATTCTCTGCCTGCTTTTCCCCAGTGCTCTGCAAGCTCTCCAGGACAACATAAAATCTGGGGCTCTGTGCTTTCTTTCGTTCTGAACAAGTGTTACTGTTTTCTGCACAAAAGCGATTCTGCGAAGCAATGTGAACACTTCTGTTTCCTAGGCACAGAGAAGGTGCTAGCAGGGAATTCTCTGCTTGCTTTTCCCCAGTGCTCTGCAAGCTCTCCAGGACAACATAAAATCTGGGGCTCTGTGCTTTCTTTCGTTCTGAACAAGTGTTACTGTTTTCTGCACAAAAGCGATTCTGCGAAGCAATGTGAACACTTCTGCTTCCCAGGCACAGAGAAGGTGCTAGCAGGGAATTCTCTGCTTGCTTTTCCCCAGTGCTCTGCAAGCTCTCCAGGACAACATAAAATCTGGGGCTCTGTGCTTTCTTTCGTTCTGAACAAGTGTTATTGTTTTCTGCACAAAAGCGATTCTGCGAAGCAATGTGAACACTTCTGTTTCCTAGGCACAGAGAAGGTGCTAGCAGGGAATTCTCTGCCTGCTTTTCCCCAGTGCTCTGCAAGCTCTCCAGGACAACATAAATTCTGGGACTCTGTGCTTTCTTTCCTTCTGAACAAGTGTTACTGTTTTCTGCACAAAAGCGATACTGCTAAGAAATGTGAACACTTCTGTTTCCCAGGCACAGAGAAGGTGCTAGCAGGGAATTCTCTGCCTGCTTTTCCCCAGTGCTCTGCAAGCTCTCCAGGACAACATAAAATCTGGGGCTCTGTGCTTTCTTTCGTTCTGAACAAGTGTTACTGTTTTCTGCACAAAAGCGATTCTGCGAAGCAATGGGAACACTTCTGTTTCCCAGGCACAGAGAAGGTGCTAGCAGGGAATTCTCTGCCTGCTTTTCCCCAGTGCTCTGCAAGCTCTCCAGGACAACATAAAATCTGGGGCTCTGTGCTTTCTTTCGTACTGAACAAGTGTTATTGTTTTCTGCACAAAAGCGATTCTGCGAAGCAATGTGAACACTTCTGCTTCCCAGGCACAGAGAAGGTGCTAGCAGGGAATTCTCTGCCTGCCTTTCCCCAGTGCTCTGCAAGCTCTCCAGGACAACATAAAATCTGGGGCTCTGTGCTTTCTTTCGTTCTGAACAAGTGTTACTGTTTTCTGCACAAAAGCGATTCTGCGAAGCAATGTGAACACTTCTGCTTCCCAGGCACAGAGAAGGTGCTAGCAGGGAATTCTCTGCTTGCTTTTCCCCAGTGCTCTGCAAGCTCTCCAGGACAACATAAAATCTGGGGCTCTGTGCTTTCTTTCGTTCTGAACAAGTGTTATTGTTTTCTGCACAAAAGCGATTCTGCGAAGCAATGTGAACACTTCTGTTTCCCAGGCACAGAGAAGGTGCTAGCAGGGAATTCTCTGCCTGCTTTTCCCCAGTGCTCTGCAAGCTCTCCAGGACAACATAAATTCTGGGGCTCTGTGCTTTCTTTTGTTCTGAACAAGTGTTACTGTTTTCTGCACAAAAGCGATTCTGCGAAGCAATGTGAACACTTGTGCTTCCCAGGCACAGAGAAGGTGCTAGCAGGGAATTCTCTGCCTGCCTTTCCCCAGTGCTCTGCAAGCTCTCCAGGACAACATAAAATCTGGGGCTCTGTGCTTTCCTTCGTTCTGAACAAGTGTTATTGTTTTCTGCACAAAAGCGATTCTGCGAAGCAATGTGAACACTTCTGTTTCCCAGGCACAGAGAAGGTGCTAGCAGGGAATTCTCTGCCTGCTTTTCCCCAGTGCTCTGCAAGCTCTCCAGGACAACATAAAATCTGGGGCTCTGTGCTTTCTTTCGTTCTGAACAAGTGTTATTGTTTTCTGCACAAAAGCGATTCTGCGAAGCAATGTGAACACTTCTGCTTCCCAGGCACAGAGAAGGTGCTAGCAGGGAATTCTCTGCCTGCCTTTCCCCAGTGCTCTGCAAGCTCTCCAGGACAACATAAAAATCTGGGGCTCTGTGCTTTCTTTCGTTCTGAACAAGTGTTAGTGTTTTCTGCACAAAAGCGATTCTGCGAAGCAATGGGAACACTTCTGTTTCCCAGGCACAGAGAAGGTGCTAGCAGGGAATTCTCTGCCTGCCTTTCCCCAGTGCTCTGCAAGCTCTGCAGGACAACATAAAATCTGGGGCTCTGTGCTTTCTTTCGTTCTGAACAAGTGTTACTGTTTTCTGCACAAAAGCGATTCTGCGAAGCAATGTGAACACTTCTGTTTCCCAGGCACAGAGAAGGTGCTAGCAGGGAATTCTCTGCCTGCTTTTCCCCAGTGCTCTGCAAGCTCTCCAGGACAACATAAATTCTGGGGCTCTGTGCTTTCTTTTGTTCTGAACAAGTGTTACTGTTTTCTGCACAAAAGCGATTCTGCGAAGCAATGTGAACACTTCTGCTTCCCAGGCACAGAGAAGGTGCTAGCAGGGAATTCTCTGCCTGCCTTTCCCCAGTGCTCTGCAAGCTCTCCAGGACAACATAAAATCTGGGGCTCTGTGCTTTCTTTCGTACTGAACAAGTGTTACTGTTTTCTGCACAAAAGCGATTCTGCGAAGCAATGTGAACACTTCTGTTTCCCAGGCACAGAGAAGGTGCTAGCAGGGAATTCTCTGCCTGCTTTTCCCCAGTGCTCTGCAAGCTCTCCAGGACAACATAAAATCTGGGGCTCTGTGCTTTCTTTTGTTCTGAACAAGTGTTACTGTTTTCTGCACAAAAGCGATTCTGCGAAGCAATGTGAACACTTCTGTTTCCCAGGCACAGAGAAGGTGCTAGCAGGGAATTCTCTGCCTGCTTTTCCCCAGTACTCTGCAAGCTCTCCAGCACAACATAAAATATGGGGCTCTGTGCTTTCTTTCCTTCTGAACAAGTGTTACTGTTTTCTGCACAAAAGCGATACTGCTAAGAAATGTGAACACTTCTGTTTCCCAGGCACAGAGAAGGTGCTAGCAGGGAATTCTCTGCCTGCTTTTCCCCAGTGCTCTGCAAGCTCTCCAGGACAACATAAAATCTGGGGCTCTGTGCTTTCTTTCGTTCTGAACAAGTGTTACTGTTTTCTGCACAAAAGCGATTCTGCGAAGCAATGGGAACACTTCTGTTTCCCAGGCACAGAGAAGGTGCTAGCAGGGAATTCTCTGCCTGCTTTTCCCCAGTGCTCTGCAAGCTCTCCAGGACAACATAAAATCTGGGGCTCTGTGCTTTCTTTCGTACTGAACAAGTGTTACTGTTTTCTGCACAAAAGCGATTCTGCGAAGCAATGTGAACACTTCTGTTTCCCAGGCACAGAGAAGGTGCTAGCAGGGAATTCTCTGCCTGCTTTTCCCCAGTGCTCTGCAAGCTCTCCAGGACAACATAAATTCTGGGGCTCTGTGCTTTCTTTTGTTCTGAACAAGTGTTACTGTTTTCTGCACAAAAGCGATTCTGCGAAGCAATGTGAACACTTCTGCTTCCCAGGCACAGAGAAGGTGCTAGCAGGGAATTCTCTGCCTGCCTTTCCCCAGTGCTCTGCAAGCTCTCCAGGACAACATAAAATATGGGGCTCTGTGCTTTCTTTCGTTCTGAACAAGTGTTACTGTTTTCTGCACAAAAGCGATTCTGCGAAGCAATGTGAACACTTCTGTTTCCCAGGCACAGAGAAGGTGCTAGCAGGGAATTATCTGCCTGCTTTTCCCCAGTGCTCTGCAAGCTCTCCAGGACAACATAAAATCTGGGGCTCTGTGCTTTCTTTCGTTCTGAACAAGTGTTACTGTTTTCTGCACAAAAGCGATTCTGCCAAGCAATGTGAACACTTCTGTTTCCCAGGCACAGAGAAGGTGCTAGCAGGGAATTCTCTGCCTGCTTTTCCCCAGTGCTCTGCAAGCTCTCCAGGACAACATAAAATCTGGGGCTCTGTGCTTTCTTTTGTTCTGAACAAGTGTTACTGTTTTCTGCACAAAAGCGATTCTGCGAAGCAATGTGAACACTTCTGTTTCCCAGGCACAGAGAAGGTGCTAGCAGGGAATTCTCTGCCTGCCTTTCCCCAGTGCTCTGCAAGCTCTCCAGGACAACATAAAATCTGGGGCTCTGTGCTTTCTTTCCTTCTGAACAAGTTTTACTGTTTTCTGCAGAAAAGCGATTCTGCCAAGCAATGTGAACACTTCTGTTTCCCAGGCACAGAGAAGGTGCTAGCAGGGAATTCTCTGCCTGCTTTTCCCCAGTGCTCTGCAAGCTCTCCAGGACAACATAAAATCTGGGGCTCTGTGCTTTCTTTCGTTCTGAACAAGTGTTAGTGTTTTCTACACAAAAGCGATTCTGCGAAGCAATGGGAACACTTCTGTTTCCCAGGCACAGAGAAGGTGCTAGCAGGGAATTCTCTGCCTGCTTTTCCCCAGTGCTCTGCAAGCTCTCCAGGACAACATAAAATCTGGGGCTCTGTGCTTTCTTTCGTACTGAACAAGTGTTACTGTTTTCTGCACAAAAGCGATTCTGCGAAGCAATGTGAACACTTCTGCTTCCCAGGCACAGAGAAGGTGCTAGCAGGGAATTCTCTGCTTGCTTTTCCCCAGTGCTCTGCAAGCTCTCCAGGACAACATAAAATCTGGGGCTCTGTGCTTTCTTTCGTTCTGAACAAGTGTTATTGTTTTCTGCACAAAAGCGATTCTGCGAAGCAATGTGAACACTTCTGTTTCCCAGGCACAGAGAAGGTGCTAGCAGGGAATTCTCTGCCTGCTTTTCCCCAGTGCTCTGCAAGCTCTCCAGGACAACATAAATTCTGGGGCTCTGTGCTTTCTTTTGTTCTGAACAAGTGTTACTGTTTTCTGCACAAAAGCGATTCTGCGAAGCAATGTGAACACTTGTGCTTCCCAGGAACAGAGAAGGTGCTAGCAGGGAATTCTCTGCCTGCCTTTCCCCAGTGCTCTGCAAGCTCTCCAGGACAACATAAAATCTGGGTCTCTGTGCTTTCCTTCGTTCTGAACAAGTGTTATTGTTTTCTGCACAAAAGCGATTCTGCGAAGCAATGTGAACACTTCTGTTTCCCAGGCACAGAGAAGGTGCTAGCAGGGAATTCTCTGCCTGCTTTTCCCCAGTGCTCTGCAAGCTCTCCAGGACAACATAAATTCTGGGGCTCTGTGCTTTCTTTTGTTCTGAACAAGTGTTACTGTTTTCTGCACAAAAGCGATTCTGCGAAGCAATGTGAACACTTGTGCTTCCCAGGAACAGAGAAGGTGCTAGCAGGGAATTCTCTGCCTGCCTTTCCCCAGTGCTCTGCAAGCTCTCCAGGACAACATAAAATCTGGGGCTCTGTGCTTTCCTTCGTTCTGAACAAGTGTTATTGTTTTCTGCACAAAAGCGATTCTGCGAAGCAATGTGAACACTTCTGTTTCCCAGGCACAGAGAAGGTGCTAGCAGGGAATTCTCTGCCTGCTTTTCCCCAGTGCTCTGCAAGCTCTCCAGGACAACATAAAATCTGGGGCTCTGTGCTTTCTTTCGTTCTGAACAAGTGTTACTGTTTTCTGCACAAAAGCGATTCTGCGAAGCAATGTGAACACTTCTGTTTCCTAGGCACAGAGAAGGTGCTAGCAGGGAATTCTCTGCTTGCTTTTCCCCAGTGCTCTGCAAGCTCTCCAGGACAACATAAAATCTGGGGCTCTGTGCTTTCTTTCGTTCTGAACAAGTGTTACTGTTTTCTGCACAAAAGCGATTCTGCGAAGCAATGTGAACACTTCTGCTTCCCAGGCACAGAGAAGGTGCTAGCAGGGAATTCTCTGCTTGCTTTTCCCCAGTGCTCTGCAAGCTCTCCAGGACAACATAAAATCTGGGGCTCTGTGCTTTCTTTCGTTCTGAACAAGTGTTATTGTTTTCTGCACAAAAGCGATTCTGCGAAGCAATGTGAACACTTCTGTTTCCTAGGCACAGAGAAGGTGCTAGCAGGGAATTCTCTGCCTGCTTTTCCCCAGTGCTCTGCAAGCTCTCCAGGACAACATAAATTCTGGGGCTCTGTGCTTTCTTTTGTTCTGAACAAGTGTTACTGTTTTCTGCACAAAAGCGATTCTGCGAAGCAATGTGAACACTTGTGCTTCCCAGGAACAGAGAAGGTGCTAGCAGGGAATTCTCTGCCTGCCTTTCCCCAGTGCTCTGCAAGCTCTCCAGGACAACATAAAATCTGGGGCTCTGTGCTTTCCTTCGTTCTGAACAAGTGTTATTGTTTTCTGCACAAAAGCGATTCTGCGAAGCAATGTGAACACTTCTGTTTCCCAGGCACAGAGAAGGTGCTAGCAGGGAATTCTCTGCCTGGTTTTCCCCAGTGCTCTGCAAGCTCTCCAGGACAACATAAAATCTGGGGCTCTGTGCTTTCTTTCGTTCTGAACAAGTGTTACTGTTTTCTGCACAAAAGCGATTCTGCGAAGCAATGTGAACACTTCTGTTTCCTAGGCACAGAGAAGGTCCTAGCAGGGAATTCTCTGCTTGCTTTTCCCCAGTGCTCTGCAAGCTCTCCAGGACAACATAAAATCTGGGGCTCTGTGCTTTCTTTCGTTCTGAACAAGTGTTACTGTTTTCTGCACAAAAGCGATTCTGCGAAGCAAATGGGAACACTTCTGTTTCCCAGGCACAGAGAAGGTGCTAGCAGGGAATTCTCTGCCTGCCTTTCCCCAGTGCTCTGCAAGCTCTCCAGGACAACATAAAATCTGGGGCTCTGTGCTTTCTTTCGTTCTGAACAAGTGTTACTGTTTTCTGCACAAAAGCGATTCTGCGAAGCAATGTGAACACTTCTGCTTCCCAGGCACAGAGAAGGTGCTAGCAGGGAATTCTCTGCTTGCTTTTCCCCAGTGCTCTGCAAGCTCTCCAGGACAACATAAAATCTGGGGCTCTGTGCTTTCTTTCGTTCTGAACAAGTGTTATTGTTTTCTGCACAAAAGCGATTCTGCGAAGCAATGTGAACACTTCTGTTTCCCAGGCACAGAGAAGGTGCTAGCAGGGAATTCTCTGCCTGCTTTTCCCAGTGCTCTGCAAGCTCTCCAGGACAACATAAATTCTGGGGCTCTGTGCTTTCTTTTGTTCTGAACAAGTGTTACTGTTTTCTGCACAAAAGCGATTCTGCGAAGCAATGTGAACACTTGTGCTTCCCAGGAACAGAGAAGGTGCTAGCAGGGAATTCTCTGCCTGCCTTTCCCCAGTGCTCTGCAAGCTCTCCAGGACAACATAAAATCTGGGGCTCTGTGCTTTCCTTCGTTCTGAACAAGTGTTATTGTTTTCTGCACAAAAGCGATTCTGCGAAGCAATGTGAACACTTCTGTTTCCCAGGCACAGAGAAGGTGCTAGCAGGGAATTCTCTGCCTGCTTTTCCCCAGTGCTCTGCAAGCTCTCCAGGACAACATAAAATCTGGGGCTCTGTGCTTTCTTTCGTTCTGAACAAGTGTTACTGTTTTCTGCACAAAAGCGATTCTGCGAAGCAATGGGAACACTTCTGTTTCCCAGGCACAGAGAAGGTGCTAGCAGGGAATTCTCTGCCTGCTTTTCCCCAGTGCTCTGCAAGCTCTCCAGGACAACATAAAATCTGGGGCTCTGAGCTTTCTTTCGTACTGAACAAGTGTTACTGTTTTCTGCACAAAAGCGATTCTGCGAAGCAATGTGAACACTTCTGTTTCCCAGGCACAGAGAAGGTGCTAGCAGGGAATTCTCTGCCTGCTTTTCCCCAGTGCTCTGCAAGCTCTCCAGGACAACATAAAATCTGGGGCTCTGTGCTTTCTTTCCTTCTGAACAAGTGTTACTGTTTTCTGCACAAAAGCGATTCTGCGAAGCAATGTGAACACTTCTGCTTCCCAGGCACAGAGAAGGTGCTAGCAGGGAATTCTCTGCCTGCTTTTCCCCAGTGCTCTGCAAGCTCTCCAGGACAACATAGAATCTGGGGCTCTGTGCTTTCTTTCCTTCTGAACAAGTGTTACTGTTTTCTGCACAAAAGCGATTCTGCGAAGCAATGTGAACACTTCTGCTTCCCAGGCACAGAGAAGGTGCTAGCAGGGAATTCTCTGCTTGCTTTTCCCCAGTGCTCTGCAAGCTCTCCAGGACAACATAAAATCTGGGGCTCTGTGCTTTCTTTCGTTCTGAACAAGTGTTATTGTTTTCTGCACAAAAGCGATTCTGCGAAGCAATGTGAACACTTCTGTTTCCCAGGCACAGAGAAGGTGCTAGCAGGGAATTCTCTGCCTGCTTTTCCCCAGTGCTCTGCAAGCTCTCCAGGACAACATAAATTCTGGGGCTCTGTGCTTTCTTTTGTTCTGAACAAGTGTTACTGTTTTCTGCACAAAAGCGATTCTGCGAAGCAATGTGAACACTTCTGCTTCCCAGGCACAGAGAAGGTGCTAGCAGGGAATTCTCTGCCTGCCTTTCCCCAGTGCTCTGCAAGCTCTCCAGGACAAGATAAAATCTGGGGCTCTGTGCTTTCCTTCGTTCTGAACAAGTGTTATTGTTTTCTGCACAAAAGCGATTCTGCGAAGCAATGTGAACACTTCTGTTTCCCAGGCACAGAGAAGGTGCTAGCAGGGAATTCTCTGCCTGCTTTTCCCCAGTGCTCTGCAAGCTCTCCAGGACAACATAAAATCTGGGGCTCTGTGCTTTCTTTCGTTCTGAACAAGTGTTAGTGTTTTCTGCACAAAAGCGATTCTGCGAAGCAATGTGAACACTTCTGTTTCCCAGGCACAGAGAAGGTGCTAGCAGGGAATTCTCTGCCTGCTTTTCCCCAGTGCTCTGCAAGCTCTCCAGGACTACATAAAATCTGGGGCTCTGTGCTTTCTTTCGTTCTGAACAAGTGTTAGTGTTTTCTGCACAAAAGCGATTCTGCGAAGCAATGGGAACACTTCTGTTTCCCAGGCACAGAGAAGGTGCTAGCAGGGAATTCTCTGCCTGCTTTTCCCCAGTGCTCTGCAAGCTCTCCAGGACAACATAAATTCTGGGGCTCTGTGCTTTCTTTTGTTCTGAACAAGTGTTACTGTTTTCTGCACAAAAGCGATTCTGCGAAGCAATGTGAACACTTCTGCTTCCCAGGCACAGAGAAGGTGCTAGCAGGGAATTCTCTGCCTGCCTTTCCCCAGTGCTCTGCAAGCTCTCCAGGACAACATAAAATCTGGGGCTCTGTGCTTTCTTTCGTTCTGAACAAGTGTTACTGTTTTCTGCACAAAAGCGATTCTGCGAAGCAATGTGAACACTTCTGCTTCCCAGGCACAGAGAAGGTGCTAGCAGGGAATTCTCTGCTTGCTTTTCCCCAGTGCTCTGCAAGGTCTCCAGGACAAAATAAAATCTGGGGCTCTGTGCTTTCTTTCGTTCTGAACAAGTGTTATTGTTTTCTGCACAAAAGCGATTCTGCGAAGCAATGTGAACACTTCTGTTTCCCAGGCACAGAGAAGGTGCTAGCAGGGAATTCTCTGCCTGCTTTTCCCCAGTGCTCTGCAAGCTCTCCAGGACAACATAAATTCTGGGGCTCTGTGCTTTCTTTTGTTCTGAACAAGTGTTACTGTTTTCTGCACAAAAGCGATTCTGCGAAGCAATGTGAACACTTCTGCTTCCCAGGAACAGAGAAGGTGCTAGCAGGGAATTCTCTGCCTGCCTTTCCCCAGTGCTCTGCAAGCTCTCCAGGACAACATAAAATCTGGGGCTCTGTGCTTTCCTTCGTTCTGAACAAGTGTTATTGTTTTCTGCACAAAAGCGATTCTGCGAAGCAATGTGAACACTTCTGTTTCCCAGGCACAGAGAAGGTGCTAGCAGGGAATTCTCTGCCTGCTTTTCCCCAGTGCTCTGCAAGCTCTCCAGGACAACATAAAATCTGGGGCTCTGTGCTTTCTTTCGTTCTGAACAAGTGTTACTGTTTTCTGCACAAAAGCGATTCTGCGAAGCAATGTGAACACTTCTGTTTCCTAGGCACAGAGAAGGTGCTAGCAGGGAATTCTCTGCTTGCTTTTCCCCAGTGCTCTGCAAGCTCTCCAGGACAACATAAAATCTGGGGCTCTGTGCTTTCTTTCGTTCTGAACAAGTGTTACTGTTTTCTGCACAAAAGCGATTCTGCGAAGCAATGGGAACACTTCTGTTTCCCAGGCACAGAGAAGGTGCTAGCAGGGAATTCTCTGCCTGCTTTTCCCCAGTGCTCTGCAAGCTCTCCAGGACAACATAAAATCTGGGGCTCTGAGCTTTCTTTCGTAGTGAACAAGTGTTACTGTTTTCTGCACAAAAGCGATTCTGCGAAGCAATGTGAACACTTCTGCTTCCCAGGCACAGAGAAGGTGCTAGCAGGGAATTCTCTGCCTGCTTTTCCCCAGTGCTCTGCAAGCTCTCCAGGACAACATAGAATCTGGGGCTCTGTGCTTTCTTTCCTTCTGAACAAGTGTTACTGTTTTCTGCACAAAAGCGATTCTGCGAAGCAATGTGAACACTTCTGCTTCCCAGGCACAGAGAAGGTGCTAGCAGGGAATTCTCTGCTTGCTTTTCCCCAGTGCTCTGCAAGCTCTCCAGGACAACATAAAATCTGGGGCTCTGTGCTTTCTTTCGTTCTGAACAAGTGTTATTGTTTTCTGCACAAAAGCGATTCTGCGAAGCAATGTGAACACTTCTGTTTCCCAGGCACAGAGAAGGTGCTAGCAGGGAATTCTCTGCCTGCTTTTCCCCAGTGCTCTGCAAGCTCTCCAGGACAACATAAATTCTGGGGCTCTGTGCTTTCTTTTGTTCTGAACAAGTGTTACTGTTTTCTGCACAAAAGCGATTCTGCGAAGCAATGTGAACACTTCTGCTTCCCAGGCACAGAGAAGGTGCTAGCAGGGAATTCTCTGCCTGCCTTTCCCCAGTGCTCTGCAAGCTCTCCAGGACAACATAAAATCTGGGGCTCTGTGCTTTCCTTCGTTCTGAACAAGTGTTATTGTTTTCTGCACAAAAGCGATTCTGCGAAGCAATGTGAACACTTCTGTTTCCCAGGCACAGAGAAGGTGCTAGCAGGGAATTCTCTGCCTGCTTTTCCCCAGTGCTCTGCAAGCTCTCCAGGACAACATAAAATCTGGGGCTCTGTGCTTTCTTTCGTTCTGAACAAGTGTTAGTGTTTTCTGCACAAAAGCGATTCTGCGAAGCAATGTGAACAGTTCTGTTTCCCAGGCACAGAGAAGGTGCTAGCAGGGAATTCTCTGCCTGCTTTTCCCCAGTGCTCTGCAAGCTCTCCAGGACAACATAAAATCTGGGGCTCTGTGCTTTCTTTCGTTCTGAACAAGTGTTAGTGTTTTCTGCACAAAAGCGATTCTGCGAAGCAATGGGAACACTTCTGTTTCCCAGGCACAGAGAAGGTGCTAGCAGGGAATTCTCTGCCTGCTTTTCCCCAGTGCTCTGCAAGCTCTCCAGGACAACATAAATTCTGGGGCTCTGTGCTTTCTTTTGTTCTGAACAAGTGTTACTGTTTTCTGCACAAAAGCGATTCTGCGAAGCAATGTGAACACTTCTGCTTCCCAGGCACAGAGAAGGTGCTAGCAGGGAATTCTCTGCCTGCCTTTCCCCAGTGCTCTGCAAGCTCTCCAGGACAACATAAAATCTGGGGCTCTGTGCTTTCTTTCGTTCTGAACAAGTGTTACTGTTTTCTGCACAAAAGCGATTCTGCGAAGCAATGTGAACACTTCTGTTTCCCAGGCACAGAGAAGGTGCTAGCAGGGAATTCTCTGCCTGCTTTTCCCCAGTGCTCTGCAAGCTCTCCAGGACAACATAAATTCTGGGGCTCTGTGCTTTCTTTCGTTCTGAACAAGTGTTACTGTTTTCTGCACAAAAGCGATTCTGCGAAGCAATGGGAACACTTCTGTTTCCCAGGCACAGAGAAGGTGCTAGCAGGGAATTCTCTGCCTGCCTTTCCCCAGTGCTCTGCAAGCTCTCCAGGACAACATAAATTCTGGGGCTCTGTGCTTTCCTTCGTTCTGAACAAGTGTTATTGTTTTCTGCACAAAAGCGATTCTGCGAAGCAATGTGAACACTTCTGTTTCCCAGGCACAGAGAAGGTGCTAGCAGGGAATTCTCTGCCTGCTTTTCCCCAGTGCTCTGCAAGCTCTCCAGGACAACATAAAATCTGGGGCTCTGTGCTTTCTTTCGTTCTGAACAAGTGTTACTGTTTTCTGCACAAAAGCGATTCTGCGAAGCAATGTGAACACTTCTGCTTCCCAGGCACAGAGAAGGTGCTAGCAGGGAATTCTCTGCCTGCCTTTCCCCAGTGCTCTGCAAGCTCTCCAGGACAACATAAAATCTGGGGCTCTGTGCTTTCTTTCGTTCTGAACAAGTGTTACTGTTTTCTGCACAAAAGCGATTCTGCGAAGCAATGGGAACACTTCTGTTTCCCAGGCACAGAGAAGGTGCTAGCAGGGAATTCTCTGCCTGCTTTTCCCCAGTGCTCTGCAAGCTCTCCAGGACAACATAAAATCTGGGGCTCTGTGCTTTCTTTCGTACTGAACAAGTGTTACTGTTTTCTGCACAAAAGCGATTCTGCGAAGCAATGGGAACACTTCTGTTTCCCAGGCACAGAGAAGGTGCTAGCAGGGAATTCTCTGCCTGCTTTTCCCCAGTGCTCTGCAAGCTCTCCAGGACAACATAAAATCTGGGGCTCTGTGCTTTCTTTCGTTCTGAAGAAGTGTTACTGTTTTCTGCACAAAAGCGATTCTGCGAAGCAATGGGAACACTTCTGTTTCCCAGGCACAGAGAAGGTGCTAGCAGGGAATTCTCTGCCTGCTTTTCCCCAGTGCTCTGCAAGCTCTCCAGGACAACATAAAATCTGGGGCTCTGTGCTTTCTTTCGTTCTGAACAAGTGTTACTGTTTTCTGCACAAAAGCGATTCTGCGAAGCAATGGGAACACTTCTGTTTCCCAGGCACAGAGAAGGTGCTAGCAGGGAATTCTCTGCCTGCTTTTCCCCAGTGCTCTGCAAGCTCTCCAGGACAACATAAAATCTGGGGCTCTGTGCTTTCTTTCGTACTGAACAAGTGTTACTGTTTTCTGCACAAAAGCATTCTGCGAAGCAATGTGAACACTTCTGCTTCCCAGGCACAGAGAAGGTGCTAGCAGGGAATTCTCTGCTTGCTTTTCCCCAGTGCTCTGCAAGCTCTCCAGGACAACATGAAATCTGGGGCTCTGTGCTTTCTTTCGTTCTGAACAAGTGTTACTGTTTTCTGCACAAAAGCGATTCTGCGAAGCAATGTGAACACTTCTGTTTCCTAGGCACAGAGAAGGTGCTAGCAGGGAATTCTCTGCCTGCTTTTCCCCAGTGCCCTGCAAGCTCTCCAGGACAACATAAAATCTGGGGCTCTGTGCTTTCTTTCGTTCTGAACAAGTGTTACTGTTTTCTGCACAAAAGCGATTCTGCGAAGCAATGGGAACACTTCTGTTTCCCAGGCACAGAGAAGGTGCTAGCAGGGAATTCTCTGCCTGCTTTTCCCCAGTACTCTGCAAGCTCTCCAGGACAACATATAATCTGGGGCTCTGTGCTTTCTTTCGTTCTGAACAAGTGTTACTGTTTTCTGCACAAAAGCGATTCTGCGAAGCAATGGGAACACTTCTGTTTCCCAGGCACAGAGAAGGTGCTAGCAGGGAATTCTCTGCCTGCTTTTCCCCAATGCTCTGCAAGCTCTCCAGGACAACATAAAATCTGGGGCTCTGTGCTTTCTTTCGTACTGAACAAGTGTTACTGTTTTCTGCACAAAAGCGATTCTGCGAAGCAATGGGAACACTTCTGTTTCCCAGGCACAGAGAAGGTGCTAGCAGGGAATTCTCTGCCTGCTTTTCCCCAGTGCTCTGCAAGCTCTCCAGGACAACATAAAATCTGGGGCTCTGTGCTTTCTTTCGTTCTGAACAAGTGTTACTGTTTTCTGCACAAAAGCGATTCTGCGAAGCAATGGGAACACTTCTGTTTCCCAGGCACAGAGAAGGTGCTAGGAGGGAATTCTCTGCCTGCTTTTCCCCAGTGCTCTGCAAGCTCTCCAGGACAACATAAATTCTGGGGCTCTGTGCTTTCTTTCGTTCTGAACAAGTGTTACTGTTTTCTGCACAAAAGCGATTCTGCGAAGCAATGTGAACACTTCTGCTTCCCAGGCACAGAGAAGGTGCTAGCAGGGAATTCTCTGCCTGCCTTTCCCCAGTGCTCTGCAAGCTCTCCAGGACAACATAAAATCTGGGGCTCTGTGCTTTCTTTCGTTCTGAACAAGTGTTACTGTTTTCTGCACAAAAGCGATTCTGCGAAGCAATGTGAACACTTCTGTTTCCCAGGCACAGAGAAGGTGCTAGCAGGGAATTCTCTGCCTGCTTTTCCCCAGTGCTCTGCAAGCTCTCCAGGACAACATAAAATCTGGGGCTCTGTGCTTTCTTTCGTTCTGAACAAGTGTTACTGTTTTCTGCACAAAAGCGATTCTGCGAAGCAATGTGAACACTTCTGTTTCCCAGGCACAGAGAAGGTGCTAGCAGGGAATTCTCTGCCTGCTTTTCCCCAGTGCTCTGCAAGCTCTCCAGGACAACATAAAATCTGGGGCTCTGTGCTTTCTTTCGTTCTGAACAAGTGTTACTGTTTTCTGCACAAAAGCGATTCTGCGAAGCAATGTGAACACTTCTGCTTCCCAGGCACAGAGAAGGTGCTAGCAGGGAATTCTCTGCTTGCTTTTCCCCAGTGCTCTGCAAGGTCTCCAGGACAAAATAAAATCTGGGGCTCTGTGCTTTCTTTCGTTCTGAACAAGTGTTATTGTTTTCTGCAGAAAAGCGATTCTGCGAAGCAATGTGAACACTTCTGCTTCCCAGGCACAGAGAAGGTGCTAGCAGGGAATTCTCTGCCTGCCTTTCCCCAGTGCTCTGCAAGCTCTCCAGGACAACATAAAATCTGGGGCTCTGTGCTTTCTTTCGTTCTGAACAAGTGTTACTGTTTTCTGCACAAAAGCGATTCTGCGAAGCAATGTGAACACTTCTGCTTCCCAGGCACAGAGAAGGTGCTAGCAGGGAATTCTCTGCTTGCTTTTCCCCAGTGCTCTGCAAGCTCTCCAGGACAACATAAAATCTGGGGCTCTGTGCTTTCTTTCGTTCTGAACAAGTGTTATTGTTTTCTGCACAAAAGCGATTCTGCGAAGCAATGTGAACACTTCTGTTTCCCAGGCACAGAGAAGGTGCTAGCAGGGAATTCTCTGCCTGCTTTTCCCCAGTGCTCTGCAAGCTCTCCAGGACAACATAAATTCTGGGGCTCTGTGCTTTCTTTTGTTCTGAACAAGTGTTACTGTTTTCTGCACAAAAGCGATTCTGCGAAGCAATGTGAACACTTGTGCTTCCCAGGAACAGAGAAGGTGCTAGCAGGGAATTCTCTGCCTGCCTTTCCCCAGTGCTCTGCAAGCTCTCCAGGACAACATAAAATCTGGGGCTCTGTGCTTTCCTTCGTTCTGAACAAGTGTTATTGTTTTCTGCACAAAAGCGATTCTGCGAAGCAATGTGAACACTTCTGTTTCCCAGGCACAGAGAAGGTGCTAGCAGGGAATTCTCTGCCTGCTTTTCCCCAGTGCTCTGCAAGCTCTCCAGGACAACATAAAATCTGGGGCTCTGTGCTTTCTTTTGTTCTGAACAAGTGTTACTGTTTTCTGCACAAAAGCGATTCTGCGAAGCAATGTGAACACTTCTGCTTCCCAGGCACAGAGAAGGTGCTAGCAGGGAATTCTCTGCCTGCCTTTCCCCAGTGCTCTGCAAGCTCTCCAGGACAACATAAAATCTGGGGCTCTGTGCTTTCTTTCGTTCTGAACAAGTGTTAGTGTTTTCTGCACAAAAGCGATTCTGCCAAGCAATGTGAACACTTCTGTTTCCCAGGCACAGAGAAGGTGCTAGCAGGGAATTCTCTGCCTGCTTTTCCCCAGTGCTCTGCAAGCTCTCCAGGACAACATAAAATCTGGGGCTCTGTGCTTTCTTTCGTTCTGAACAAGTGTTAGTGTTTTCTGCACAAAAGCGATTCTGCGAAGCAATGGGAACACTTCTGTTTCCCAGGCACAGAGAAGGTGCTAGCAGGGAATTCTCTGCCTGCTTTTCCCCAGTGCTCTGCAAGCTCTCCAGGACAACATAAATTCTGGGGCTCTGTGCTTTCTTTTGTTCTGAACAAGTGTTACTGTTTTCTGCACAAAAGCGATTCTGCGAAGCAATGTGAACACTTCTGCTTCCCAGGCACAGAGAAGGTGCTAGCAGGGAATTCTCTGCCTGCCTTTCCCCAGTGCTCTGCAAGCTCTCCAGGACAACATAAAATCTGAGGCTCTGTGCTTTCTTTCGTTCTGAACAAGTGTTACTGTTTTCTGCACAAAAGCGATTCTGCGAAGCAATGTGAACACTTCTGTTTCCCAGGCACAGAGAAGGTGCTAGCAGGGAATTCTCTGCCTGCTTTTCCCCAGTGCTCTGCAAGCTCTCCAGGACAACATAAAATCTGGGGCTCTGTGCTTTCTTTCCTTCTGAACAAGTGTTACTGTTTTCTGCACAAAAGCGATTCTGCCAAGCAATGGGAACACTTCTGTTTCCCAGGCACAGAGAAGGTGCTAGCAGGGAATTCTCTGCCTGCTTTTCCCCAGTGCTCTGCAAGCTCTCCAGGACAACTTAAAATCTGGGGCTCTGTGCTTTCTTTCGTTCTGAACAAGTGTTACTGTTTTCTGCACAAAAGCGATTCTGCGAAGCAATGGGAACACTTCTGTTTCCCAGGCACAGAGAAGGTGCTAGCAGGGAATTCTCTGCCTGCTTTTCCCCAGTGCTCTGCAAGCTCTCCAGGACAACATAAAATCTGGGGCTCTGTGCTTTCTTTCGTTCTGAACAAGTGTTATTGTTTTCTGCACAAAAGCGATTCTGCGAAGCAATGTGAACACTTCTGCTTCCCAGGCACAGAGAAGGTGCTAGCAGGGAATTCTCTGCTTGCTTTTCCCCAGTGCTCTGCAAGCTCTCCAGGACAACATGAAATCTGGGGCTCTGTGCTTTCTTTCGTTCTGAACAAGTGTTACTGTTTTCTGCACAAAAGCGATTCTGCGAAGCAATGTGAACACTTCTGTTTCCTAGGCACAGAGAAGGTGCTAGCAGGGAATTCTCTGCCTGCTTTTCCCCAGTGCCCTGCAAGCTCTCCAGGACAACATAAAATCTGGGGCTCTGTGCTTTCTTTCGTTCTGAACAAGTGTTACTGTTTTCTGCACAAAAGCGATTCTGCGAAGCAATGGGAACACTTCTGTTTCCCAGGCACAGAGAAGGTGCTAGCAGGGAATTCTCTGCCTGCTTTTCCCCAGTACTCTGCAAGCTCTCCAGGACAACATAAAATCTGGGGCTCTGTGCTTTCTTTCGTTCTGAACAAGTGTTACTGTTTTCTGCACAAAAGCGATTCTGCGAAGCAATGGGAACACTTCTGTTTCCCAGGCACAGAGAAGGTGCTAGCAGGGAATTCTCTGCCTGCTTTTCCCCAATGCTCTGCAAGCTCTCCAGGACAACATAAAATCTGGGGCTCTGTGCTTTCTTTCGTACTGAACAAGTGTTACTGTTTTCTGCACAAAAGCGATTCTGCGAAGCAATGGGAACACTTCTGTTTCCCAGGCACAGAGAAGGTGCTAGCAGGGAATTCTCTGCCTGCTTTTCCCCAGTGCTCTGCAAGCTCTCCAGGACAACATAAAATCTGGGGCTCTGTGCTTTCTTTCGTTCTGAACAAGTGTTACTGTTTTCTGCACAAAAGCGATTCTGCGAAGCAATGGGAACACTTCTGTTTCCCAGGCACAGAGAAGGTGCTAGGAGGGAATTCTCTGCCTGCTTTTCCCCAGTGCTCTGCAAGCTCTCCAGGACAACATAAATTCTGGGGCTCTGTGCTTTCTTTTGTTCTGAACAAGTGTTACTGTTTTCTGCACAAAAGCGATTCTGCGAAGCAATGTGAACACTTCTGCTTCCCAGGCACAGAGAAGGTGCTAGCAGGGAATTCTCTGCCTGCCTTTCCCCAGTGCTCTGCAAGCTCTCCAGGACAACATAAAATCTGGGGCTCTGTGCTTTCTTTCGTTCTGAACAAGTGTTACTGTTTTCTGCACAAAAGCGATTCTGCGAAGCAATGTGAACACTTCTGTTTCCCAGGCACAGAGAAGGTGCTAGCAGGGAATTCTCTGCCTGCTTTTCCCCAGTGCTCTGCAAGCTCTCCAGGACAACATAAAATCTGGGGCTCTGTGCTTTCTTTCGTTCTGAACAAGTGTTACTGTTTTCTGCACAAAAGCGATTCTGCGAAGCAATGTGAACACTTCTGCTTCCCAGGCACAGAGAAGGTGCTAGCAGGGAATTCTCTGCCTGCCTTTCCCCAGTGCTCTGCAAGCTCTCCAGGACAACATAAAATCTGGGGCTCTGTGCTTTCTTTCGTTCTGAACAAGTGTTACTGTTTTCTGCACAAAAGCGATTCTGCGAAGCAATGTGAACACTTCTGCTTCCCAGGCACAGAGAAGGTGCTAGCAGGGAATTCTCTGCTTGCTTTTCCCCAGTGCTCTGCAAGCTCTCCAGGACAACATAAAATCTGGGGCTCTGTGCTTTCTTTCGTTCTGAACAAGTGTTATTGTTTTCTGCACAAAAGCGATTCTGCGAAGCAATGTGAACACTTCTGTTTCCCAGGCACAGAGAAGGTGCTAGCAGGGAATTCTCTGCCTGCTTTTCCCCAGTGCTCTGCAAGCTCTCCAGGACAACATAAATTCTGGGGCTCTGTGCTTTCTTTTGTTCTGAACAAGTGTTACTGTTTTCTGCACAAAAGCGATTCTGCGAAGCAATGTGAACACTTGTGCTTCCCAGGAACAGAGAAGGTGCTAGCAGGGAATTCTCTGCCTGCCTTTCCCCAGTGCTCTGCAAGCTCTCCAGGACAACATAAAATCTGGGGCTCTGTGCTTTCCTTCGTTCTGAACAAGTGTTATTGTTTTCTGCACAAAAGCGATTCTGCGAAGCAATGTGAACACTTCTGTTTCCCAGGCACAGAGAAGGTGCTAGCAGGGAATTCTCTGCCTGCTTTTCCCCAGTGCTCTGCAAGCTCTCCAGGACAACATAAAATCTGGGGCTCTGTGCTTTCTTTTGTTCTGAACAAGTGTTACTGTTTTCTGCACAAAAGCGATTCTGCGAAGCAATGTGAACACTTCTGCTTCCCAGGCACAGAGAAGGTGCTAGCAGGGAATTCTCTGCCTGCCTTTCCCCAGTGCTCTGCAAGCTCTCCAGGACAACATAAAATCTGGGGCTCTGTGCTTTCTTTCGTTCTGAACAAGTGTTAGTGTTTTCTGCACAAAAGCGATTCTGCCAAGCAATGTGAACACTTCTGTTTCCCAGGCACAGAGAAGGTGCTAGCAGGGAGTTCTCTGCCTGCTTTTCCCCAGTGCTCTGCAAGCTCTCCAGGACAACATAAAATCTGGGGCTCTGTGCTTTCTTTCGTTCTGAACAAGTGTTAGTGTTTTCTGCACAAAAGCGATTCTGCGAAGCAATGGGAACACTTCTGTTTCCCAGGCACAGAGAAGGTGCTAGCAGGGAATTCTCTGCCTGCTTTTCCCCAGTGCTCTGCAAGCTCTCCAGGACAACATAAAGTCTGGGGCTCTGTGCTTTCTTTTGTTCTGAACAAGTGTTACTGTTTTCTGCACAAAAGCGATTCTGCGAAGCAATGTGAACACTTCTGCTTCCCAGGCACAGAGAAGGTGCTAGCAGGGAATTCTCTGCCTGCCTTTCCCCAGTGCTCTGCAAGCTCTCCAGGACAACATAAAATCTGAGGCTCTGTGCTTTCTTTCGTTCTGAACAAGTGTTACTGTTTTCTGCACAAAAGCGATTCTGCGAAGCAATGTGAACACTTCTGTTTCCCAGGCACAGAGAAGGTGCTAGCAGGGAATTCTCTGCCTGCTTTTCCCCAGTGCTCTGCAAGCTCTCCAGGACAACATAAATTCTGGGGCTCTGTGCTTTCTTTTGTTCTGAACAAGTGTTACTGTTTTCTGCACAAAAGCGATTCTGCGAAGCAATGTGAACACTTCTGTTTCCCAGGCACAGAGAAGGTGCTAGCAGGGAATTCTCTGCCTGCTTTTCCCCAGTGCTCTGCAAGCTCTCCAGGACAACATAAAATCTGGGGCTCTGTGCTTTCTTTCGTACTGAACAAGTGTTACTGTTTTCTGCACAAAAGCATTCTGCGAAGCAATGTGAACACTTCTGCTTCCCAGGCACAGAGAAGGTGCTAGCAGGGAATTCTCTGCTTGCTTTTCCCCAGTGCTCTGCAAGCTCTCCAGGACAACATGAAATCTGGGGCTCTGTGCTTTCTTTCGTTCTGAACAAGTGTTACTGTTTTCTGCACAAAAGCGATTCTGCGAAGCAATGTGAACACTTCTGTTTCCTAGGCACAGAGAAGGTGCTAGCAGGGAATTCTCTGCCTGCTTTTCCCCAGTGCCCTGCAAGCTCTCCAGGACAACATAAAATCTGGGGCTCTGTGCTTTCTTTCGTTCTGAACAAGTGTTACTGTTTTCTGCACAAAAGCGATTCTGCGAAGCAATGGGAACACTTCTGTTTCCCAGGCACAGAGAAGGTGCTAGCAGGGAATTCTCTGCCTGCTTTTCCCCAGTACTCTGCAAGCTCTCCAGGACAACATAAAATCTGGGGCTCTGTGCTTTCTTTCGTTCTGAACAAGTGTTACTGTTTTCTGCACAAAAGCGATTCTGCGAAGCAATGGGAACACTTCTGTTTCCCAGGCACAGAGAAGGTGCTAGCAGGGAATTCTCTGCCTGCTTTTCCCCAATGCTCTGCAAGCTCTCCAGGACAACATAAAATCTGGGGCTCTGTGCTTTCTTTCGTACTGAACAAGTGTTACTGTTTTCTGCACAAAAGCGATTCTGCGAAGCAATGGGAACACTTCTGTTTCCCAGGCACAGAGAAGGTGCTAGCAGGGAATTCTCTGCCTGCTTTTCCCCAGTGCTCTGCAAGCTCTCCAGGACAACATAAAATCTGGGGCTCTGTGCTTTCTTTCGTTCTGAACAAGTGTTACTGTTTTCTGCACAAAAGCGATTCTGCGAAGCAATGGGAACACTTCTGTTTCCCAGGCACAGAGAAGGTGCTAGGAGGGAATTCTCTGCCTGCTTTTCCCCAGTGCTCTGCAAGCTCTCCAGGACAACATAAATTCTGGGGCTCTGTGCTTTCTTTTGTTCTGAACAAGTGTTACTGTTTTCTGCACAAAAGCGATTCTGCGAAGCAATGTGAACACTTCTGCTTCCCAGGCACAGAGAAGGTGCTAGCAGGGAATTCTCTGCCTGCCTTTCCCCAGTGCTCTGCAAGCTCTCCAGGACAACATAAAATCTGGGGCTCTGTGCTTTCTTTCGTTCTGAACAAGTGTTACTGTTTTCTGCACAAAAGCGATTCTGCGAAGCAATGTGAACACTTCTGTTTCCCAGGCACAGAGAAGGTGCTAGCAGGGAATTCTCTGCCTGCTTTTCCCCAGTGCTCTGCAAGCTCTCCAGGACAACATAAAATCTGGGGCTCTGTGCTTTCTTTCGTTCTGAACAAGTGTTACTGTTTTCTGCACAAAAGCGATTCTGCGAAGCAATGTGAACACTTCTGCTTCCCAGGCACAGAGAAGGTGCTAGCAGGGAATTCTCTGCCTGCCTTTCCCCAGTGCTCTGCAAGCTCTCCAGGACAACATAAAATCTGGGGCTCTGTGCTTTCTTTCGTTCTGAACAAGTGTTACTGTTTTCTGCACAAAAGCGATTCTGCCAAGCAATGTGAACACTTCTGTTTCCCAGGCACAGAGAAGGTGCTAGCAGGGAATTCTCTGCCTGCTTTTCCCCAGTGCTCTGCAAGCTCTCCAGGACAACATAAAATCTGGGGCTCTGTGCTTTCTTTCGTTCTGAACAAGTGTTACTGTTTTCTGCACAAAAGCGATTCTGCGAAGCAATGTGAACACTTCTGCTTCCCAGGCACAGAGAAGGTGCTAGCAGGGAATTCTCTGCTTGCTTTTCCCCAGTGCTCTGCAAGGTCTCCAGGACAAAATAAAATCTGGGGCTCTGTGCTTTCTTTCGTTCTGAACAAGTGTTATTGTTTTCTGCACAAAAGCGATTCTGCGAAGCAATGTGAACACTTCTGCTTCCCAGGCACAGAGAAGGTGCTAGCAGGGAATTCTCTGCCTGCCTTTCCCCAGTGCTCTGCAAGCTCTCCAGGACAACATAAAATCTGGGGCTCTGTGCTTTCTTTCGTTCTGAACAAGTGTTACTGTTTTCTGCACAAAAGCGATTCTGCGAAGCAATGTGAACACTTCTGCTTCCCAGGCACAGAGAAGGTGCTAGCAGGGAATTCTCTGCTTGCTTTTCCCCAGTGCTCTGCAAGCTCTCCAGGACAACATAAAATCTGGGGCTCTGTGCTTTCTTTCGTTCTGAACAAGTGTTATTGTTTTCTGCACAAAAGCGATTCTGCGAAGCAATGTGAACACTTCTGTTTCCCAGGCACAGAGAAGGTGCTAGCAGGGAATTCTCTGCCTGCTTTTCCCCAGTGCTCTGCAAGCTCTCCAGGACAACATAAATTCTGGGGCTCTGTGCTTTCTTTTGTTCTGAACAAGTGTTACTGTTTTCTGCACAAAAGCGATTCTGCGAAGCAATGTGAACACTTGTGCTTCCCAGGAACAGAGAAGGTGCTAGCAGGGAATTCTCTGCCTGCCTTTCCCCAGTGCTCTGCAAGCTCTCCAGGACAACATAAAATCTGGGGCTCTGTGCTTTCCTTCGTTCTGAACAAGTGTTATTGTTTTCTGCACAAAAGCGATTCTGCGAAGCAATGTGAATACTTCTGTTTCCCAGGCACAGAGAAGGTGCTAGCAGGGAATTCTCTGCCTGCTTTTCCCCAGTGCTCTGCAAGCTCTCCAGGACAACATAAAATCTGGGGCTCTGTGCTTTCTTTTGTTCTGAACAAGTGTTACTGTTTTCTGCACAAAAGCGATTCTGCGAAGCAATGTGAACACTTCTGCTTCCCAGGCACAGAGAAGGTGCTAGCAGGGAATTCTCTGCCTGCCTTTCCCCAGTGCTCTGCAAGCTCTCCAGGACAACATAAAATCTGGGGCTCTGTGCTTTCTTTCGTTCTGAACAAGTGTTAGTGTTTTCTGCACAAAAGCGATTCTGCCAAGCAATGTGAACACTTCTGTTTCCCAGGCACAGAGAAGGTGCTAGCAGGGAATTCTCTGCCTGCTTTTCCCCAGTGCTCTGCAAGCTCTCCAGGACAACATAAAATCTGGGGCTCTGTGCTTTCTTTCGTTCTGAACAAGTGTTAGTGTTTTCTGCACAAAAGCGATTCTGCGAAGCAATGGGAACACTTCTGTTTCCCAGGCACAGAGAAGGTGCTAGCAGGGAATTCTCTGCCTGCTTTTCCCCAGTGCTCTGCAAGCTCTCCAGGACAACATAAATTCTGGGGCTCTGTGCTTTCTTTTGTTCTGAACAAGTGTTACTGTTTTCTGCACAAAAGCGATTCTGCGAAGCAATGTGAACACTTCTGCTTCCCAGGCACAGAGAAGGTGCTAGCAGGGAATTCTCTGCCTGCCTTTCCCCAGTGCTCTGCAAGCTCTCCAGGACAACATAAAATCTGAGGCTCTGTGCTTTCTTTCGTTCTGAACAAGTGTTACTGTTTTCTGCACAAAAGCGATTCTGCGAAGCAATGTGAACACTTCTGTTTCCCAGGCACAGAGAAGGTGCTAGCAGGGAATTCTCTGCCTGCTTTTCCCCAGTGCTCTGCAAGCTCTCCAGGACAACATAAATTCTGGGGCTCTGTGCTTTCTTTTGTTCTGAACAAGTGTTACTGTTTTCTGCACAAAAGCGATTCTGCGAAGCAATGTGAACACTTCTGCTTCCCAGGCACAGAGAAGGTGCTAGCAGGGAATTCTCTGCCTGCCTTTCCCCAGTGCTCTGCAAGCTCTCCAGGACAACATAAAATCTGGGGCTCTGTGCTTTCTTTCGTACTGAACAAGTGTTACTGTTTTCTGCACAAAAGCGATTCTGCGAAGCAATGTGAACACTTCTGTTTCCCAGGCACAGAGAAGGTGCTAGCAGGGAATTCTCTGCCTGCTTTTCCCCAGTACTCTGCAAGCTCTCCAGCACAACATAAAATATGGGGCTCTGTGCTTTCTTTCCTTCTGAACAAGTGTTACTGTTTTCTGCACAAAAGCGATACTGCTAAGAAATGTGAACACTTCTGTTTCCCAGGCACAGAGAAGGTGCTAGCAGGGAATTCTCTGCCTGCTTTTCCCCAGTGCTCTGCAAGCTCTCCAGGACAACTTAAAATCTGGGGCTCTGTGCTTTCTTTCGTTCTGAACAAGTGTTACTGTTTTCTGCACAAAAGCGATTCTGCGAAGCAATGGGAACACTTCTGTTTCCCAGGCACAGAGAAGGTGCTAGCAGGGAATTCTCTGCCTGCTTTTCCCCAGTGCTCTGCAAGCTCTCCAGGACAACATAAAATCTGGGGCTCTGTGCTTTCTTTCGTTCTGAACAAGTGTTACTGTTTTCTGCACAAAAGCGATTCTGCCAAGCAATGTGAACACTTCTGTTTCCCAGGCACAGAGAAGGTGCTAGCAGGGAATTCTCTGCCTGCTTTTCCCCAGTGCTCTGCAAGCTCTCCAGGACAACATAAAATCTGGGGCTCTGTGCTTTCTTTCGTTCTGAACAAGTATTACTGTTTTCTGCACAAAAGCGATTCTGCGAAGCAATGTGAACACTTCTGCTTCCCAGGCACAGAGAAGGTGCTAGCAGGGAATTCTCTGCTTGCTTTTCCCCAGTGCTCTGCAAGGTCTCCAGGACAAAATAAAATCTGGGGCTCTGTGCTTTCTTTCGTTCTGAACAAGTGTTATTGTTTTCTGCACAAAAGCGATTCTGCGAAGCAATGTGAACACTTCTGCTTCCCAGGCACAGAGAACGTGCTAGCAGGGAATTCTCTGCCTGCCTTTCCCCAGTGCTCTGCAAGCTCTCCAGGACAACATAAAATCTGGGGCTCTGTGCTTTCTTTCGTTCTGAACAAGTGTTACTGTTTTCTGCACAAAAGCGATTCTGCGAAGCAATGTGAACACTTCTGCTTCCCAGGCACAGAGAAGGTGCTAGCAGGGAATTCTCTGCTTGCTTTTCCCCAGTGCTCTGCAAGCTCTCCAGGACAACATAAAATCTGGGGCTCTGTGCTTTCTTTCGTTCTGAACAAGTGTTATTGTTTTCTGCACAAAAGCGATTCTGCGAAGCAATGTGAACACTTCTGTTTCCCAGGCACAGAGAAGGTGCTAGCAGGGAATTCTCTGCCTGCTTTTCCCCAGTGCTCTGCAAGCTCTCCAGGACAACATAAATTCTGGGGCTCTGTGCTTTCTTTTGTTCTGAACAAGTGTTACTGTTTTCTGCACAAAAGCGATTCTGCGAAGCAATGTGAACACTTCTGCTTCCCAGGCACAGAGAAGGTGCTAGCAGGGAATTCTCTGCCTGCCTTTCCCCAGTGCTCTGCAAGCTCTCCAGGACAACATAAAATCTGGGGCTCTGTGCTTTCCTTCGTTCTGAACAAGTGTTATTGTTTTCTGCACAAAAGCGATTCTGCGAAGCAATGTGAACACTTCTGTTTCCCAGGCACAGAGAAGGTGCTAGCAGGGAATTCTCTGCCTGCTTTTCCCCAGTGCTCTGCAAGCTCTCCAGGACAACATAAAATCTGGGGCTCTGTGCTTTCTTTTGTTCTGAACAAGTGTTACTGTTTTCTGCACAGAAGCGATTCTGCGAAGCAATGTGAACACTTCTGCTTCCCAGGCACAGAGAAGGTGCTAGCAGGGAATTCTCTGCCTGCCTTTCCCCAGTGCTCTGCAAGCTCTCCAGGACAACATAAAAATCTGGGGCTCTGTGCTTTCTTTTGTTCTGAACAAGTGTTACTGTTTTCTGCACAAAAGCGATACTGCTAAGAAATGTGAACACTTCTGTTTCCCAGGCACAGAGAAGGTGCTAGCAGGGAATTCTCTGCCTGCTTTTCCCCAGTGCTCTGCAAGCTCTCCAGGACAACATAAAATCTGGGGCTCTGTGCTTTCTTTCGTTCTGAACAAGTGTTACTGTTTTCTGCACAAAAGCGATTCTGCGAAGCAATGGGAACACTTCTGTTTCCCAGGCACAGAGAAGGTGCTAGCAGGGAATTCTCTGCTTGCTTTTCCCCAGTGCTCTGCAAGGTCTCCAGGACAAAATAAAATCTGGGGCTCTGTGCTTTCTTTCGTTCTGAACAAGTGTTATTGTTTTCTGCACAAAAGCGATTCTGCGAAGCAATGTGAACACTTCTGCTTCCCAGGCACAGAGAAGGTGCTAGCAGGGAATTCTCTGCCTGCCTTTCCCCAGTGCTCTGCAAGCTCTCCAGGACAACATAAAATCTGGGGCTCTGTGCTTTCTTTCGTTCTGAACAAGTGTTACTGTTTTCTGCACAAAAGCGATTCTGCGAAGCAATGTGAACACTTCTGCTTCCCAGGCACAGAGAAGGTGCTAGCAGGGAATTCTCTGCTTGCTTTTCCCCAGTGCTCTGCAAGCTCTCCAGGACAACATAAAATCTGGGGCTCTGTGCTTTCTTTCGTTCTGAACAAGTGTTATTGTTTTCTGCACAAAAGCGATTCTGCGAAGCAATGTGAACACTTCTGTTTCCCAGGCACAGAGAAGGTGCTAGCAGGGAATTCTCTGCCTGCTTTTCCCCAGTGCTCTGCAAGCTCTCCAGGACAACATAAATTCTGGGGCTCTGTGCTTTCTTTCGTTCTGAACAAGTGTTACTGTTTTCTGCACAAAAGCGATTCTGCGAAGCAATGTGAACACTTCTGCTTCCCAGGCACAGAGAAGGTGCTAGCAGGGAATTCTCTGCCTGCCTTTCCCCAGTGCTCTGCAAGCTCTCCAGGACAACATAAAATCTGGGGCTCTGTGCTTTCCTTCGTTCTGAACAAGTGTTATTGTTTTCTGCACAAAAGCGATTCTGCGAAGCAATGTGAACACTTCTGTTTCCCAGGCACAGAGAAGGTGCTAGCAGGGAATTCTCTGCCTGCTTTTCCCCAGTGCTCTGCAAGCTCTCCAGGACAACATAAAATCTGGGGCTCTGTGCTTTCTTTTGTTCTGAACAAGTGTTACTGTTTTCTGCACAAAAGCGATTCTGCGAAGCAATGTGAACACTTCTGCTTCCCAGGCACAGAGAAGGTGCTAGCAGGGAATTCTCTGCCTGCCTTTCCCCAGTGCTCTGCAAGCTCTCCAGGACAACATAAAAATCTGGGGCTCTGTGCTTTCTTTTGTTCTGAACAAGTGTTACTGTTTTCTGCACAAAAGCGATACTGCTAAGAAATGTGAACACTTCTGTTTCCCAGGCACAGAGAAGGTGCTAGCAGGGAATTCTCTGCCTGCTTTTCCCCAGTGCTCTGCAAGCTCTCCAGGACAACATAAAATCTGGGGCTCTGTGCTTTCTTTCGTTCTGAACAAGTGTTACTGTTTTCTGCACAAAAGCGATTCTGCGAAGCAATGGGAACACTTCTGTTTCCCAGGCACAGAGAAGGTGCTAGCAGGGAATTCTCTGCCTGCTTTTCCCCAGTGCTCTGCAAGCTCTCCAGGACAACATAAAATCTGGGGCTCTGTGCTTTCTTTTGTTCTGAACAAGTGTTACTGTTTTCTGCACAAAAGCGATTCTGCGAAGCAATGGGAACACTTCTGCTTCCCAGGCACAGAGAAGGTGCTAGCAGGGAATTCTCTGCCTGCCTTTCCCCAGTGCTCTGCAAGCTCTCCAGGACAACATAAAATCTGGGGCTCTGTGCTTTCTTTCGTTCTGAACAAGTGTTACTGTTTTCTGCACAAAAGCGATTCTGCGAAGCAATGTGAACACTTCTGTTTCCCAGGCACAGAGAAGGTGCTAGCAGGGAATTCTCTGCCTGCTTTTCCCCAGTGCTCTGCAAGCTCTCCAGGACAACATAAATTCTGGGGCTCTGTGCTTTCTTTTGTTCTGAACAAGTGTTACTGTTTTCTGCACAAAAGCGATTCTGCGAAGCAATGTGAACACTTCTGCTTCCCAGGCACAGAGAAGGTGCTAGCAGGGAATTCTCTGCCTGCCTTTCCCCAGTGCTCTGCAAGCTCTCCAGGACAACATAAAATCTGGGGCTCTGTGCTTTCTTTCGTACTGAACAAGTGTTACTGTTTTCTGCACAAAAGCGATTCTGCGAAGCAATGTGAACACTTCTGTTTCCCAGGCACAGAGAAGGTGCTAGCAGGGAATTCTCTGCCTGCTTTTCCCCAGTACTCTGCAAGCTCTCCAGCACAACATAAAATATGGGGCTCTGTGCTTTCTTTCCTTCTGAACAAGTGTTACTGTTTTCTGCACAAAAGCGATACTGCTAAGAAATGTGAACACTTCTGTTTCCCAGGCACAGAGAAGGTGCTAGCAGGGAATTCTCTGCCTGCTTTTCCCCAGTGCTCTGCAAGCTCTCCAGGACAACATAAAATCTGGGGCTCTGTGCTTTCTTTCGTTCTGAACAAGTGTTACTGTTTTCTGCACAAAAGCGATTCTGCGAAGCAATGGGAACACTTCTGTTTCCCAGGCACAGAGAAGGTGCTAGCAGGGAATTCTCTGCCTGCTTTTCCCCAGTGCTCTGCAAGCTCTCCAGGACAACATAAAATCTGGGGCTCTGTGCTTTCTTTCGTACTGAACAAGTGTTACTGTTTTCTGCACAAAAGCGATTCTGCGAAGCAATGGGAACACTTCTGTTTCCCAGGCACAGAGAAGGTGCTAGCAGGGAATTCTCTGCCTGCTTTTCCCCAGTGCTCTGCAAGCTCTCCAGGACAACATAAAATCTGGGGCTCTGTGCTTTCTTTCGTTCTGAACAAGTGTTATTGTTTTCTGCACAAAAGCGATTCTGCGAAGCAATGTGAACACTTCTGCTTCCCAGGCACAGAGAAGGTGCTAGCAGGGAATTCTCTGCCTGCCTTTCCCCAGTGCTCTGCAAGCTCTCCAGGACAACATAAAATCTGGGGCTCTGTGCTTTCTTTCGTTCTGAACAAGTGTTACTGTTTTCTGCACAAAAGCGATTCTGCGAAGCAATGTGAACACTTCTGCTTCCCAGGCACAGAGAAGGTGCTAGCAGGGAATTCTCTGCTTGCTTTTCCCCAGTGCTCTGCAAGCTCTCCAGGACAACATAAAATCTGGGGCTCTGTGCTTTCTTTCGTTCTGAACAAGTGTTATTGTTTTCTGCACAAAAGCGATTCTGCGAAGCAATGTGAACACTTCTGTTTCCCAGGCACAGAGAAGGTGCTAGCAGGGAATTCTCTGCCTGCTTTTCCCCAGTGCTCTGCAAGCTCTCCAGGACAACATAAATTCTGGGGCTCTGTGCTTTCTTTTGTTCTGAACAAGTGTTACTGTTTTCTGCACAAAAGCGATTCTGCGAAGCAATGTGAACACTTCTGCTTCCCAGGCACAGAGAAGGTGCTAGCAGGGAATTCTCTGCCTGCCTTTCCCCAGTGCTCTGCAAGCTCTCCAGGACAACATAAAATCTGGGGCTCTGTGCTTTCTTTCGTACTGAACAAGTGTTACTGTTTTCTGCACAAAAGCGATTCTGCGAAGCAATGTGAACACTTCTGTTTCCCAGGCACAGAGAAGGTGCTAGCAGGGAATTCTCTGCCTGCTTTTCCCCAGTACTCTGCAAGCTCTCCAGCACAACATAAAATATGGGGCTCTGTGCTTTCTTTCCTTCTGAACAAGTGTTACTGTTTTCTGCACAAAAGCGATACTGCTAAGAAATGTGAACACTTCTGTTTCCCAGGCACAGAGAAGGTGCTAGCAGGGAATTCTCTGCCTGCTTTTCCCCAGTGCTCTGCAAGCTCTCCAGGACAACATAAAATCTGGGGCTCTGTGCTTTCTTTCGTTCTGAACAAGTGTTAGTGTTTTCTGCACAAAAGCGATTCTGCGAAGCAATGGGAACACTTCTGTTTCCCAGGCACAGAGAAGGTGCTAGCAGGGAATTCTCTGCCTGCTTTTCCCCAGTGCTCTGCAAGCTCTCCAGGACAACATAAATTCTGGGGCTCTGTGCTTTCTTTTGTTCTGAACAAGTGTTACTGTTTTCTGCACAAAAGCGATTCTGCGAAGCAATGTGAACACTTCTGCTTCCCAGGCACAGAGAAGGTGCTAGCAGGGAATTCTCTGCCTGCCTTTCCCCAGTGCTCTGCAAGCTCTCCAGGACAACATAAAATCTGGGGCTCTGTGCTTTCTTTCGTTCTGAACAAGTGTTACTGTTTTCTGCACAAAAGCGATTCTGCGAAGCAATGTGAACACGTCTGTTTCCCAGGCACAGAGAAGGTGCTAGCAGGGAATTCTCTGCCTGCTTTTCCCCAGTGCTCTGCAAGCTCTCCAGGACAACATAAATTCTGGGGCTCTGTGCTTTCTTTTGTTCTGAACAAGTGTTACTGTTTTCTGCACAAAAGCGATTCTGCGAAGCAATGTGAACACTTCTGCTTCCCAGGCACAGAGAAGGTGCTAGCAGGGAATTCTCTGCCTGCCTTTCCCCAGTGCTCTGCAAGCTCTCCAGGACAACATAAAATCTGGGGCTCTGTGCTTTCTTTCGTACTGAACAAGTGTTACTGTTTTCTGCACAAAAGCGATTCTGCGAAGCAATGTGAACACTTCTGTTTCCCAGGCACAGAGAAGGTGCTAGCAGGGAATTCTCTGCCTGCTTTTCCCCAGTACTCTGCAAGCTCTCCAGCACAACATAAAATATGGGGCTCTGTGCTTTCTTTCCTTCTGAACAAGTGTTACTGTTTTCTGCACAAAAGCGATACTGCTAAGAAATGTGAACACTTCTGTTTCCCAGGCACAGAGAAGGTGCTAGCAGGGAATTCTCTGCCTGCTTTTCCCCAGTGCTCTGCAAGCTCTCCAGGACAACATAAAATCTGGGGCTCTGTGCTTTCTTTCGTTCTGAACAAGTGTTACTGTTTTCTGCACAAAAGCGATTCTGCGAAGCAATGGGAACACTTCTGTTTCCCAGGCACAGAGAAGGTGCTAGCAGGGAATTCTCTGCCTGCTTTTCCCCAGTGCTCTGCAAGCTCTCCAGGACAACATAAAATCTGGGGCTCTGTGCTTTCTTTCGTACTGAACAAGTGTTACTGTTTTCTGCACAAAAGCGATTCTGCGAAGCAATGGGAACACTTCTGTTTCCCAGGCACAGAGAAGGTGCTAGCAGGGAATTCTCTGCCTGCTTTTCCCCAGTGCTCTGCAAGCTCTCCAGGACAACATAAAATCTGGGGCTCTGTGCTTTCTTTCGTTCTGAACAAGTGTTACTGTTTTCTGCACAAAAGCGATTCTGCCAAGCAATGTGAACACTTCTGTTTCCCAGGCACAGAGAAGGTGCTAGCAGGGAATTCTCTGCCTGCTTTTCCCCAGTGCTCTGCAAGCTCTCCAGGACAACATAAAATCTGGGGCTCTGTGCTTTCTTTCGTTCTGAACAAGTGTTACTGTTTTCTGCACAAAAGCGATTCTGCGAAGCAATGTGAACACTTCTGCTTCCCAGGCACAGAGAAGGTGCTAGCAGGGAATTCTCTGCTTGCTTTTCCCCAGTGCTCTGCAAGGTCTCCAGGACAAAATAAAATCTGGGGCTCTGTGCTTTCTTTCGTTCTGAACAAGTGTTATTGTTTTCTGCACAAAAGCGATTCTGCGAAGCAATGTGAACACTTCTGCTTCCCAGGCACAGAGAAGGTGCTAGCAGGGAATTCTCTGCCTGCCTTTCCCCAGTGCTCTGCAAGCTCTCCAGGACAACATAAAATCTGGGGCTCTGTGCTTTCTTTCGTTCTGAACAAGTGTTACTGTTTTCTGCACAAAAGCGATTCTGCGAAGCAATGTGAACACTTCTGCTTCCCAGGCACAGAGAAGGTGCTAGCAGGGAATTCTCTGCTTGCTTTTCCCCAGTGCTCTGCAAGCTCTCCAGGACAACATAAAATCTGGGGCTCTGTGCTTTCTTTCGTTCTGAACAAGTGTTAGTGTTTTGTGCACAAAAGCGATTCTGCGAAGCAAAGTGAACACTTGTGCTTCCCAGGCACAGAGAAGGTGCTAGCAGGGAATTCTCTGCCTGCCTTTCCCCAGTGCTCTGCAAGCTCTCCAGGACAACATAAAATCTGGGGCTCTGTGCTTTCTTTCGTTCTGAACAAGTGTTAGTGTTTTCTGCACAAAAGCGATTCTGCGAAGCAATGGGAACACTTCTGTTTCCCAGGCACAGAGAAGGTGCTAGCAGGGAATTCTCTGCCTGCTTTTCCCCAGTGCTCTGCAAGCTCTCCAGGACAACATAAATTCTGGGGCTCTGTGCTTTCTTTTGTTCTGAACAAGTGTTACTGTTTTCTGCACAAAAGCGATTCTGCGAAGCAATGTGAACACTTCTGCTTCCCAGGCACAGAGAAGGTGCTAGCAGGGAATTCTCTGCCTGCCTTTCCCCAGTGCTCTGCAAGCTCTCCAGGACAACATAAAATCTGAGGCTCTGTGCTTTCTTTCGTTCTGAACAAGTGTTACTGTTTTCTGCACAAAAGCGATTCTGCGAAGCAATGTGAACACTTCTGTTTCCCAGGCACAGAGAAGGTGCTAGCAGGGAATTCTCTGCCTGCTTTTCCCCAGTGCTCTGCAAGCTCTCCAGGACAACATAAATTCTGGGGCTCTGTGCTTTCTTTTGTTCTGAACAAGTGTTACTGTTTTCTGCACAAAAGCGATTCTGCGAAGCAATGTGAACACTTCTGCTTCCCAGGCACAGAGAAGGTGCTAGCAGGGAATTCTCTGCCTGCCTTTCCCCAGTGCTCTGCAAGCTCTCCAGGACAACATAAAATCTGGGGCTCTGTGCTTTCTTTCGTACTGAACAAGTGTTACTGTTTTCTGCACAAAAGCGATTCTGCGAAGCAATGTGAACACTTCTGTTTCCCAGGCACAGAGAAGGTGCTAGCAGGGAATTCTCTGCCTGCTTTTCCCCAGTACTCTGCAAGCTCTCCAGCACAACATAAAATATGGGGCTCTGTGCTTTCTTTCCTTCTGAACAAGTGTTACTGTTTTCTGCACAAAAGCGATACTGCTAAGAAATGTGAACACTTCTGTTTCCCAGGCACAGAGAAGGTGCTAGCAGGGAATTCTCTGCCTGCTTTTCCCCAGTGCTCTGCAAGCTCTCCAGGACAACTTAAAATCTGGGGCTCTGTGCTTTCTTTCGTTCTGAACAAGTGTTACTGTTTTCTGCACAAAAGCGATTCTGCGAAGCAATGGGAACACTTCTGTTTCCCAGGCACAGAGAAGGTGCTAGCAGGGAATTCTCTGCCTGCTTTTCCCCAGTGCTCTGCAAGCTCTCCAGGACAACATAAAATCTGGGGCTCTGTGCTTTCTTTCGTTCTGAACAAGTGTTACTGTTTTCTGCACAAAAGCGATTCTGCCAAGCAATGTGAACACTTCTGTTTCCCAGGCACAGAGAAGGTGCTAGCAGGGAATTCTCTGCCTGCTTTTCCCCAGTGCTCTGCAAGCTCTCCAGGACAACATAAAATCTGGGGCTCTGTGCTTTCTTTCGTTCTGAACAAGTGTTACTGTTTTCTGCACAAAAGCGATTCTGCGAAGCAATGTGAACACTTCTGCTTCCCAGGCACAGAGAAGGTGCTAGCAGGGAATTCTCTGCTTGCTTTTCCCCAGTGCTCTGCAAGGTCTCCAGGACAAAATAAAATCTGGGGCTCTGTGCTTTCTTTCGTTCTGAACAAGTGTTATTGTTTTCTGCACAAAAGCGATTCTGCGAAGCAATGTGAACACTTCTGCTTCCCAGGCACAGAGAACGTGCTAGCAGGGAATTCTCTGCCTGCCTTTCCCCAGTGCTCTGCAAGCTCTCCAGGACAACATAAAATCTGGGGCTCTGTGCTTTCTTTCGTTCTGAACAAGTGTTACTGTTTTCTGCACAAAAGCGATTCTGCGAAGCAATGTGAACACTTCTGCTTCCCAGGCACAGAGAAGGTGCTAGCAGGGAATTCTCTGCTTGCTTTTCCCCAGTGCTCTGCAAGCTCTCCAGGACAACATAAAATCTGGGGCTCTGTGCTTTCTTTCGTTCTGAACAAGTGTTATTGTTTTCTGCACAAAAGCGATTCTGCGAAGCAATGTGAACACTTCTGTTTCCCAGGCACAGAGAAGGTGCTAGCAGGGAATTCTCTGCCTGCTTTTCCCCAGTGCTCTGCAAGCTCTCCAGGACAACATAAATTCTGGGGCTCTGTGCTTTCTTTTGTTCTGAACAAGTGTTACTGTTTTCTGCACAAAAGCGATTCTGCGAAGCAATGTGAACACTTCTGCTTCCCAGGCACAGAGAAGGTGCTAGCAGGGAATTCTCTGCCTGCCTTTCCCCAGTGCTCTGCAAGCTCTCCAGGACAACATAAAATCTGGGGCTCTGTGCTTTCCTTCGTTCTGAACAAGTGTTATTGTTTTCTGCACAAAAGCGATTCTGCGAAGCAATGTGAACACTTCTGTTTCCCAGGCACAGAGAAGGTGCTAGCAGGGAATTCTCTGCCTGCTTTTCCCCAGTGCTCTGCAAGCTCTCCAGGACAACATAAAATCTGGGGCTCTGTGCTTTCTTTCGTTCTGAACAAGTGTTACTGTTTTCTGCACAAAAGCGATTCTGCGAAGCAATGGGAACACTTCTGTTTCCCAGGCACAGAGAAGGTGCTAGCAGGGAATTCTCTGCTTGCTTTTCCCCAGTGCTCTGCAAGGTCTCCAGGACAAAATAAAATCTGGGGCTCTGTGCTTTCTTTCGTTCTGAACAAGTGTTATTGTTTTCTGCACAAAAGCGATTCTGCGAAGCAATGTGAACACTTCTGCTTCCCAGGCACAGAGAAGGTGCTAGCAGGGAATTCTCTGCCTGCCTTTCCCCAGTGCTCTGCAAGCTCTCCAGGACAACATAAAATCTGGGGCTCTGTGCTTTCTTTCGTTCTGAACAAGTGTTACTGTTTTCTGCACAAAAGCGATTCTGCGAAGCAATGGGAACACTTCTGTTTCCCAGGCACAGAGAAGGTGCTAGCAGGGAATTCTCTGCCTGCTTTTCCCCAGTGCTCTGCAAGCTCTCCAGGACAACATAAAATCTGGGGCTCTGTGCTTTCTTTCGTACTGAACAAGTGTTACTGTTTTCTGCACAAAAGCGATTCTGCGAAGCAATGGGAACACTTCTGTTTCCCAGGCACAGAGAAGGTGCTAGCAGGGAATTCTCTGCCTGCTTTTCCCCAGTGCTCTGCAAGCTCTCCAGGACAACATAAAATCTGGGGCTCTGTGCTTTCTTTCGTTCTGAACAAGTGTTACTGTTTTCTGCACAAAAGCGATTCTGCCAAGCAATGTGAACACTTCTGTTTCCCAGGCACAGAGAAGGTGCTAGCAGGGAATTCTCTGCCTGCTTTTCCCCAGTGCTCTGCAAGCTCTCCAGGACAACATAAAATCTGGGGCTCTGTGCTTTCTTTCGTTCTGAACAAGTGTTACTGTTTTCTGCACAAAAGCGATTCTGCGAAGCAATGTGAACACTTCTGCTTCCCAGGCACAGAGAAGGTGCTAGCAGGGAATTCTCTGCTTGCTTTTCCCCAGTGCTCTGCAAGGTCTCCAGGACAAAATAAAATCTGGGGCTCTGTGCTTTCTTTCGTTCTGAACAAGTGTTATTGTTTTCTGCACAAAAGCGATTCTGCGAAGCAATGTGAACACTTCTGCTTCCCAGGCACAGAGAAGGTGCTAGCAGGGAATTCTCTGCCTGCCTTTCCCCAGTGCTCTGCAAGCTCTCCAGGACAACATAAAATCTGGGGCTCTGTGCTTTCTTTCGTTCTGAACAAGTGTTACTGTTTTCTGCACAAAAGCGATTCTGCGAAGCAATGTGAACACTTCTGCTTCCCAGGCACAGAGAAGGTGCTAGCAGGGAATTCTCTGCTTGCTTTTCCCCAGTGCTCTGCAAGCTCTCCAGGACAACATAAAATCTGGGGCTCTGTGCTTTCTTTCGTTCTGAACAAGTGTTAGTGTTTTGTGCACAAAAGCGATTCTGCGAAGCAAAGTGAACACTTGTGCTTCCCAGGCACAGAGAAGGTGCTAGCAGGGAATTCTCTGCCTGCCTTTCCCCAGTGCTCTGCAAGCTCTCCAGGACAACATAAAATCTGGGGCTCTGTGCTTTCTTTCGTTCTGAACAAGTGTTAGTGTTTTCTGCACAAAAGCGATTCTGCGAAGCAATGGGAACACTTCTGTTTCCCAGGCACAGAGAAGGTGCTAGCAGGGAATTCTCTGCCTGCTTTTCCCCAGTGCTCTGCAAGCTCTCCAGGACAACATAAATTCTGGGGCTCTGTGCTTTCTTTTGTTCTGAACAAGTGTTACTGTTTTCTGCACAAAAGCGATTCTGCGAAGCAATGTGAACACTTCTGCTTCCCAGGCACAGAGAAGGTGCTAGCAGGGAATTCTCTGCCTGCCTTTCCCCAGTGCTCTGCAAGCTCTCCAGGACAACATAAAATCTGAGGCTCTGTGCTTTCTTTCGTTCTGAACAAGTGTTACTGTTTTCTGCACAAAAGCGATTCTGCGAAGCAATGTGAACACTTCTGTTTCCCAGGCACAGAGAAGGTGCTAGCAGGGAATTCTCTGCCTGCTTTTCCCCAGTGCTCTGCAAGCTCTCCAGGACAACATAAATTCTGGGGCTCTGTGCTTTCTTTTGTTCTGAACAAGTGTTACTGTTTTCTGCACAAAAGCGATTCTGCGAAGCAATGTGAACACTTCTGCTTCCCAGGCACAGAGAAGGTGCTAGCAGGGAATTCTCTGCCTGCCTTTCCCCAGTGCTCTGCAAGCTCTCCAGGACAACATAAAATCTGGGGCTCTGTGCTTTCTTTCGTACTGAACAAGTGTTACTGTTTTCTGCACAAAAGCGATTCTGCGAAGCAATGTGAACACTTCTGTTTCCCAGGCACAGAGAAGGTGCTAGCAGGGAATTCTCTGCCTGCTTTTCCCCAGTACTCTGCAAGCTCTCCAGCACAACATAAAATATGGGGCTCTGTGCTTTCTTTCCTTCTGAACAAGTGTTACTGTTTTCTGCACAAAAGCGATACTGCTAAGAAATGTGAACACTTCTGTTTCCCAGGCACAGAGAAGGTGCTAGCAGGGAATTCTCTGCCTGCTTTTCCCCAGTGCTCTGCAAGCTCTCCAGGACAACTTAAAATCTGGGGCTCTGTGCTTTCTTTCGTTCTGAACAAGTGTTACTGTTTTCTGCACAAAAGCGATTCTGCGAAGCAATGGGAACACTTCTGTTTCCCAGGCACAGAGAAGGTGCTAGCAGGGAATTCTCTGCCTGCTTTTCCCCAGTGCTCTGCAAGCTCTCCAGGACAACATAAAATCTGGGGCTCTGTGCTTTCTTTCGTTCTGAACAAGTGTTACTGTTTTCTGCACAAAAGCGATTCTGCCAAGCAATGTGAACACTTCTGTTTCCCAGGCACAGAGAAGGTGCTAGCAGGGAATTCTCTGCCTGCTTTTCCCCAGTGCTCTGCAAGCTCTCCAGGACAACATAAAATCTGGGGCTCTGTGCTTTCTTTCGTTCTGAACAAGTGTTACTGTTTTCTGCACAAAAGCGATTCTGCGAAGCAATGTGAACACTTCTGCTTCCCAGGCACAGAGAAGGTGCTAGCAGGGAATTCTCTGCTTGCTTTTCCCCAGTGCTCTGCAAGGTCTCCAGGACAAAATAAAATCTGGGGCTCTGTGCTTTCTTTCGTTCTGAACAAGTGTTATTGTTTTCTGCACAAAAGCGATTCTGCGAAGCAATGTGAACACTTCTGCTTCCCAGGCACAGAGAACGTGCTAGCAGGGAATTCTCTGCCTGCCTTTCCCCAGTGCTCTGCAAGCTCTCCAGGACAACATAAAATCTGGGGCTCTGTGCTTTCTTTCGTTCTGAACAAGTGTTACTGTTTTCTGCACAAAAGCGATTCTGCGAAGCAATGTGAACACTTCTGCTTCCCAGGCACAGAGAAGGTGCTAGCAGGGAATTCTCTGCTTGCTTTTCCCCAGTGCTCTGCAAGCTCTCCAGGACAACATAAAATCTGGGGCTCTGTGCTTTCTTTCGTTCTGAACAAGTGTTATTGTTTTCTGCACAAAAGCGATTCTGCGAAGCAATGTGAACACTTCTGTTTCCCAGGCACAGAGAAGGTGCTAGCAGGGAATTCTCTGCCTGCTTTTCCCCAGTGCTCTGCAAGCTCTCCAGGACAACATAAATTCTGGGGCTCTGTGCTTTCTTTTGTTCTGAACAAGTGTTACTGTTTTCTGCACAAAAGCGATTCTGCGAAGCAATGTGAACACTTCTGCTTCCCAGGCACAGAGAAGGTGCTAGCAGGGAATTCTCTGCCTGCCTTTCCCCAGTGCTCTGCAAGCTCTCCAGGACAACATAAAATCTGGGGCTCTGTGCTTTCCTTCGTTCTGAACAAGTGTTATTGTTTTCTGCACAAAAGCGATTCTGCGAAGCAATGTGAACACTTCTGTTTCCCAGGCACAGAGAAGGTGCTAGCAGGGAATTCTCTGCCTGCTTTTCCCCAGTGCTCTGCAAGCTCTCCAGGACAACATAAAATCTGGGGCTCTGTGCTTTCTTTCGTTCTGAACAAGTGTTACTGTTTTCTGCACAAAAGCGATTCTGCGAAGCAATGGGAACACTTCTGTTTCCCAGGCACAGAGAAGGTGCTAGCAGGGAATTCTCTGCTTGCTTTTCCCCAGTGCTCTGCAAGGTCTCCAGGACAAAATAAAATCTGGGGCTCTGTGCTTTCTTTCGTTCTGAACAAGTGTTATTGTTTTCTGCACAAAAGCGATTCTGCGAAGCAATGTGAACACTTCTGCTTCCCAGGCACAGAGAAGGTGCTAGCAGGGAATTCTCTGCCTGCCTTTCCCCAGTGCTCTGCAAGCTCTCCAGGACAACATAAAATCTGGGGCTCTGTGCTTTCTTTCGTTCTGAACAAGTGTTACTGTTTTCTGCACAAAAGCGATTCTGCGAAGCAATGTGAACACTTCTGCTTCCCAGGCACAGAGAAGGTGCTAGCAGGGAATTCTCTGCTTGCTTTTCCCCAGTGCTCTGCAAGCTCTCCAGGACAACATAAAATGTGGGGCTCTGTGCTTTCTTTCGTTCTGAACAAGTGTTATTGTTTTCTGCACAAAAGCGATTCTGCGAAGCAATGTGAACACTTCTGTTTCCCAGGCACAGAGAAGGTGCTAGCAGGGAATTCTCTGCCTGCTTTTCCCCAGTGCTCTGCAAGCTCTCCAGGACAACATAAATTCTGGGGCTCTGTGCTTTCTTTTGTTCTGAACAAGTGTTACTGTTTTCTGCACAAAAGCGATTCTGCGAAGCAATGTGAACACTTCTGCTTCCCAGGCACAGAGAAGGTGCTAGCAGGGAATTCTCTGCCTGCCTTTCCCCAGTGCTCTGCAAGCTCTCCAGGACAACATAAAATCTGGGGCTCTGTGCTTTCCTTCGTTCTGAACAAGTGTTATTGTTTTCTGCACAAAAGCGATTCTGCGAAGCAATGTGAACACTTCTGTTTCCCAGGCACAGAGAAGGTGCTAGCAGGGAATTCTCTGCCTGCTTTTCCCCAGTGCTCTGCAAGCTCTCCAGGACAACATAAAATCTGGGGCTCTGTGCTTTCTTTTGTTCTGAACAAGTGTTACTGTTTTCTGCACAAAAGCGATTCTGCGAAGCAATGTGAACACTTGTGCTTCCCAGGAACAGAGAAGGTGCTAGCAGGGAATTCTCTGCCTGCCTTTCCCCAGTGCTCTGCAAGCTCTCCAGGACAACATAAAATCTGGGGCTCTGTGCTTTCCTTCGTTCTGAACAAGTGTTATTGTTTTCTGCACAAAAGCGATTCTGCGAAGCAATGTGAACACTTCTGTTTCCCAGGCACAGAGAAGGTGCTAGCAGGGAATTCTCTGCCTGCTTTTCCCCAGTGCTCTGCAAGCTCTCCAGGACAACATAAAATCTGGGGCTCTGTGCTTTCTTTCGTTCTGAACAAGTGTTACTGTTTTCTGCACAAAAGCGATTCTGCGAAGCAATGGGAACACTTCTGTTTCCCAGGCACAGAGAAGGTGCTAGCAGGGAATTCTCTGCCTGCTTTTCCCCAGTGCTCTGCAAGCTCTCCAGGACAACATAAAATCTGGGGCTCTGAGCTTTCTTTCGTACTGAACAAGTGTTACTGTTTTCTGCACAAAAGCGATTCTGCGAAGCAATGTGAACACTTCTGTTTCCCAGGCACAGAGAAGGTGCTAGCAGGGAATTCTCTGCCTGCTTTTCCCCAGTGCTCTGCAAGCTCTCCAGGACAACATAAAATCTGGGGCTCTGTGCTTTCTTTCCTTCTGAACAAGTGTTACTGTTTTCTGCACAAAAGCGATTCTGCGAAGCAATGTGAACACTTCTGCTTCCCAGGCACAGAGAAGGTGCTAGCAGGGAATTCTCTGCCTGCTTTTCCCCAGTGCTCTGCAAGCTCTCCAGGACAACATAGAATCTGGGGCTCTGTGCTTTCTTTCCTTCTGAACAAGTGTTACTGTTTTCTGCACAAAAGCGATTCTGCGAAGCAATGTGAACACTTCTGCTTCCCAGGCACAGAGAAGGTGCTAGCAGGGAATTCTCTGCTTGCTTTTCCCCAGTGCTCTGCAAGCTCTCCAGGACAACATAAAATCTGGGGCTCTGTGCTTTCTTTCGTTCTGAACAAGTGTTATTGTTTTCTGCACAAAAGCGATTCTGCGAAGCAATGTGAACACTTCTGTTTCCCAGGCACAGAGAAGGTGCTAGCAGGGAATTCTCTGCCTGCTTTTCCCCAGTGCTCTGCAAGCTCTCCAGGACAACATAAATTCTGGGGCTCTGTGCTTTCTTTTGTTCTGAACAAGTGTTACTGTTTTCTGCACAAAAGCGATTCTGCGAAGCAATGTGAACACTTCTGCTTCCCAGGCACAGAGAAGGTGCTAGCAGGGAATTCTCTGCCTGCCTTTCCCCAGTGCTCTGCAAGCTCTCCAGGACAACATAAAATCTGGGGCTCTGTGCTTTCCTTCGTTCTGAACAAGTGTTATTGTTTTCTGCACAAAAGCGATTCTGCGAAGCAATGTGAACACTTCTGTTTCCCAGGCACAGAGAAGGTGCTAGCAGGGAATTCTCTGCCTGCTTTTCCCCAGTGCTCTGCAAGCTCTCCAGGACAACATAAAATCTGGGGCTCTGTGCTTTCTTTCGTTCTGAACAAGTGTTAGTGTTTTCTGCACAAAAGCGATTCTGCGAAGCAATGTGAACACTTCTGTTTCCCAGGCACAGAGAAGGTGCTAGCAGGGAATTCTCTGCCTGCTTTTCCCCAGTGCTCTGCAAGCTCTCCAGGACAACATAAAATCTGGGGCTCTGTGCTTTCTTTCGTTCTGAACAAGTGTTAGTGTTTTCTGCACAAAAGCGATTCTGCGAAGCAATGGGAACACTTCTGTTTCCCAGGCACAGAGAAGGTGCTAGCAGGGAATTCTCTGCCTGCTTTTCCCCAGTGCTCTGCAAGCTCTCCAGGACAACATAAATTCTGGGGCTCTGTGCTTTCTTTTGTTCTGAACAAGTGTTACTGTTTTCTGCACAAAAGCGATTCTGCGAAGCAATGTGAACACTTCTGCTTCCCAGGCACAGAGAAGGTGCTAGCAGGGAATTCTCTGCCTGCCTTTCCCCAGTGCTCTGCAAGCTCTCCAGGACAACATAAAATCTGGGGCTCTGTGCTTTCTTTCGTTCTGAACAAGTGTTACTGTTTTCTGCACAAAAGCGATTCTGCGAAGCAATGTGAACACTTCTGCTTCCCAGGCACAGAGAAGGTGCTAGCAGGGAATTCTCTGCTTGCTTTTCCCCAGTGCTCTGCAAGGTCTCCAGGACAAAATAAAATCTGGGGCTCTGTGCTTTCTTTCGTTCTGAACAAGTGTTATTGTTTTCTGCACAAAAGCGATTCTGCGAAGCAATGTGAACACTTCTGTTTCCCAGGCACAGAGAAGGTGCTAGCAGGGAATTCTCTGCCTGCTTTTCCCCAGTGCTCTGCAAGCTCTCCAGGACAACATAAATTCTGGGGCTCTGTGCTTTCTTTTGTTCTGAACAAGTGTTACTGTTTTCTGCACAAAAGCGATTCTGCGAAGCAATGTGAACACTTGTGCTTCCCAGGAACAGAGAAGGTGCTAGCAGGGAATTCTCTGCCTGCCTTTCCCCAGTGCTCTGCAAGCTCTCCAGGACAACATAAAATCTGGGGCTCTGTGCTTTCCTTCGTTCTGAACAAGTGTTACTGTTTTCTGCACAAAAGCGATTCTGCGAAGCAATGGGAACACTTCTGTTTCCCAGGCACAGAGAAGGTGCTAGCAGGGAATTCTCTGCCTGCTTTTCCCCAGTGCTCTGCAAGCTCTCCAGGACAACATAAAATCTGGGGCTCTGTGCTTTCTTTCGTTCTGAACAAGTGTTACTGTTTTCTGCACAAAAGCGATTCTGCGAAGCAATGTGAACACTTCTGTTTCCTAGGCACAGAGAAGGTGCTAGCAGGGAATTCTCTGCTTGCTTTTCCCCAGTGCTCTGCAAGCTCTCCAGGACAACATAAAATCTGGGGCTCTGTGCTTTCTTTCGTTCTGAACAAGTGTTACTGTTTTCTGCACAAAAGCGATTCTGCGAAGCAATGGGAACACTTCTGTTTCCCAGGCACAGAGAAGGTGCTAGCAGGGAATTCTCTGCCTGCTTTTCCCCAGTGCTCTGCAAGCTCTCCAGGACAACATAAAATCTGGGGCTCTGAGCTTTCTTTCGTACTGAACAAGTGTTACTGTTTTCTGCACAAAAGCGATTCTGCGAAGCAATGTGAACACTTCTGTTTCCCAGGCACAGAGAAGGTGCTAGCAGGGAATTCTCTGCCTGCTTTTCCCCAGTGCTCTGCAAGCTCTCCAGGACAACATAAAATCTGGGGCTCTGTGCTTTCTTTCCTTCTGAACAAGTGTTACTGTTTTCTGCACAAAAGCGATTCTGCGAAGCAATGTGAACACTTCTGCTTCCCAGGCACAGAGAAGGTGCTAGCAGGGAATTCTCTGCCTGCTTTTCCCCAGTGCTCTGCAAGCTCTCCAGGACAACATAGAATCTGGGGCTCTGTGCTTTCTTTCCTTCTGAACAAGTGTTACTGTTTTCTGCACAAAAGCGATTCTGCGAAGCAATGTGAACACTTCTGCTTCCCAGGCACAGAGAAGGTGCTAGCAGGGAATTCTCTGCCTGCCTTTCCCCAGTGCTCTGCAAGCTCTCCAGGACAACATAAAATCTGGGGCTCTGTGCTTTCTTTCGTTCTGAACAAGTGTTATTGTTTTCTGCACAAAAGCGATTCTGCGAAGCAATGTGAACACTTCTGTTTCCCAGGCACAGAGAAGGTGCTAGCAGGGAATTCTCTGCCTGCTTTTCCCCAGTGCTCTGCAAGCTCTCCAGGACAACATAAATTCTGGGGCTCTGTGCTTTCTTTTGTTCTGAACAAGTGTTACTGTTTTCTGCACAAAAGCGATTCTGCGAAGCAATGTGAACACTTCTGCTTCCCAGGCACAGAGAAGGTGCTAGCAGGGAATTCTCTGCCTGCCTTTCCCCAGTGCTCTGCAAGCTCTCCAGGACAACATAAAATCTGGGGCTCTGTGCTTTCCTTCGTTCTGAACAAGTGTTATTGTTTTCTGCACAAAAGCGATTCTGCGAAGCAATGTGAACACTTCTGTTTCCCAGGCACAGAGAAGGTGCTAGCAGGGAATTCTCTGCCTGCTTTTCCCCAGTGCTCTGCAAGCTCTCCAGGACAACATAAAATCTGGGGCTCTGTGCTTTCTTTTGTTCTGAACAAGTGTTACTGTTTTCTGCACAAAAGCGATTCTGCGAAGCAATGTGAACACTTGTGCTTCCCAGGAACAGAGAAGGTGCTAGCAGGGAATTCTCTGCCTGCCTTTCCCCAGTGCTCTGCAAGCTCTCCAGGACAACATAAAATCTGGGGCTCTGTGCTTTCCTTCGTTCTGAACAAGTGTTATTGTTTTCTGCACAAAAGCGATTCTGCGAAGCAATGTGAACACTTCTGTTTCCCAGGCACAGAGAAGGTGCTAGCAGGGAATTCTCTGCCTGCTTTTCCCCAGTGCTCTGCAAGCTCTCCAGGACAACATAAAATCTGGGGCTCTGTGCTTTCTTTCGTTCTGAACAAGTGTTACTGTTTTCTGCACAAAAGCGATTCTGCGAAGCAATGGGAACACTTCTGTTTCCCAGGCACAGAGAAGGTGCTAGCAGGGAATTCTCTGCCTGCTTTTCCCCAGTGCTCTGCAAGCTCTCCAGGACAACATAAAATCTGGGGCTCTGAGCTTTCTTTCGTACTGAACAAGTGTTACTGTTTTCTGCACAAAAGCGATTCTGCGAAGCAATGTGAACACTTCTGTTTCCCAGGCACAGAGAAGGTGCTAGCAGGGAATTCTCTGCCTGCTTTTCCCCAGTGCTCTGCAAGCTCTCCAGGACAACATAAAATCTGGGGCTCTGTGCTTTCTTTCCTTCTGAACAAGTGTTACTGTTTTCTGCACAAAAGCGATTCTGCGAAGCAATGTGAACACTTCTGCTTCCCAGGCACAGAGAAGGTGCTAGCAGGGAATTCTCTGCCTGCTTTTCCCCAGTGCTCTGCAAGCTCTCCAGGACAACATAGAATCTGGGGCTCTGTGCTTTCTTTCCTTCTGAACAAGTGTTACTGTTTTCTGCACAAAAGCGATTCTGCGAAGCAATGTGAACACTTCTGCTTCCCAGGCACAGAGAAGGTGCTAGCAGGGAATTCTCTGCTTGCTTTTCCCCAGTGCTCTGCAAGCTCTCCAGGACAACATAAAATCTGGGGCTCTGTGCTTTCTTTCGTTCTGAACAAGTGTTATTGTTTTCTGCACAAAAGCGATTCTGCGAAGCAATGTGAACACTTCTGTTTCCCAGGCACAGAGAAGGTGCTAGCAGGGAATTCTCTGCCTGCTTTTCCCCAGTGCTCTGCAAGCTCTCCAGGACAACATAAATTCTGGGGCTCTGTGCTTTCTTTTGTTCTGAACAAGTGTTACTGTTTTCTGCACAAAAGCGATTCTGCGAAGCAATGTGAACACTTCTGCTTCCCAGGCACAGAGAAGGTGCTAGCAGGGAATTCTCTGCCTGCCTTTCCCCAGTGCTCTGCAAGCTCTCCAGGACAACATAAAATCTGGGGCTCTGTGCTTTCCTTCGTTCTGAACAAGTGTTATTGTTTTCTGCACAAAAGCGATTCTGCGAAGCAATGTGAACACTTCTGTTTCCCAGGCACAGAGAAGGTGCTAGCAGGGAATTCTCTGCCTGCTTTTCCCCAGTGCTCTGCAAGCTCTCCAGGACAACATAAAATCTGGGGCTCTGTGCTTTCTTTCGTTCTGAACAAGTGTTAGTGTTTTCTGCACAAAAGCGATTCTGCGAAGCAATGTGAACACTTCTGTTTCCCAGGCACAGAGAAGGTGCTAGCAGGGAATTCTCTGCCTGCTTTTCCCCAGTGCTCTGCAAGCTCTCCAGGACAACATAAAATCTGGGGCTCTGTGCTTTCTTTCGTTCTGAACAAGTGTTAGTGTTTTCTGCACAAAAGCGATTCTGCGAAGCAATGGGAACACTTCTGTTTCCCAGGCACAGAGAAGGTGCTAGCAGGGAATTCTCTGCCTGCTTTTCCCCAGTGCTCTGCAAGCTCTCCAGGACAACATAAATTCTGGGGCTCTGTGCTTTCTTTTGTTCTGAACAAGTGTTACTGTTTTCTGCACAAAAGCGATTCTGCGAAGCAATGTGAACACTTCTGCTTCCCAGGCACAGAGAAGGTGCTAGCAGGGAATTCTCTGCCTGCCTTTCCCCAGTGCTCTGCAAGCTCTCCAGGACAACATAAAATCTGGGGCTCTGTGCTTTCTTTCGTTCTGAACAAGTGTTACTGTTTTCTGCACAAAAGCGATTCTGCGAAGCAATGTGAACACTTCTGCTTCCCAGGCACAGAGAAGGTGCTAGCAGGGAATTCTCTGCTTGCTTTTCCCCAGTGCTCTGCAAGGTCTCCAGGACAAAATAAAATCTGGGGCTCTGTGCTTTCTTTCGTTCTGAACAAGTGTTATTGTTTTCTGCACAAAAGCGATTCTGCGAAGCAATGTGAACACTTCTGTTTCCCAGGCACAGAGAAGGTGCTAGCAGGGAATTCTCTGCCTGCTTTTCCCCAGTGCTCTGCAAGCTCTCCAGGACAACATAAATTCTGGGGCTCTGTGCTTTCTTTTGTTCTGAACAAGTGTTACTGTTTTCTGCACAAAAGCGATTCTGCGAAGCAATGTGAACACTTGTGCTTCCCAGGAACAGAGAAGGTGCTAGCAGGGAATTCTCTGCCTGCCTTTCCCCAGTGCTCTGCAAGCTCTCCAGGACAACATAAAATCTGGGGCTCTGTGCTTTCCTTCGTTCTGAACAAGTGTTATTGTTTTCTGCACAAAAGCGATTCTGCGAAGCAATGTGAACACTTCTGTTTCCCAGGCACAGAGAAGGTGCTAGCAGGGAATTCTCTGCCTGCTTTTCCCCAGTGCTCTGCAAGCTCTCCAGGACAACATAAAATCTGGGGCTCTGTGCTTTCTTTCGTTCTGAACAAGTGTTACTGTTTTCTGCACAAAAGCGATTCTGCGAAGCAATGTGAACACTTCTGTTTCCTAGGCACAGAGAAGGTGCTAGCAGGGAATTCTCTGCTTGCTTTTCCCCAGTGCTCTGCAAGCTCTCCAGGACAACATAAAATCTGGGGCTCTGTGCTTTCTTTCGTTCTGAACAAGTGTTACTGTTTTCTGCACAAAAGCGATTCTGCGAAGCAATGGGAACACTTCTGTTTCCCAGGCACAGAGAAGGTGCTAGCAGGGAATTCTCTGCCTGCTTTTCCCCAGTGCTCTGCAAGCTCTCCAGGACAACATAAAATCTGGGGCTCTGAGCTTTCTTTCGTACTGAACAAGTGTTACTGTTTTCTGCACAAAAGCGATTCTGCGAAGCAATGTGAACACTTCTGTTTCCCAGGCACAGAGAAGGTGCTAGCAGGGAATTCTCTGCCTGCTTTTCCCCAGTGCTCTGCAAGCTCTCCAGGACAACATAAAATCTGGGGCTCTGTGCTTTCTTTCCTTCTGAACAAGTGTTACTGTTTTCTGCACAAAAGCGATTCTGCGAAGCAATGTGAACACTTCTGCTTCCCAGGCACAGAGAAGGTGCTAGCAGGGAATTCTCTGCCTGCTTTTCCCCAGTGCTCTGCAAGCTCTCCAGGACAACATAGAATCTGGGGCTCTGTGCTTTCTTTCCTTCTGAACAAGTGTTACTGTTTTCTGCACAAAAGCGATTCTGCGAAGCAATGTGAACACTTCTGCTTCCCAGGCACAGAGAAGGTGCTAGCAGGGAATTCTCTGCTTGCTTTTCCCCAGTGCTCTGCAAGCTCTCCAGGACAACATAAAATCTGGGGCTCTGTGCTTTCTTTCGTTCTGAACAAGTGTTATTGTTTTCTGCACAAAAGCGATTCTGCGAAGCAATGTGAACACTTCTGTTTCCCAGGCACAGAGAAGGTGCTAGCAGGGAATTCTCTGCCTGCTTTTCCCCAGTGCTCTGCAAGCTCTCCAGGACAACATAAATTCTGGGGCTCTGTGCTTTCTTTTGTTCTGAACAAGTGTTACTGTTTTCTGCACAAAAGCGATTCTGCGAAGCAATGTGAACACTTCTGCTTCCCAGGCACAGAGAAGGTGCTAGCAGGGAATTCTCTGCCTGCCTTTCCCCAGTGCTCTGCAAGCTCTCCAGGACAACATAAAATCTGGGGCTCTGTGCTTTCCTTCGTTCTGAACAAGTGTTATTGTTTTCTGCACAAAAGCGATTCTGCGAAGCAATGTGAACACTTCTGTTTCCCAGGCACAGAGAAGGTGCTAGCAGGGAATTCTCTGCCTGCTTTTCCCCAGTGCTCTGCAAGCTCTCCAGGACAACATAAAATCTGGGGCTCTGTGCTTTCTTTCGTTCTGAACAAGTGTTAGTGTTTTCTGCACAAAAGCGATTCTGCGAAGCAATGTGAACACTTCTGTTTCCCAGGCACAGAGAAGGTGCTAGCAGGGAATTCTCTGCCTGCTTTTCCCCAGTGCTCTGCAAGCTCTCCAGGACAACATAAAATCTGGGGCTCTGTGCTTTCTTTCGTTCTGAACAAGTGTTAGTGTTTTCTGCACAAAAGCGATTCTGCGAAGCAATGGGAACACTTCTGTTTCCCAGGCACAGAGAAGGTGCTAGCAGGGAATTCTCTGCCTGCTTTTCCCCAGTGCTCTGCAAGCTCTCCAGGACAACATAAATTCTGGGGCTCTGTGCTTTCTTTTGTTCTGAACAAGTGTTACTGTTTTCTGCACAAAAGCGATTCTGCGAAGCAATGTGAACACTTCTGCTTCCCAGGCACAGAGAAGGTGCTAGCAGGGAATTCTCTGCCTGCCTTTCCCCAGTGCTCTGCAAGCTCTCCAGGACAACATAAAATCTGGGGCTCTGTGCTTTCTTTCGTTCTGAACAAGTGTTACTGTTTTCTGCACAAAAGCGATTCTGCGAAGCAATGTGAACACTTCTGTTTCCCAGGCACAGAGAAGGTGCTAGCAGGGAATTCTCTGCCTGCTTTTCCCCAGTGCTCTGCAAGCTCTCCAGGACAACATAAATTCTGGGGCTCTGTGCTTTCTTTCGTTCTGAACAAGTGTTACTGTTTTCTGCACAAAAGCGATTCTGCGAAGCAATGGGAACACTTCTGTTTCCCAGGCACAGAGAAGGTGCTAGCAGGGAATTCTCTGCCTGCCTTTCCCCAGTGCTCTGCAAGCTCTCCAGGACAACATAAATTCTGGGGCTCTGTGCTTTCCTTCGTTCTGAACAAGTGTTATTGTTTTCTGCACAAAAGCGATTCTGCGAAGCAATGTGAACACTTCTGTTTCCCAGGCACAGAGAAGGTGCTAGCAGGGAATTCTCTGCCTGCTTTTCCCCAGTGCTCTGCAAGCTCTCCAGGACAACATAAAATCTGGGGCTCTGTGCTTTCTTTTGTTCTGAACAAGTGTTACTGTTTTCTGCACAAAAGCGATTCTGCGAAGCAATGTGAACACTTCTGCTTCCCAGGCACAGAGAAGGTGCTAGCAGGGAATTCTCTGCCTGCCTTTCCCCAGTGCTCTGCAAGCTCTCCAGGACAACATAAAATCTGGGGCTCTGTGCTTTCTTTCGTTCTGAACAAGTGTTACTGTTTTCTGCACAAAAGCGATTCTGCGAAGCAATGGGAACACTTCTGTTTCCCAGGCACAGAGAAGGTGCTAGCAGGGAATTCTCTGCCTGCTTTTCCCCAGTGCTCTGCAAGCTCTCCAGGACAACATAAAATCTGGGGCTCTGTGCTTTCTTTCGTACTGAACAAGTGTTACTGTTTTCTGCACAAAAGCGATTCTGCGAAGCAATGGGAACACTTCTGTTTCCCAGGCACAGAGAAGGTGCTAGCAGGGAATTCTCTGCCTGCTTTTCCCCAGTGCTCTGCAAGCTCTCCAGGACAACATAAAATCTGGGGCTCTGTGCTTTCTTTCGTTCTGAACAAGTGTTACTGTTTTCTGCACAAAAGCGATTCTGCGAAGCAATGGGAACACTTCTGTTTCCCAGGCACAGAGAAGGTGCTAGCAGGGAATTCTCTGCCTGCTTTTCCCCAGTGCTCTGCAAGCTCTCCAGGACAACATAAAATCTGGGGCTCTGTGCTTTCTTTCGTTCTGAACAAGTGTTAGTGTTTTCTGCACAAAAGCGATTCTGCGAAGCAATGGGAACACTTCTGTTTCCCAGGCACAGAGAAGGTGCTAGCAGGGAATTCTCTGCCTGCTTTTCCCCAGTGCTCTGCAAGCTCTCCAGGACAACATAAAATCTGGGGCTCTGTGCTTTCTTTCGTACTGAACAAGTGTTACTGTTTTCTGCACAAAAGCATTCTGCGAAGCAATGTGAACACTTCTGCTTCCCAGGCACAGAGAAGGTGCTAGCAGGGAATTCTCTGCTTGCTTTTCCCCAGTGCTCTGCAAGCTCTCCAGGACAACATGAAATCTGGGGCTCTGTGCTTTCTTTCGTTCTGAACAAGTGTTACTGTTTTCTGCACAAAAGCGATTCTGCGAAGCAATGTGAACACTTCTGTTTCCTAGGCACAGAGAAGGTGCTAGCAGGGAATTCTCTGCCTGCTTTTCCCCAGTGCCCTGCAAGCTCTCCAGGACAACATAAAATCTGGGGCTCTGTGCTTTCTTTCGTTCTGAACAAGTGTTACTGTTTTCTGCACAAAAGCGATTCTGCGAAGCAATGGGAACACTTCTGTTTCCCAGGCACAGAGAAGGTGCTAGCAGGGAATTCTCTGCCTGCTTTTCCCCAGTACTCTGCAAGCTCTCCAGGACAACATAAAATCTGGGGCTCTGTGCTTTCTTTCGTTCTGAACAAGTGTTACTGTTTTCTGCACAAAAGCGATTCTGCGAAGCAATGGGAACACTTCTGTTTCCCAGGCACAGAGAAGGTGCTAGCAGGGAATTCTCTGCCTGCTTTTCCCCAGTGCTCTGCAAGCTCTCCAGGACAACATAAAATCTGGGGCTCTGTGCTTTCTTTCGTTCTGAACAAGTGTTACTGTTTTCTGCACAAAAGCGATTCTGCGAAGCAATGGGAACACTTCTGTTTCCCAGGCACAGAGAAGGTGCTAGCAGGGAATTCTCTGCCTGCTTTTCCCCAGTGCTCTGCAAGCTCTCCAGGACAACATAAAATCTGGGGCTCTGAGCTTTCTTTCGTACTGAACAAGTGTTACTGTTTTCTGCACAAAAGCGATTCTGCGAAGCAATGGGAACACTTCTGTTTCCCAGGCACAGAGAAGGTGCTAGGAGGGAATTCTCTGCCTGCTTTTCCCCAGTGCTCTGCAAGCTCTCCAGGACAACATAAATTCTGGGGCTCTGTGCTTTCTTTTGTTCTGAACAAGTGTTACTGTTTTCTGCACAAAAGCGATTCTGCGAAGCAATGTGAACACTTCTGCTTCCCAGGCACAGAGAAGGTGCTAGCAGGGAATTCTCTGCCTGCCTTTCCCCAGTGCTCTGCAAGCTCTCCAGGACAACATAAAATCTGGGGCTCTGTGCTTTCTTTCGTTCTGAACAAGTGTTACTGTTTTCTGCACAAAAGCGATTCTGCGAAGCAATGTGAACACTTCTGTTTCCCAGGCACAGAGAAGGTGCTAGCAGGGAATTCTCTGCCTGCTTTTCCCCAGTGCTCTGCAAGCTCTCCAGGACAACATAAAATCTGGGGCTCTGTGCTTTCTTTCGTTCTGAACAAGTGTTACTGTTTTCTGCACAAAAGCGATTCTGCGAAGCAATGTGAACACTTCTGCTTCCCAGGCACAGAGAAGGTGCTAGCAGGGAATTCTCTGCCTGCCTTTCCCCAGTGCTCTGCAAGCTCTCCAGGACAACATAAAATCTGGGGCTCTGTGCTTTCTTTCGTTCTGAACAAGTGTTACTGTTTTCTGCACAAAAGCGATTCTGCGAAGCAATGTGAACACTTCTGTTTCCCAGGCACAGAGAAGGTGCTAGCAGGGAATTCTCTGCCTGCTTTTCCCCAGTGCTCTGCAAGCTCTCCAGGACAACATAAAATCTGGGGCTCTGTGCTTTCTTTTGTTCTGAACAAGTGTTACTGTTTTCTGCACAAAAGCGATTCTGCGAAGCAATGTGAACACTTCTGCTTCCCAGGCACAGAGAAGGTGCTAGCAGGGAATTCTCTGCTTGCTTTTCCCCAGTGCTCTGCAAGGTCTCCAGGACAAAATAAAATCTGGGGCTCTGTGCTTTCTTTCGTTCTGAACAAGTGTTATTGTTTTCTGCACAAAAGCGATTCTGCGAAGCAATGTGAACACTTCTGCTTCCCAGGCACAGAGAAGGTGCTAGCAGGGAATTCTCTGCCTGCCTTTCCCCAGTGCTCTGCAAGCTCTCCAGGACAACATAAAATCTGGGGCTCTGTGCTTTCTTTCGTTCTGAACAAGTGTTACTGTTTTCTGCACAAAAGCGATTCTGCGAAGCAATGTGAACACTTCTGCTTCCCAGGCACAGAGAAGGTGCTAGCAGGGAATTCTCTGCTTGCTTTTCCCCAGTGCTCTGCAAGCTCTCCAGGACAACATAAAATCTGGGGCTCTGTGCTTTCTTTCGTTCTGAACAAGTGTTATTGTTTTCTGCACAAAAGCGATTCTGCGAAGCAATGTGAACACTTCTGCTTCCCAGGCACAGAGAAGGTGCTAGCAGGGAATTCTCTGCCTGCCTTTCCCCAGTGCTCTGCAAGCTCTCCAGGACAACATAAAATCTGGGGCTCTGTGCTTTCTTTCGTTCTGAACAAGTGTTAGTGTTTTCTGCACAAAAGCGATTCTGCCAAGCAATGTGAACACTTCTGTTTCCCAGGCACAGAGAAGGTGCTAGCAGGGAATTCTCTGCCTGCTTTTCCCCAGTGCTCTGCAAGCTCTCCAGGACAACATAAAATCTGGGGCTCTGTGCTTTCTTTCGTTCTGAACAAGTGTTAGTGTTTTCTGCACAAAAGCGATTCTGCGAAGCAATGGGAACACTTCTGTTTCCCAGGCACAGAGAAGGTGCTAGCAGGGAATTCTCTGCCTGCTTTTCCCCAGTGCTCTGCAAGCTCTCCAGGACAACATAAATTCTGGGGCTCTGTGCTTTCTTTTGTTCTGAACAAGTGTTACTGTTTTCTGCACAAAAGCGATTCTGCGAAGCAATGTGAACACTTCTGCTTCCCAGGCACAGAGAAGGTGCTAGCAGGGAATTCTCTGCCTGCCTTTCCCCAGTGCTCTGCAAGCTCTCCAGGACAACATAAAATCTGAGGCTCTGTGCTTTCTTTCGTTCTGAACAAGTGTTACTGTTTTCTGCACAAAAGCGATTCTGCGAAGCAATGTGAACACTTCTGTTTCCCAGGCACAGAGAAGGTGCTAGCAGGGAATTCTCTGCCTGCTTTTCCCCAGTGCTCTGCAAGCTCTCCAGGACAACATAAATTCTGGGGCTCTGTGCTTTCTTTTGTTCTGAACAAGTGTTACTGTTTTCTGCACAAAAGCGATTCTGCGAAGCAATGTGAACACTTCTGCTTCCCAGGCACAGAGAAGGTGCTAGCAGGGAATTCTCTGCCTGCCTTTCCCCAGTGCTCTGCAAGCTCTCCAGGACAACATAAAATCTGGGGCTCTGTGCTTTCTTTCGTACTGAACAAGTGTTACTGTTTTCTGCACAAAAGCGATTCTGCGAAGCAATGTGAACACTTCTGTTTCCCAGGCACAGAGAAGGTGCTAGCAGGGAATTCTCTGCCTGCTTTTCCCCAGTACTCTGCAAGCTCTCCAGCACAACATAAAATATGGGGCTCTGTGCTTTCTTTCCTTCTGAACAAGTGTTACTGTTTTCTGCACAAAAGCGATACTGCTAAGAAATGTGAACACTTCTGTTTCCCAGGCACAGAGAAGGTGCTAGCAGGGAATTCTCTGCCTGCTTTTCCCCAGTGCTCTGCAAGCTCTCCAGGACAACTTAAAATCTGGGGCTCTGTGCTTTCTTTCGTTCTGAACAAGTGTTACTGTTTTCTGCACAAAAGCGATTCTGCGAAGCAATGGGAACACTTCTGTTTCCCAGGCACAGAGAAGGTGCTAGCAGGGAATTCTCTGCCTGCTTTTCCCCAGTGCTCTGCAAGCTCTCCAGGACAACATAAAATCTGGGGCTCTGTGCTTTCTTTCGTTCTGAACAAGTGTTACTGTTTTCTGCACAAAAGCGATTCTGCCAAGCAATGTGAACACTTCTGTTTCCCAGGCACAGAGAAGGTGCTAGCAGGGAATTCTCTGCCTGCTTTTCCCCAGTGCTCTGCAAGCTCTCCAGGACAACATAAAATCTGGGGCTCTGTGCTTTCTTTCGTTCTGAACAAGTGTTACTGTTTTCTGCACAAAAGCGATTCTGCGAAGCAATGTGAACACTTCTGCTTCCCAGGCACAGAGAAGGTGCTAGCAGGGAATTCTCTGCTTGCTTTTCCCCAGTGCTCTGCAAGGTCTCCAGGACAACATAAAATCTGGGGCTCTGTGCTTTCTTTCGTTCTGAACAAGTGTTATTGTTTTCTGCACAAAAGCGATTCTGCGAAGCAATGTGAACACTTCTGCTTCCCAGGCACAGAGAACGTGCTAGCAGGGAATTCTCTGCCTGCCTTTCCCCAGTGCTCTGCAAGCTCTCCAGGACAACATAAAATCTGGGGCTCTGTGCTTTCTTTCGTTCTGAACAAGTGTTACTGTTTTCTGCACAAAAGCGATTCTGCGAAGCAATGTGAACACTTCTGCTTCCCAGGCACAGAGAAGGTGCTAGCAGGGAATTCTCTGCTTGCTTTTCCCCAGTGCTCTGCAAGCTCTCCAGGACAACATAAAATCTGGGGCTCTGTGCTTTCTTTCGTTCTGAACAAGTGTTATTGTTTTCTGCACAAAAGCGATTCTGCGAAGCAATGTGAACACTTCTGTTTCCCAGGCACAGAGAAGGTGCTAGCAGGGAATTCTCTGCCTGCTTTTCCCCAGTGCTCTGCAAGCTCTCCAGGACAACATAAATTCTGGGGCTCTGTGCTTTCTTTTGTTCTGAACAAGTGTTACTGTTTTCTGCACAAAAGCGATTCTGCGAAGCAATGTGAACACTTCTGCTTCCCAGGCACAGAGAAGGTGCTAGCAGGGAATTCTCTGCCTGCCTTTCCCCAGTGCTCTGCAAGCTCTCCAGGACAACATAAAATCTGGGGCTCTGTGCTTTCCTTCGTTCTGAACAAGTGTTATTGTTTTCTGCACAAAAGCGATTCTGCGAAGCAATGTGAACACTTCTGTTTCCCAGGCACAGAGAAGGTGCTAGCAGGGAATTCTCTGCCTGCTTTTCCCCAGTGCTCTGCAAGCTCTCCAGGACAACATAAAATCTGGGGCTCTGTGCTTTCTTTTGTTCTGAACAAGTGTTACTGTTTTCTGCACAGAAGCGATTCTGCGAAGCAATGTGAACACTTCTGCTTCCCAGGCACAGAGAAGGTGCTAGCAGGGAATTCTCTGCCTGCCTTTCCCCAGTGCTCTGCAAGCTCTCCAGGACAACATAAAAATCTGGGGCTCTGTGCTTTCTTTTGTTCTGAACAAGTGTTACTGTTTTCTGCACAAAAGCGATACTGCTAAGAAATGTGAACACTTCTGTTTCCCAGGCACAGAGAAGGTGCTAGCAGGGAATTCTCTGCCTGCTTTTCCCCAGTGCTCTGCAAGCTCTCCAGGACAACATAAAATCTGGGGCTCTGTGCTTTCTTTCGTTCTGAACAAGTGTTACTGTTTTCTGCACAAAAGCGATTCTGCGAAGCAATGGGAACACTTCTGTTTCCCAGGCACAGAGAAGGTGCTAGCAGGGAATTCTCTGCTTGCTTTTCCCCAGTGCTCTGCAAGGTCTCCAGGACAAAATAAAATCTGGGGCTCTGTGCTTTCTTTCGTTCTGAACAAGTGTTATTGTTTTCTGCACAAAAGCGATTCTGCGAAGCAATGTGAACACTTCTGCTTCCCAGGCACAGAGAAGGTGCTAGCAGGGAATTCTCTGCCTGCCTTTCCCCAGTGCTCTGCAAGCTCTCCAGGACAACATAAAATCTGGGGCTCTGTGCTTTCTTTCGTTCTGAACAAGTGTTACTGTTTTCTGCACAAAAGCGATTCTGCGAAGCAATGTGAACACTTCTGCTTCCCAGGCACAGAGAAGGTGCTAGCAGGGAATTCTCTGCTTGCTTTTCCCCAGTGCTCTGCAAGCTCTCCAGGACAACATAAAATCTGGGGCTCTGTGCTTTCTTTCGTTCTGAACAAGTGTTATTGTTTTCTGCACAAAAGCGATTCTGCGAAGCAATGTGAACACTTCTGTTTCCCAGGCACAGAGAAGGTGCTAGCAGGGAATTCTCTGCCTGCTTTTCCCCAGTGCTCTGCAAGCTCTCCAGGACAACATAAATTCTGGGGCTCTGTGCTTTCTTTTGTTCTGAACAAGTGTTACTGTTTTCTGCACAAAAGCGATTCTGCGAAGCAATGTGAACACTTCTGCTTCCCAGGCACAGAGAAGGTGCTAGCAGGGAATTCTCTGCCTGCCTTTCCCCAGTGCTCTGCAAGCTCTCCAGGACAACATAAAATCTGGGGCTCTGTGCTTTCCTTCGTTCTGAACAAGTGTTATTGTTTTCTGCACAAAAGCGATTCTGCGAAGCAATGTGAACACTTCTGTTTCCCAGGCACAGAGAAGGTGCTAGCAGGGAATTCTCTGCCTGCTTTTCCCCAGTGCTCTGCAAGCTCTCCAGGACAACATAAAATCTGGGGCTCTGTGCTTTCTTTTGTTCTGAACAAGTGTTACTGTTTTCTGCACAAAAGCGATTCTGCGAAGCAATGTGAACACTTCTGCTTCCCAGGCACAGAGAAGGTGCTAGCAGGGAATTCTCTGCCTGCCTTTCCCCAGTGCTCTGCAAGCTCTCCAGGACAACATAAAAATCTGGGGCTCTGTGCTTTCTTTTGTTCTGAACAAGTGTTACTGTTTTCTGCACAAAAGCGATACTGCTAAGAAATGTGAACACTTCTGTTTCCCAGGCACAGAGAAGGTGCTAGCAGGGAATTCTCTGCCTGCTTTTCCCCAGTGCTCTGCAAGCTCTCCAGGACAACATAAAATCTGGGGCTCTGTGCTTTCTTTCGTTCTGAACAAGTGTTACTGTTTTCTGCACAAAAGCGATTCTGCGAAGCAATGGGAACACTTCTGTTTCCCAGGCACAGAGAAGGTGCTAGCAGGGAATTCTCTGCCTGCTTTTCCCCAGTGCTCTGCAAGCTCTCCAGGACAACATAAAATCTGGGGCTCTGTGCTTTCTTTTGTTCTGAACAAGTGTTACTGTTTTCTGCACAAAAGCGATTCTGCGAAGCAATGGGAACACTTCTGCTTCCCAGGCACAGAGAAGGTGCTAGCAGGGAATTCTCTGCCTGCCTTTCCCCAGTGCTCTGCAAGCTCTCCAGGACAACATAAAATCTGGGGCTCTGTGCTTTCTTTCGTTCTGAACAAGTGTTACTGTTTTCTGCACAAAAGCGATTCTGCGAAGCAATGTGAACACTTCTGTTTCCCAGGCACAGAGAAGGTGCTAGCAGGGAATTCTCTGCCTGCTTTTCCCCAGTGCTCTGCAAGCTCTCCAGGACAACATAAATTCTGGGGCTCTGTGCTTTCTTTTGTTCTGAACAAGTGTTACTGTTTTCTGCACAAAAGCGATTCTGCGAAGCAATGTGAACACTTCTGCTTCCCAGGCACAGAGAAGGTGCTAGCAGGGAATTCTCTGCCTGCCTTTCCCCAGTGCTCTGCAAGCTCTCCAGGACAACATAAAATCTGGGGCTCTGTGCTTTCTTTCGTACTGAACAAGTGTTACTGTTTTCTGCACAAAAGCGATTCTGCGAAGCAATGTGAACACTTCTGTTTCCCAGGCACAGAGAAGGTGCTAGCAGGGAATTCTCTGCCTGCTTTTCCCCAGTACTCTGCAAGCTCTCCAGCACAACATAAAATATGGGGCTCTGTGCTTTCTTTCCTTCTGAACAAGTGTTACTGTTTTCTGCACAAAAGCGATACTGCTAAGAAATGTGAACACTTCTGTTTCCCAGGCACAGAGAAGGTGCTAGCAGGGAATTCTCTGCCTGCTTTTCCCCAGTGCTCTGCAAGCTCTCCAGGACAACATAAAATCTGGGGCTCTGTGCTTTCTTTCGTTCTGAACAAGTGTTACTGTTTTCTGCACAAAAGCGATTCTGCGAAGGAATGGGAACACTTCTGTTTGCCAGGCACAGAGAAGGTGCTAGCAGGGAATTCTCTGCCTGCTTTTCCCCAGTGCTCTGCAAGCTCTCCAGGACAACATAAAATCTGGGGCTCTGTGCTTTCTTTCGTACTGAACAAGTGTTACTGTTTTCTGCACAAAAGCGATTCTGCGAAGCAATGGGAACACTTCTGTTTCCCAGGCACAGAGAAGGTGCTAGCAGGGAATTCTCTGCCTGCTTTTCCCCAGTGCTCTGCAAGCTCTCCAGGACAACATAAAATCTGGGGCTCTGTGCTTTCTTTCGTTCTGAACAAGTGTTATTGTTTTCTGCACAAAAGCGATTCTGCGAAGCAATGTGAACACTTCTGCTTCCCAGGCACAGAGAAGGTGCTAGCAGGGAATTCTCTGCCTGCCTTTCCCCAGTGCTCTGCAAGCTCTCCAGGACAACATAAAATCTGGGGCTCTGTGCTTTCTTTCGTTCTGAACAAGTGTTATTGTTTTCTGCACAAAAGCGATTCTGCGAAGCAATGTGAACACTTCTGTTTCCCAGGCACAGAGAAGGTGCTAGCAGGGAATTCTCTGCCTGCTTTTCCCCAGTGCTCTGCAAGCTCTCCAGGACAACATAAATTCTGGGGCTCTGTGCTTTCTTTTGTTCTGAACAAGTGTTACTGTTTTCTGCACAAAAGCGATTCTGCGAAGCAATGTGAACACTTCTGCTTCCCAGGCACAGAGAAGGTGCTAGCAGGGAATTCTCTGCCTGCCTTTCCCCAGTGCTCTGCAAGCTCTCCAGGACAACATAAAATCTGGGGCTCTGTGCTTTCTTTCGTACTGAACAAGTGTTACTGTTTTCTGCACAAAAGCGATTCTGCGAAGCAATGTGAACACTTCTGTTTCCCAGGCACAGAGAAGGTGCTAGCAGGGAATTCTCTGCCTGCTTTTCCCCAGTACTCTGCAAGCTCTCCAGCACAACATAAAATATGGGGCTCTGTGCTTTCTTTCCTTCTGAACAAGTGTTACTGTTTTCTGCACAAAAGCGATACTGCTAAGAAATGTGAACACTTCTGTTTCCCAGGCACAGAGAAGGTGCTAGCAGGGAATTCTCTGCCTGCTTTTCCCCAGTGCTCTGCAAGCTCTCCAGGACAACATAAAATCTGGGGCTCTGTGCTTTCTTTCGTTCTGAACAAGTGTTACTGTTTTCTGCACAAAAGCGATTCTGCGAAGCAATGTGAACACTTCTGCTTCCCAGGCACAGAGAAGGTGCTAGCAGGGAATTCTCTGCTTGCTTTTCCCCAGTGCTCTGCAAGCTCTCCAGGACAACATAAAATCTGGGGCTCTGTGCTTTCTTTCGTTCTGAACAAGTGTTATTGTTTTCTGCACAAAAGCGATTCTGCGAAGCAATGGGAACACTTCTGTTTCCCAGGCACAGAGAAGGTGCTAGCAGGGAATTCTCTTCCTGCTTTTCCCCAGTGCTCTGCAAGCTCTCCAGGACAACATAAAATCTGGGGCTCTGTGCTTTCTTTCGTTCTGAACAAGTGTTATTGTTTTCTGCACAAAAGCGATTCTGCGAAGCAATGTGAACACTTCTGTTTCCCAGGCACAGAGAAGGTGCTAGCAGGGAATTCTCTGCCTGCTTTTCCCCAGTGCTCTGCAAGCTCTCCAGGACAACATAAATTCTGGGGCTCTGTGCTTTCTTTTGTTCTGAACAAGTGTTACTGTTTTCTGCACAAAAGCGATTCTGCGAAGCAATGTGAACACTTCTGCTTCCCAGGCACAGAGAAGGTGCTAGCAGGGAATTCTCTGCCTGCCTTTCCCCAGTGCTCTGCAAGCTCTCCAGGACAACATAAAATCTGGGGCTCTGTGCTTTCCTTCGTTCTGAACAAGTGTTATTGTTTTCTGCACAAAAGCGATTCTGCGAAGCAATGTGAACACTTCTGTTTCCCAGGCACAGAGAAGGTGCTAGCAGGGAATTCTCTGCCTGCTTTTCCCCAGTGCTCTGCAAGCTCTCCAGGACAACATAAAATCTGGGGCTCTGTGCTTTCTTTTGTTCTGAACAAGTGTTACTGTTTTCTGCACAAAAGCGATTCTGCGAAGCAATGTGAACACTTCTGCTTCCCAGGCACAGAGAAGGTGCTAGCAGGGAATTCTCTGCCTGCCTTTCCCCAGTGCTCTGCAAGCTCTCCAGGACAACATAAAAATCTGGGGCTCTGTGCTTTCTTTTGTTCTGAACAAGTGTTACTGTTTTCTGCACAAAAGCGATACTGCTAAGAAATGTGAACACTTCTGTTTCCCAGGCACAGAGAAGGTGCTAGCAGGGAATTCTCTGCCTGCTTTTCCCCAGTGCTCTGCAAGCTCTCCAGGACAACATAAAATCTGGGGCTCTGTGCTTTCTTTCGTTCTGAACAAGTGTTACTGTTTTCTGCACAAAAGCGATTCTGCGAAGCAATGGGAACACTTCTGCTTCCCAGGCACAGAGAAGGTGCTAGCAGGGAATTCTCTGCCTGCCTTTCCCCAGTGCTCTGCAAGCTCTCCAGGACAACATAAAATCTGGGGCTCTGTGCTTTCTTTCGTTCTGAACAAGTGTTAGTGTTTTCTGCACAAAAGCGATTCTGCCAAGCAATGTGAACACTTCTGTTTCCCAGGCACAGAGAAGGTGCTAGCAGGGAATTCTCTGCCTGCTTTTCCCCAGTGCTCTGCAAGCTCTCCAGGACAACATAAAATCTGGGGCTCTGTGCTTTCTTTCGTTCTGAACAAGTGTTAGTGTTTTCTGCACAAAAGCGATTCTGCGAAGCAATGGGAACACTTCTGTTTCCCAGGCACAGAGAAGGTGCTAGCAGGGAATTCTCTGCCTGCTTTTCCCCAGTGCTCTGCAAGCTCTCCAGGACAACATAAATTCTGGGGCTCTGTGCTTTCTTTTGTTCTGAACAAGTGTTACTGTTTTCTGCACAAAAGCGATTCTGCGAAGCAATGTGAACACTTCTGCTTCCCAGGCACAGAGAAGGTGCTAGCAGGGAATTCTCTGCCTGCCTTTCCCCAGTGCTCTGCAAGCTCTCCAGGACAACATAAAATCTGGGGCTCTGTGCTTTCTTTCGTTCTGAACAAGTGTTACTGTTTTCTGCACAAAAGCGATTCTGCGAAGCAATGTGAACACTTCTGTTTCCCAGGCACAGAGAAGGTGCTAGCAGGGAATTCTCTGCCTGCTTTTCCCCAGTGCTCTGCAAGCTCTCCAGGACAACATAAATTCTGGGGCTCTGTGCTTTCTTTTGTTCTGAACAAGTGTTACTGTTTTCTGCACAAAAGCGATTCTGCGAAGCAATGTGAACACTTCTGCTTCCCAGGCACAGAGAAGGTGCTAGCAGGGAATTCTCTGCCTGCCTTTCCCCAGTGCTCTGCAAGCTCTCCAGGACAACATAAAATCTGGGGCTCTGTGCTTTCTTTCGTACTGAACAAGTGTTACTGTTTTCTGCACAAAAGCGATTCTGCGAAGCAATGTGAACACTTCTGTTTCCCAGGCACAGAGAAGGTGCTAGCAGGGAATTCTCTGCCTGCTTTTCCCCAGTACTCTGCAAGCTCTCCAGCACAACATAAAATATGGGGCTCTGTGCTTTCTTTCCTTCTGAACAAGTGTTACTGTTTTCTGCACAAAAGCGATACTGCTAAGAAATGTGAACACTTCTGTTTCCCAGGCACAGAGAAGGTGCTAGCAGGGAATTCTCTGCCTGCTTTTCCCCAGTGCTCTGCAAGCTCTCCAGGACAACATAAAATCTGGGGCTCTGTGCTTTCTTTCGTTCTGAACAAGTGTTACTGTTTTCTGCACAAAAGCGATTCTGCGAAGCAATGGGAACACTTCTGTTTCCCAGGCACAGAGAAGGTGCTAGCAGGGAATTCTCTGCCTGCTTTTCCCCAGTGCTCTGCAAGCTCTCCAGGACAACATAAAATCTGGGGCTCTGTGCTTTCTTTCGTACTGAACAAGTGTTACTGTTTTCTGCACAAAAGCGATTCTGCGAAGCAATGGGAACACTTCTGTTTCCCAGGCACAGAGAAGGTGCTAGCAGGGAATTCTCTGCCTGCTTTTCCCCAGTGCTCTGCAAGCTCTCCAGGACAACATAAAATCTGGGGCTCTGTGCTTTCTTTCGTTCTGAACAAGTGTTACTGTTTTCTGCACAAAAGCGATTCTGCCAAGCAATGTGAACACTTCTGTTTCCCAGGCACAGAGAAGGTGCTAGCAGGGAATTCTCTGCCTGCTTTTCCCCAGTGCTCTGCAAGCTCTCCAGGACAACATAAAATCTGGGGCTCTGTGCTTTCTTTCGTTCTGAACAAGTGTTACTGTTTTCTGCACAAAAGCGATTCTGCGAAGCAATGTGAACACTTCTGCTTCCCAGGCACAGAGAAGGTGCTAGCAGGGAATTCTCTGCTTGCTTTTCCCCAGTGCTCTGCAAGGTCTCCAGGACAAAATAAAATCTGGGGCTCTGTGCTTTCTTTCGTTCTGAACAAGTGTTATTGTTTTCTGCACAAAAGCGATTCTGCGAAGCAATGTGAACACTTCTGCTTCCCAGGCACAGAGAAGGTGCTAGCAGGGAATTCTCTGCCTGCCTTTCCCCAGTGCTCTGCAAGCTCTCCAGGACAACATAAAATCTGGGGCTCTGTGCTTTCTTTCGTTCTGAACAAGTGTTACTGTTTTCTGCACAAAAGCGATTCTGCGAAGCAATGTGAACACTTCTGCTTCCCAGGCACAGAGAAGGTGCTAGCAGGGAATTCTCTGCTTGCTTTTCCCCAGTGCTCTGCAAGCTCTCCAGGACAACATAAAATCTGGGGCTCTGTGCTTTCTTTCGTTCTGAACAAGTGTTAGTGTTTTGTGCACAAAAGCGATTCTGCGAAGCAAAGTGAACACTTGTGCTTCCCAGGCACAGAGAAGGTGCTAGCAGGGAATTCTCTGCCTGCCTTTCCCCAGTGCTCTGCAAGCTCTCCAGGACAACATAAAATCTGGGGCTCTGTGCTTTCTTTCGTTCTGAACAAGTGTTACTGTTTTCTGCACAAAAGCGATTCTGCGAAGCAATGGGAACACTTCTGTTTCCCAGGCACAGAGAAGGTGCTAGCAGGGAATTCTCTGCCTGCTTTTCCCCAGTGCTCTGCAAGCTCTCCAGGACAACATAAATTCTGGGGCTCTGTGCTTTCTTTTGTTCTGAACAAGTGTTACTGTTTTCTGCACAAAAGCGATTCTGCGAAGCAATGTGAACACTTCTGCTTCCCAGGCACAGAGAAGGTGCTAGCAGGGAATTCTCTGCCTGCCTTTCCCCAGTGCTCTGCAAGCTCTCCAGGACAACATAAAATCTGAGGCTCTGTGCTTTCTTTCGTTCTGAACAAGTGTTACTGTTTTCTGCACAAAAGCGATTCTGCGAAGCAATGTGAACACTTCTGTTTCCCAGGCACAGAGAAGGTGCTAGCAGGGAATTCTCTGCCTGCTTTTCCCCAGTGCTCTGCAAGCTCTCCAGGACAACATAAATTCTGGGGCTCTGTGCTTTCTTTTGTTCTGAACAAGTGTTACTGTTTTCTGCACAAAAGCGATTCTGCGAAGCAATGTGAACACTTCTGCTTCCCAGGCACAGAGAAGGTGCTAGCAGGGAATTCTCTGCCTGCCTTTCCCCAGTGCTCTGCAAGCTCTCCAGGACAACATAAAATCTGGGGCTCTGTGCTTTCTTTCGTACTGAACAAGTGTTACTGTTTTCTGCACAAAAGCGATTCTGCGAAGCAATGTGAACACTTCTGTTTCCCAGGCACAGAGAAGGTGCTAGCAGGGAATTCTCTGCCTGCTTTTCCCCAGTACTCTGCAAGCTCTCCAGCACAACATAAAATATGGGGCTCTGTGCTTTCTTTCCTTCTGAACAAGTGTTACTGTTTTCTGCACAAAAGCGATACTGCTAAGAAATGTGAACACTTCTGTTTCCCAGGCACAGAGAAGGTGCTAGCAGGGAATTCTCTGCCTGCTTTTCCCCAGTGCTCTGCAAGCTCTCCAGGACAACATAAAATCTGGGGCTCTGTGCTTTCTTTCGTTCTGAACGAGTGTTACTGTTTTCTGCACAAAAGCGATTCTGCGAAGCAATGGGAACACTTCTGTTTCCCAGGCACAGAGAAGGTGCTAGCAGGGAATTCTCTGCCTGCTTTTCCCCAGTGCTCTGCAAGCTCTCCAGGACAACATAAAATCTGGGGCTCTGTGCTTTCTTTCGTTCTGAACAAGTGTTACTGTTTTCTGCACAAAAGCGATTCTGCCAAGCAATGTGAACACTTCTGTTTCCCAGGCACAGAGAAGGTGCTAGCAGGGAATTCTCTGCCTGCTTTTCCCCAGTGCTCTGCAAGCTCTCCAGGACAACATAAAATCTGGGGCTCTGTGCTTTCTTTCGTTCTGAACAAGTGTTACTGTTTTCTGCACAAAAGCGATTCTGCGAAGCAATGTGAACACTTCTGCTTCCCAGGCACAGAGAAGGTGCTAGCAGGGAATTCTCTGCTTGCTTTTCCCCAGTGCTCTGCAAGGTCTCCAGGACAAAATAAAATCTGGGGCTCTGTGCTTTCTTTCGTTCTGAACAAGTGTTATTGTTTTCTGCACAAAAGCGATTCTGCGAAGCAATGTGAACACTTCTGCTTCCCAGGCACAGAGAACGTGCTAGCAGGGAATTCTCTGCCTGCCTTTCCCCAGTGCTCTGCAAGCTCTCCAGGACAACATAAAATCTGGGGCTCTGTGCTTTCTTTCGTTCTGAACAAGTGTTACTGTTTTCTGCACAAAAGCGATTCTGCGAAGCAATGTGAACACTTCTGCTTCCCAGGCACAGAGAAGGTGCTAGCAGGGAATTCTCTGCTTGCTTTTCCCCAGTGCTCTGCAAGCTCTCCAGGACAACATAAAATCTGGGGCTCTGTGCTTTCTTTCGTTCTGAACAAGTGTTATTGTTTTCTGCACAAAAGCGATTCTGCGAAGCAATGTGAACACTTCTGTTTCCCAGGCACAGAGAAGGTGCTAGCAGGGAATTCTCTGCCTGCTTTTCCCCAGTGCTCTGCAAGCTCTCCAGGACAACATAAATTCTGGGGCTCTGTGCTTTCTTTTGTTCTGAACAAGTGTTACTGTTTTCTGCACAAAAGCGATTCTGCGAAGCAATGTGAACACTTCTGCTTCCCAGGCACAGAGAAGGTGCTAGCAGGGAATTCTCTGCCTGCCTTTCCCCAGTGCTCTGCAAGCTCTCCAGGACAACATAAAATCTGGGGCTCTGTGCTTTCCTTCGTTCTGAACAAGTGTTATTGTTTTCTGCACAAAAGCGATTCTGCGAAGCAATGTGAACACTTCTGTTTCCCAGGCACAGAGAAGGTGCTAGCAGGGAATTCTCTGCCTGCTTTTCCCCAGTGCTCTGCAAGCTCTCCAGGACAACATAAAATCTGGGGCTCTGTGCTTTCTTTTGTTCTGAACAAGTGTTACTGTTTTCTGCACAGAAGCGATTCTGCGAAGCAATGTGAACACTTCTGCTTCCCAGGCACAGAGAAGGTGCTAGCAGGGAATTCTCTGCCTGCCTTTCCCCAGTGCTCTGCAAGCTCTCCAGGACAACATAAAAATCTGGGGCTCTGTGCTTTCTTTTGTTCTGAACAAGTGTTACTGTTTTCTGCACAAAAGCGATACTGCTAAGAAATGTGAACACTTCTGTTTCCCAGGCACAGAGAAGGTGCTAGCAGGGAATTCTCTGCCTGCTTTTCCCCAGTGCTCTGCAAGCTCTCCAGGACAACATAAAATCTGGGGCTCTGTGCTTTCTTTCGTTCTGAACAAGTGTTACTGTTTTCTGCACAAAAGCGATTCTGCGAAGCAATGGGAACACTTCTGTTTCCCAGGCACAGAGAAGGTGCTAGCAGGGAATTCTCTGCTTGCTTTTCCCCAGTGCTCTGCAAGGTCTCCAGGACAAAATAAAATCTGGGGCTCTGTGCTTTCTTTCGTTCTGAACAAGTGTTATTGTTTTCTGCACAAAAGCGATTCTGCGAAGCAATGTGAACACTTCTGCTTCCCAGGCACAGAGAAGGTGCTAGCAGGGAATTCTCTGCCTGCCTTTCCCCAGTGCTCTGCAAGCTCTCCAGGACAACATAAAATCTGGGGCTCTGTGCTTTCTTTCGTTCTGAACAAGTGTTACTGTTTTCTGCACAAAAGCGATTCTGCGAAGCAATGTGAACACTTCTGCTTCCCAGGCACAGAGAAGGTGCTAGCAGGGAATTCTCTGCTTGCTTTTCCCCAGTGCTCTGCAAGCTCTCCAGGACAACATAAAATCTGGGGCTCTGTGCTTTCTTTCGTTCTGAACAAGTGTTATTGTTTTCTGCACAAAAGCGATTCTGCGAAGCAATGTGAACACTTCTGTTTCCCAGGCACAGAGAAGGTGCTAGCAGGGAATTCTCTGCCTGCTTTTCCCCAGTGCTCTGCAAGCTCTCCAGGACAACATAAATTCTGGGGCTCTGTGCTTTCTTTTGTTCTGAACAAGTGTTACTGTTTTCTGCACAAAAGCGATTCTGCGAAGCAATGTGAACACTTCTGCTTCCCAGGCACAGAGAAGGTGCTAGCAGGGAATTCTCTGCCTGCCTTTCCCCAGTGCTCTGCAAGCTCTCCAGGACAACATAAAATCTGGGGCTCTGTGCTTTCCTTCGTTCTGAACAAGTGTTATTGTTTTCTGCACAAAAGCGATTCTGCGAAGCAATGTGAACACTTCTGTTTCCCAGGCACAGAGAAGGTGCTAGCAGGGAATTCTCTGCCTGCTTTTCCCCAGTGCTCTGCAAGCTCTCCAGGACAACATAAAATCTGGGGCTCTGTGCTTTCTTTTGTTCTGAACAAGTGTTACTGTTTTCTGCACAAAAGCGATTCTGCGAAGCAATGTGAACACTTCTGCTTCCCAGGCACAGAGAAGGTGCTAGCAGGGAATTCTCTGCCTGCCTTTCCCCAGTGCTCTGCAAGCTCTCCAGGACAACATAAAAATCTGGGGCTCTGTGCTTTCTTTTGTTCTGAACAAGTGTTACTGTTTTCTGCACAAAAGCGATACTGCTAAGAAATGTGAACACTTCTGTTTCCCAGGCACAGAGAAGGTGCTAGCAGGGAATTCTCTGCCTGCTTTTCCCCAGTGCTCTGCAAGCTCTCCAGGACAACATAAAATCTGGGGCTCTGTGCTTTCTTTCGTTCTGAACAAGTGTTACTGTTTTCTGCACAAAAGCGATTCTGCGAAGCAATGGGAACACTTCTGTTTCCCAGGCACAGAGAAGGTGCTAGCAGGGAATTCTCTGCCTGCTTTTCCCCAGTGCTCTGCAAGCTCTCCAGGACAACATAAAATCTGGGGCTCTGTGCTTTCTTTTGTTCTGAACAAGTGTTACTGTTTTCTGCACAAAAGCGATTCTGCGAAGCAATGGGAACACTTCTGCTTCCCAGGCACAGAGAAGGTGCTAGCAGGGAATTCTCTGCCTGCCTTTCCCCAGTGCTCTGCAAGCTCTCCAGGACAACATAAAATCTGGGGCTCTGTGCTTTCTTTCGTTCTGAACAAGTGTTACTGTTTTCTGCACAAAAGCGATTCTGCGAAGCAATGTGAACACTTCTGTTTCCCAGGCACAGAGAAGGTGCTAGCAGGGAATTCTCTGCCTGCTTTTCCCCAGTGCTCTGCAAGCTCTCCAGGACAACATAAATTCTGGGGCTCTGTGCTTTCTTTTGTTCTGAACAAGTGTTACTGTTTTCTGCACAAAAGCGATTCTGCGAAGCAATGTGAACACTTCTGCTTCCCAGGCACAGAGAAGGTGCTAGCAGGGAATTCTCTGCCTGCCTTTCCCCAGTGCTCTGCAAGCTCTCCAGGACAACATAAAATCTGGGGCTCTGTGCTTTCTTTCGTACTGAACAAGTGTTACTGTTTTCTGCACAAAAGCGATTCTGCGAAGCAATGTGAACACTTCTGTTTCCCAGGCACAGAGAAGGTGCTAGCAGGGAATTCTCTGCCTGCTTTTCCCCAGTACTCTGCAAGCTCTCCAGCACAACATAAAATATGGGGCTCTGTGCTTTCTTTCCTTCTGAACAAGTGTTACTGTTTTCTGCACAAAAGCGATACTGCTAAGAAATGTGAACACTTCTGTTTCCCAGGCACAGAGAAGGTGCTAGCAGGGAATTCTCTGCCTGCTTTTCCCCAGTGCTCTGCAAGCTCTCCAGGACAACATAAAATCTGGGGCTCTGTGCTTTCTTTCGTACTGAACAAGTGTTACTGTTTTCTGCACAAAAGCGATTCTGCGAAGCAATGGGAACACTTCTGTTTCCCAGGCACAGAGAAGGTGCTAGCAGGGAATTCTCTGCCTGCTTTTCCCCAGTGCTCTGCAAGCTCTCCAGGACAACATAAAATCTGGGGCTCTGTGCTTTCTTTCGTTCTGAACAAGTGTTATTGTTTTCTGCACAAAAGCGATTCTGCGAAGCAATGTGAACACTTCTGCTTCCCAGGCACAGAGAAGGTGCTAGCAGGGAATTCTCTGCCTGCCTTTCCCCAGTGCTCTGCAAGCTCTCCAGGACAACATAAAATCTGGGGCTCTGTGCTTTCTTTCGTTCTGAACAAGTGTTACTGTTTTCTGCACAAAAGCGATTCTGCGAAGCAATGTGAACACTTCTGCTTCCCAGGCACAGAGAAGGTGCTAGCAGGGAATTCTCTGCTTGCTTTTCCCCAGTGCTCTGCAAGCTCTCCAGGACAACATAAAATCTGGGGCTCTGTGCTTTCTTTCGTTCTGAACAAGTGTTATTGTTTTCTGCACAAAAGCGATTCTGCGAAGCAATGTGAACACTTCTGTTTCCCAGGCACAGAGAAGGTGCTAGCAGGGAATTCTCTGCCTGCTTTTCCCCAGTGCTCTGCAAGCTCTCCAGGACAACATAAATTCTGGGGCTCTGTGCTTTCTTTTGTTCTGAACAAGTGTTACTGTTTTCTGCACAAAAGCGATTCTGCGAAGCAATGTGAACACTTCTGCTTCCCAGGCACAGAGAAGGTGCTAGCAGGGAATTCTCTGCCTGCCTTTCCCCAGTGCTCTGCAAGCTCTCCAGGACAACATAAAATCTGGGGCTCTGTGCTTTCTTTCGTACTGAACAAGTGTTACTGTTTTCTGCACAAAAGCGATTCTGCGAAGCAATGTGAACACTTCTGTTTCCCAGGCACAGAGAAGGTGCTAGCAGGGAATTCTCTGCCTGCTTTTCCCCAGTACTCTGCAAGCTCTCCAGCACAACATAAAATATGGGGCTCTGTGCTTTCTTTCCTTCTGAACAAGTGTTACTGTTTTCTGCACAAAAGCGATACTGCTAAGAAATGTGAACACTTCTGTTTCCCAGGCACAGAGAAGGTGCTAGCAGGGAATTCTCTGCCTGCTTTTCCCCAGTGCTCTGCAAGCTCTCCAGGACAACATAAAATCTGGGGCTCTGTGCTTTCTTTCGTTCTGAACAAGTGTTACTGTTTTCTGCACAAAAGCGATTCTGCGAAGCAATGGGAACACTTCTGTTTCCCAGGCACAGAGAAGGTGCTAGCAGGGAATTCTCTGCCTGCTTTTCCCCAGTGCTCTGCAAGCTCTCCAGGACAACATAAAATCTGGGGCTCTGTGCTTTCTTTCGTTCTGAACAAGTGTTACTGTTTTCTGCACAAAAGCGATTCTGCCAAGCAATGTGAACACTTCTGTTTCCCAGGCACAGAGAAGGTGCTAGCAGGGAATTCTCTGCCTGCTTTTCCCCAGTGCTCTGCAAGCTCTCCAGGACAACATAAAATCTGGGGCTCTGTGCTTTCTTTCGTTCTGAACAAGTGTTATTGTTTTCTGCACAAAAGCGATTCTGCGAAGCAATGTGAACACTTCTGCTTCCCAGGCACAGAGAAGGTGCTAGCAGGGAATTCTCTGCCTGCCTTTCCCCAGTGCTCTGCAAGCTCTCCAGGACAACATAAAATCTGGGGCTCTGTGCTTTCTTTCGTTCTGAACAAGTGTTACTGTTTTCTGCACAAAAGCGATTCTGCGAAGCAATGTGAACACTTCTGCTTCCCAGGCACAGAGAAGGTGCTAGCAGGGAATTCTCTGCTTGCTTTTCCCCAGTGCTCTGCAAGCTCTCCAGGACAACATAAAATCTGGGGCTCTGTGCTTTCTTTCGTTCTGAACAAGTGTTATTGTTTTCTGCACAAAAGCGATTCTGCGAAGCAATGGGAACACTTCTGTTTCCCAGGCACAGAGAAGGTGCTAGCAGGGAATTCTCTTCCTGCTTTTCCCCAGTGCTCTGCAAGCTCTCCAGGACAACATAAAATCTGGGGCTCTGTGCTTTCTTTCGTTCTGAACAAGTGTTATTGTTTTCTGCACAAAAGCGATTCTGCGAAGCAATGTGAACACTTCTGTTTCCCAGGCACAGAGAAGGTGCTAGCAGGGAATTCTCTGCCTGCTTTTCCCCAGTGCTCTGCAAGCTCTCCAGGACAACATAAATTCTGGGGCTCTGTGCTTTCTTTTGTTCTGAACAAGTGTTACTGTTTTCTGCACAAAAGCGATTCTGCGAAGCAATGTGAACACTTCTGCTTCCCAGGCACAGAGAAGGTGCTAGCAGGGAATTCTCTGCCTGCCTTTCCCCAGTGCTCTGCAAGCTCTCCAGGACAACATAAAATCTGGGGCTCTGTGCTTTCCTTCGTTCTGAACAAGTGTTATTGTTTTCTGCACAAAAGCGATTCTGCGAAGCAATGTGAACACTTCTGTTTCCCAGGCACAGAGAAGGTGCTAGCAGGGAATTCTCTGCCTGCTTTTCCCCAGTGCTCTGCAAGCTCTCCAGGACAACATAAAATCTGGGGCTCTGTGCTTTCTTTCGTTCTGAACAAGTGTTATTGTTTTCTGCACAAAAGCGATTCTGCGAAGCAATGTGAACACTTCTGCTTCCCAGGCACAGAGAAGGTGCTAGCAGGGAATTCTCTGCCTGCCTTTCCCCAGTGCTCTGCAAGCTCTCCAGGACAACATAAAAATCTGGGGCTCTGTGCTTTCTTTTGTTCTGAACAAGTGTTACTGTTTTCTGCACAAAAGCGATACTGCTAAGAAATGTGAACACTTCTGTTTCCCAGGCACAGAGAAGGTGCTAGCAGGGAATTCTCTGCCTGCTTTTCCCCAGTGCTCTGCAAGCTCTCCAGGACAACATAAAATCTGGGGCTCTGTGCTTTCTTTCGTTCTGAACAAGTGTTACTGTTTTCTGCACAAAAGCGATTCTGCGAAGCAATGGGAACACTTCTGCTTCCCAGGCACAGAGAAGGTGCTAGCAGGGAATTCTCTGCCTGCCTTTCCCCAGTGCTCTGCAAGCTCTCCAGGACAACATAAAATCTGGGGCTCTGTGCTTTCTTTCGTTCTGAACAAGTGTTAGTGTTTTCTGCACAAAAGCGATTCTGCCAAGCAATGTGAACACTTCTGTTTCCCAGGCACAGAGAAGGTGCTAGCAGGGAATTCTCTGCCTGCTTTTCCCCAGTGCTCTGCAAGCTCTCCAGGACAACATAAAATCTGGGGCTCTGTGCTTTCTTTCGTTCTGAACAAGTGTTAGTGTTTTCTGCACAAAAGCGATTCTGCGAAGCAATGGGAACACTTCTGTTTCCCAGGCACAGAGAAGGTGCTAGCAGGGAATTCTCTGCCTGCTTTTCCCCAGTGCTCTGCAAGCTCTCCAGGACAACATAAATTCTGGGGCTCTGTGCTTTCTTTTGTTCTGAACAAGTGTTACTGTTTTCTGCACAAAAGCGATTCTGCGAAGCAATGTGAACACTTCTGCTTCCCAGGCACAGAGAAGGTGCTAGCAGGGAATTCTCTGCCTGCCTTTCCCCAGTGCTCTGCAAGCTCTCCAGGACAACATAAAATCTGGGGCTCTGTGCTTTCTTTCGTTCTGAACAAGTGTTACTGTTTTCTGCACAAAAGCGATTCTGCGAAGCAATGTGAACACTTCTGTTTCCCAGGCACAGAGAAGGTGCTAGCAGGGAATTCTCTGCCTGCTTTTCCCCAGTGCTCTGCAAGCTCTCCAGGACAACATAAATTCTGGGGCTCTGTGCTTTCTTTTGTTCTGAACAAGTGTTACTGTTTTCTGCACAAAAGCGATTCTGCGAAGCAATGTGAACACTTCTGCTTCCCAGGCACAGAGAAGGTGCTAGCAGGGAATTCTCTGCCTGCCTTTCCCCAGTGCTCTGCAAGCTCTCCAGGACAACATAAAATCTGGGGCTCTGTGCTTTCTTTCGTACTGAACAAGTGTTACTGTTTTCTGCACAAAAGCGATTCTGCGAAGCAATGTGAACACTTCTGTTTCCCAGGCACAGAGAAGGTGCTAGCAGGGAATTCTCTGCCTGCTTTTCCCCAGTACTCTGCAAGCTCTCCAGCACAACATAAAATATGGGGCTCTGTGCTTTCTTTCCTTCTGAACAAGTGTTACTGTTTTCTGCACAAAAGCGATACTGCTAAGAAATGTGAACACTTCTGTTTCCCAGGCACAGAGAAGGTGCTAGCAGGGAATTCTCTGCCTGCTTTTCCCCAGTGCTCTGCAAGCTCTCCAGGACAACATAAAATCTGGGGCTCTGTGCTTTCTTTCGTTCTGAACAAGTGTTACTGTTTTCTGCACAAAAGCGATTCTGCGAAGCAATGGGAACACTTCTGTTTCCCAGGCACAGAGAAGGTGCTAGCAGGGAATTCTCTGCCTGCTTTTCCCCAGTGCTCTGCAAGCTCTCCAGGACAACATAAAATCTGGGGCTCTGTGCTTTCTTTCGTACTGAACAAGTGTTACTGTTTTCTGCACAAAAGCGATTCTGCGAAGCAATGGGAACACTTCTGTTTCCCAGGCACAGAGAAGGTGCTAGCAGGGAATTCTCTGCCTGCTTTTCCCCAGTGCTCTGCAAGCTCTCCAGGACAACATAAAATCTGGGGCTCTGTGCTTTCTTTCGTTCTGAACAAGTGTTACTGTTTTCTGCACAAAAGCGATTCTGCCAAGCAATGTGAACACTTCTGTTTCCCAGGCACAGAGAAGGTGCTAGCAGGGAATTCTCTGCCTGCTTTTCCCCAGTGCTCTGCAAGCTCTCCAGGACAACATAAAATCTGGGGCTCTGTGCTTTCTTTCGTTCTGAACAAGTGTTACTGTTTTCTGCACAAAAGCGATTCTGCGAAGCAATGTGAACACTTCTGCTTCCCAGGCACAGAGAAGGTGCTAGCAGGGAATTCTCTGCTTGCTTTTCCCCAGTGCTCTGCAAGGTCTCCAGGACAAAATAAAATCTGGGGCTCTGTGCTTTCTTTCGTTCTGAACAAGTGTTATTGTTTTCTGCACAAAAGCGATTCTGCGAAGCAATGTGAACACTTCTGCTTCCCAGGCACAGAGAAGGTGCTAGCAGGGAATTCTCTGCCTGCCTTTCCCCAGTGCTCTGCAAGCTCTCCAGGACAACATAAAATCTGGGGCTCTGTGCTTTCTTTCGTTCTGAACAAGTGTTACTGTTTTCTGCACAAAAGCGATTCTGCGAAGCAATGTGAACACTTCTGCTTCCCAGGCACAGAGAAGGTGCTAGCAGGGAATTCTCTGCTTGCTTTTCCCCAGTGCTCTGCAAGCTCTCCAGGACAACATAAAATCTGGGGCTCTGTGCTTTCTTTCGTTCTGAACAAGTGTTATTGTTTTCTGCACAAAAGCGATTCTGCGAAGCAATGTGAACACTTCTGTTTCCCAGGCACAGAGAAGGTGCTAGCAGGGAATTCTCTGCCTGCTTTTCCCCAGTGCTCTGCAAGCTCTCCAGGACAACATAAATTCTGGGGCTCTGTGCTTTCTTTTGTTCTGAACAAGTGTTACTGTTTTCTGCACAAAAGCGATTCTGCGAAGCAATGTGAACACTTCTGCTTCCCAGGCACAGAGAAGGTGCTAGCAGGGAATTCTCTGCCTGCCTTTCCCCAGTGCTCTGCAAGCTCTCCAGGACAACATAAAATCTGGGGCTCTGTGCTTTCTTTCGTTCTGAACAAGTGTTACTGTTTTCTGCACAAAAGCGATTCTGCGAAGCAATGTGAACACTTCTGCTTCCCAGGCACAGAGAAGGTGCTAGCAGGGAATTCTCTGCTTGCTTTTCCCCAGTGCTCTGCAAGCTCTCCAGGACAACATAAAATCTGGGGCTCTGTGCTTTCTTTCGTTCTGAACAAGTGTTATTGTTTTCTGCACAAAAGCGATTCTGCGAAGCAATGTGAACACTTCTGTTTCCCAGGCACAGAGAAGGTGCTAGCAGGGAATTCTCTGCCTGCTTTTCCCCAGTGCTCTGCAAGCTCTCCAGGACAACATAAATTCTGGGGCTCTGTGCTTTCTTTTGTTCTGAACAAGTGTTACTGTTTTCTGCACAAAAGCGATTCTGCGAAGCAATGTGAACACTTCTGCTTCCCAGGCACAGAGAAGGTGCTAGCAGGGAATTCTCTGCCTGCCTTTCCCCAGTACTCTGCAAGCTCTCCAGCACAACATAAAATATGGGGCTCTGTGCTTTCTTTTGTTCTGAACAAGTGTTACTGTTTTCTGCACAAAAGCGATACTGCTAAGAAATGTGAACACTTCTGTTTCCCAGGCACAGAGAAGGTGCTAGCAGGGAATTCTCTGCCTGCTTTTCCCCAGTGCTCTGCAAGCTCTCCAGGACAACATAAAATCTGGGGCTCTGTGCTTTCTTTCGTTCTGAACAAGTGTTACTGTTTTCTGCACAAAAGCGATTCTGCGAAGCAATGGGAACACTTCTGTTTCCCAGGCACAGAGAAGGTGCTAGCAGGGAATTCTCTGCCTGCTTTTCCCCAGTGCTCTGCAAGCTCTCCAGGACAACATAAAATCTGGGGCTCTGTGCTTTCTTTCGTACTGAACAAGTGTTACTGTTTTCTGCACAAAAGCGATTCTGCGAAGCAATGGGAACACTTCTGTTTCCCAGGCACAGAGAAGGTGCTAGCAGGGAATTCTCTGCCTGCTTTTCCCCAGTGCTCTGCAAGCTCTCCAGGACAACATAAAATCTGGGGCTCTGTGCTTTCTTTCGTTCTGAACAAGTGTTACTGTTTTCTGCACAAAAGCGATTCTGCCAAGCAATGTGAACACTTCTGTTTCCCAGGCACAGAGAAGGTGCTAGCAGGGAATTCTCTGCCTGCTTTTCCCCAGTGCTCTGCAAGCTCTCCAGGACAACATAAAATCTGGGGCTCTGTGCTTTCTTTCGTTCTGAACAAGTGTTACTGTTTTCTGCACAAAAGCGATTCTGCGAAGCAATGTGAACACTTCTGCTTCCCAGGCACAGAGAAGGTGCTAGCAGGGAATTCTCTGCTTGCTTTTCCCCAGTGCTCTGCAAGGTCTCCAGGACAAAATAAAATCTGGGGCTCTGTGCTTTCTTTCGTTCTGAACAAGTGTTATTGTTTTCTGCACAAAAGCGATTCTGCGAAGCAATGTGAACACTTCTGCTTCCCAGGCACAGAGAAGGTGCTAGCAGGGAATTCTCTGCCTGCCTTTCCCCAGTGCTCTGCAAGCTCTCCAGGACAACATAAAATCTGGGGCTCTGTGCTTTCTTTCGTTCTGAACAAGTGTTACTGTTTTCTGCACAAAAGCGATTCTGCGAAGCAATGTGAACACTTCTGCTTCCCAGGCACAGAGAAGGTGCTAGCAGGGAATTCTCTGCTTGCTTTTCCCCAGTGCTCTGCAAGCTCTCCAGGACAACATAAAATCTGGGGCTCTGTGCTTTCTTTCGTTCTGAACAAGTGTTATTGTTTTCTGCACAAAAGCGATTCTGCGAAGCAATGGGAACACTTCTGTTTCCCAGGCACAGAGAAGGTGCTAGCAGGGAATTCTCTTCCTGCTTTTCCCCAGTGCTCTGCAAGCTCTCCAGGACAACATAAAATCTGGGGCTCTGTGCTTTCTTTCGTTCTGAACAAGTGTTATTGTTTTCTGCACAAAAGCGATTCTGCGAAGCAATGTGAACACTTCTGTTTCCCAGGCACAGAGAAGGTGCTAGCAGGGAATTCTCTGCCTGCTTTTCCCCAGTGCTCTGCAAGCTCTCCAGGACAACATAAATTCTGGGGCTCTGTGCTTTCTTTTGTTCTGAACAAGTGTTACTGTTTTCTGCACAAAAGCGATTCTGCGAAGCAATGTGAACACTTCTGCTTCCCAGGCACAGAGAAGGTGCTAGCAGGGAATTCTCTGCCTGCCTTTCCCCAGTGCTCTGCAAGCTCTCCAGGACAACATAAAATCTGGGGCTCTGTGCTTTCCTTCGTTCTGAACAAGTGTTATTGTTTTCTGCACAAAAGCGATTCTGCGAAGCAATGTGAACACTTCTGTTTCCCAGGCACAGAGAAGGTGCTAGCAGGGAATTCTCTGCCTGCTTTTCCCCAGTGCTCTGCAAGCTCTCCAGGACAACATAAAATCTGGGGCTCTGTGCTTTCTTTTGTTCTGAACAAGTGTTACTGTTTTCTGCACAAAAGCGATTCTGCGAAGCAATGTGAACACTTCTGCTTCCCAGGCACAGAGAAGGTGCTAGCAGGGAATTCTCTGCCTGCCTTTCCCCAGTGCTCTGCAAGCTCTCCAGGACAACATAAAAATCTGGGGCTCTGTGCTTTCTTTTGTTCTGAACAAGTGTTACTGTTTTCTGCACAAAAGCGATACTGCTAAGAAATGTGAACACTTCTGTTTCCCAGGCACAGAGAAGGTGCTAGCAGGGAATTCTCTGCCTGCTTTTCCCCAGTGCTCTGCAAGCTCTCCAGGACAACATAAAATCTGGGGCTCTGTGCTTTCTTTCGTTCTGAACAAGTGTTACTGTTTTCTGCACAAAAGCGATTCTGCGAAGCAATGGGAACACTTCTGTTTCCCAGGCACAGAGAAGGTGCTAGCAGGGAATTCTCTGCCTGCTTTTCCCCAGTGCTCTGCAAGCTCTCCAGGACAACATAAAATCTGGGGCTCTGTGCTTTCTTTTGTTCTGAACAAGTGTTACTGTTTTCTGCACAAAAGCGATTCTGCGAAGCAATGGGAACACTTCTGCTTCCCAGGCACAGAGAAGGTGCTAGCAGGGAATTCTCTGCCTGCCTTTCCCCAGTGCTCTGCAAGCTCTCCAGGACAACATAAAATCTGGGGCTCTGTGCTTTCTTTCGTTCTGAACAAGTGTTAGTGTTTTCTGCACAAAAGCGATTCTGCCAAGCAATGTGAACACTTCTGTTTCCCAGGCACAGAGAAGGTGCTAGCAGGGAATTCTCTGCCTGCTTTTCCCCAGTGCTCTGCAAGCTCTCCAGGACAACATAAAATCTGGGGCTCTGTGCTTTCTTTCGTTCTGAACAAGTGTTAGTGTTTTCTGCACAAAAGCGATTCTGCGAAGCAATGGGAACACTTCTGTTTCCCAGGCACAGAGAAGGTGCTAGCAGGGAATTCTCTGCCTGCTTTTCCCCAGTGCTCTGCAAGCTCTCCAGGACAACATAAATTCTGGGGCTCTGTGCTTTCTTTTGTTCTGAACAAGTGTTACTGTTTTCTGCACAAAAGCGATTCTGCGAAGCAATGTGAACACTTCTGCTTCCCAGGCACAGAGAAGGTGCTAGCAGGGAATTCTCTGCCTGCCTTTCCCCAGTGCTCTGCAAGCTCTCCAGGACAACATAAAATCTGGGGCTCTGTGCTTTCTTTCGTTCTGAACAAGTGTTACTGTTTTCTGCACAAAAGCGATTCTGCGAAGCAATGTGAACACTTCTGTTTCCCAGGCACAGAGAAGGTGCTAGCAGGGAATTCTCTGCCTGCTTTTCCCCAGTGCTCTGCAAGCTCTCCAGGACAACATAAATTCTGGGGCTCTGTGCTTTCTTTTGTTCTGAACAAGTGTTACTGTTTTCTGCACAAAAGCGATTCTGCGAAGCAATGTGAACACTTCTGCTTCCCAGGCACAGAGAAGGTGCTAGCAGGGAATTCTCTGCCTGCCTTTCCCCAGTGCTCTGCAAGCTCTCCAGGACAACATAAAATCTGGGGCTCTGTGCTTTCTTTCGTACTGAACAAGTGTTACTGTTTTCTGCACAAAAGCGATTCTGCGAAGCAATGTGAACACTTCTGTTTCCCAGGCACAGAGAAGGTGCTAGCAGGGAATTCTCTGCCTGCTTTTCCCCAGTACTCTGCAAGCTCTCCAGCACAACATAAAATATGGGGCTCTGTGCTTTCTTTCCTTCTGAACAAGTGTTACTGTTTTCTGCACAAAAGCGATACTGCTAAGAAATGTGAACACTTCTGTTTCCCAGGCACAGAGAAGGTGCTAGCAGGGAATTCTCTGCCTGCTTTTCCCCAGTGCTCTGCAAGCTCTCCAGGACAACATAAAATCTGGGGCTCTGTGCTTTCTTTCGTTCTGAACAAGTGTTACTGTTTTCTGCACAAAAGCGATTCTGCGAAGCAATGGGAACACTTCTGTTTCCCAGGCACAGAGAAGGTGCTAGCAGGGAATTCTCTGCCTGCTTTTCCCCAGTGCTCTGCAAGCTCTCCAGGACAACATAAAATCTGGGGCTCTGTGCTTTCTTTCGTACTGAACAAGTGTTACTGTTTTCTGCACAAAAGCGATTCTGCGAAGCAATGGGAACACTTCTGTTTCCCAGGCACAGAGAAGGTGCTAGCAGGGAATTCTCTGCCTGCTTTTCCCCAGTGCTCTGCAAGCTCTCCAGGACAACATAAAATCTGGGGCTCTGTGCTTTCTTTCGTTCTGAACAAGTGTTACTGTTTTCTGCACAAAAGCGATTCTGCCAAGCAATGTGAACACTTCTGTTTCCCAGGCACAGAGAAGGTGCTAGCAGGGAATTCTCTGCCTGCTTTTCCCCAGTGCTCTGCAAGCTCTCCAGGACAACATAAAATCTGGGGCTCTGTGCTTTCTTTCGTTCTGAACAAGTGTTACTGTTTTCTGCACAAAAGCGATTCTGCGAAGCAATGTGAACACTTCTGCTTCCCAGGCACAGAGAAGGTGCTAGCAGGGAATTCTCTGCTTGCTTTTCCCCAGTGCTCTGCAAGGTCTCCAGGACAAAATAAAATCTGGGGCTCTGTGCTTTCTTTCGTTCTGAACAAGTGTTATTGTTTTCTGCACAAAAGCGATTCTGCGAAGCAATGTGAACACTTCTGCTTCCCAGGCACAGAGAAGGTGCTAGCAGGGAATTCTCTGCCTGCCTTTCCCCAGTGCTCTGCAAGCTCTCCAGGACAACATAAAATCTGGGGCTCTGTGCTTTCTTTCGTTCTGAACAAGTGTTACTGTTTTCTGCACAAAAGCGATTCTGCGAAGCAATGTGAACACTTCTGCTTCCCAGGCACAGAGAAGGTGCTAGCAGGGAATTCTCTGCTTGCTTTTCCCCAGTGCTCTGCAAGCTCTCCAGGACAACATAAAATCTGGGGCTCTGTGCTTTCTTTCGTTCTGAACAAGTGTTATTGTTTTCTGCACAAAAGCGATTCTGCGAAGCAATGTGAACACTTCTGTTTCCCAGGCACAGAGAAGGTGCTAGCAGGGAATTCTCTGCCTGCTTTTCCCCAGTGCTCTGCAAGCTCTCCAGGACAACATAAATTCTGGGGCTCTGTGCTTTCTTTTGTTCTGAACAAGTGTTACTGTTTTCTGCACAAAAGCGATTCTGCGAAGCAATGTGAACACTTCTGCTTCCCAGGCACAGAGAAGGTGCTAGCAGGGAATTCTCTGCCTGCCTTTCCCCAGTGCTCTGCAAGCTCTCCAGGACAACATAAAATCTGGGGCTCTGTGCTTTCTTTCGTACTGAACAAGTGTTACTGTTTTCTGCACAAAAGCGATTCTGCGAAGCAATGTGAACACTTCTGTTTCCCAGGCACAGAGAAGGTGCTAGCAGGGAATTCTCTGCCTGCTTTTCCCCAGTACTCTGCAAGCTCTCCAGCACAACATAAAATCTGGGGCTCTGTGCTTTCTTTCCTTCTGAACAAGTGTTACTGTTTTCTGCACAAAAGCGATACTGCTAAGAAATGTGAACACTTCTGTTTCCCAGGCACAGAGAAGGTGCTAGCAGGGAATTCTCTGCCTGCTTTTCCCCAGTGCTCTGCAAGCTCTCCAGGACAACATAAAATCTGGGGCTCTGTGCTTTCTTTCGTTCTGAACAAGTGTTACTGTTTTCTGCACAAAAGCGATTCTGCGAAGCAATGGGAACACTTCTGTTTCCCAGGCACAGAGAAGGTGCTAGCAGGGAATTCTCTGCCTGCTTTTCCCCAGTGCTCTGCAAGCTCTCCAGGACAACATAAAATCTGGGGCTCTGTGCTTTCTTTCGTACTGAACAAGTGTTACTGTTTTCTGCACAAAAGCGATTCTGCGAAGCAATGGGAACACTTCTGTTTCCCAGGCACAGAGAAGGTGCTAGCAGGGAATTCTCTGCCTGCTTTTCCCCAGTGCTCTGCAAGCTCTCCAGGACAACATAAAATCTGGGGCTCTGTGCTTTCTTTCGTTCTGAACAAGTGTTACTGTTTTCTGCACAAAAGCGATTCTGCCAAGCAATGTGAACACTTCTGTTTCCCAGGCACAGAGAAGGTGCTAGCAGGGAATTCTCTGCCTGCTTTTCCCCAGTGCTCTGCAAGCTCTCCAGGACAACATAAAATCTGGGGCTCTGTGCTTTCTTTCGTTCTGAACAAGTGTTACTGTTTTCTGCACAAAAGCGATTCTGCCAAGCAATGTGAACACTTCTGCTTCCCAGGCACAGAGAAGGTGCTAGCAGGGAATTCTCTGCTTGCTTTTCCCCAGTGCTCTGCAAGGTCTCCAGGACAAAATAAATTCTGGGGCTCTGTGCTTTCTTTTGTTCTGAACAAGTGTTACTGTTTTCTGCACAAAAGCGATTCTGCGAAGCAATGTGAACACTTCTGCTTCCCAGGCACAGAGAAGGTGCTAGCAGGGAATTCTCTGCCTGCCTTTCCCCAGTGCTCTGCAAGCTCTCCAGGACAACATAAAATCTGGGGCTCTGTGCTTTCTTTCGTTCTGAACAAGTGTTACTGTTTTCTGCACAAAAGCGATTCTGCGAAGCAATGTGAACACTTCTGCTTCCCAGGCACAGAGAAGGTGCTAGCAGGGAATTCTCTGCTTGCTTTTCCCCAGTGCTCTGCAAGCTCTCCAGGACAACATAAAATCTGGGGCTCTGTGCTTTCTTTCGTTCTGAACAAGTGTTATTGTTTTCTGCACAAAAGCGATTCTGCGAAGCAATGTGAACACTTCTGTTTCCCAGGCACAGAGAAGGTGCTAGCAGGGAATTCTCTGCCTGCTTTTCCCCAGTGCTCTGCAAGCTCTCCAGGACAACATAAATTCTGGGGCTCTGTGCTTTCTTTTGTTCTGAACAAGTGTTACTGTTTTCTGCACAAAAGCGATTCTGCGAAGCAATGTGAACACTTCTGCTTCCCAGGCACAGAGAAGGTGCTAGCAGGGAATTCTCTGCCTGCCTTTCCCCAGTGCTCTGCAAGCTCTCCAGGACAACATAAAATCTGGGGCTCTGTGCTTTCCTTCGTTCTGAACAAGTGTTATTGTTTTCTGCACAAAAGCGATTCTGCGAAGCAATGTGAACACTTCTGTTTCCCAGGCACAGAGAAGGTGCTAGCAGGGAATTCTCTGCCTGCTTTTCCCCAGTGCTCTGCAAGCTCTCCAGGACAACATAAAATCTGGGGCTCTGTGCTTTCTTTTGTTCTGAACAAGTGTTACTGTTTTCTGCACAAAAGCGATTCTGCGAAGCAATGTGAACACTTCTGCTTCCCAGGCACAGAGAAGGTGCTAGCAGGGAATTCTCTGCCTGCCTTTCCCCAGTGCTCTGCAAGCTCTCCAGGACAACATAAAAATCTGGGGCTCTGTGCTTTCTTTTGTTCTGAACAAGTGTTACTGTTTTCTGCACAAAAGCGATACTGCTAAGAAATGTGAACACTTCTGTTTCCCAGGCACAGAGAAGGTGCTAGCAGGGAATTCTCTGCCTGCTTTTCCCCAGTGCTCTGCAAGCTCTCCAGGACAACATAAAATCTGGGGCTCTGTGCTTTCTTTCGTTCTGAACAAGTGTTACTGTTTTCTGCACAAAAGCGATTCTGCGAAGCAATGGGAACACTTCTGTTTCCCAGGCACAGAGAAGGTGCTAGCAGGGAATTCTCTGCTTGCTTTTCCCCAGTGCTCTGCAAGGTCTCCAGGACAAAATAAAATCTGGGGCTCTGTGCTTTCTTTCGTTCTGAACAAGTGTTATTGTTTTCTGCACAAAAGCGATTCTGCGAAGCAATGTGAACACTTCTGCTTCCCAGGCACAGAGAAGGTGCTAGCAGGGAATTCTCTGCCTGCCTTTCCCCAGTGCTCTGCAAGCTCTCCAGGACAACATAAAATCTGGGGCTCTGTGCTTTCTTTCGTTCTGAACAAGTGTTACTGTTTTCTGCACAAAAGCGATTCTGCGAAGCAATGTGAACACTTCTGCTTCCCAGGCACAGAGAAGGTGCTAGCAGGGAATTCTCTGCTTGCTTTTCCCCAGTGCTCTGCAAGCTCTCCAGGACAACATAAAATCTGGGGCTCTGTGCTTTCTTTCGTTCTGAACAAGTGTTATTGTTTTCTGCACAAAAGCGATTCTGCGAAGCAATGTGAACACTTCTGTTTCCCAGGCACAGAGAAGGTGCTAGCAGGGAATTCTCTGCCTGCTTTTCCCCAGTGCTCTGCAAGCTCTCCAGGACAACATAAATTCTGGGGCTCTGTGCTTTCTTTTGTTCTGAACAAGTGTTACTGTTTTCTGCACAAAAGCGATTCTGCGAAGCAATGTGAACACTTCTGCTTCCCAGGCACAGAGAAGGTGCTAGCAGGGAATTCTCTGCCTGCCTTTCCCCAGTGCTCTGCAAGCTCTCCAGGACAACATAAAATCTGGGGCTCTGTGCTTTCCTTCGTTCTGAACAAGTGTTATTGTTTTCTGCACAAAAGCGATTCTGCGAAGCAATGTGAACACTTCTGTTTCCCAGGCACAGAGAAGGTGCTAGCAGGGAATTCTCTGCCTGCTTTTCCCCAGTGCTCTGCAAGCTCTCCAGGACAACATAAAATCTGGGGCTCTGTGCTTTCTTTTGTTCTGAACAAGTGTTACTGTTTTCTGCACAAAAGCGATTCTGCGAAGCAATGTGAACACTTCTGCTTCCCAGGCACAGAGAAGGTGCTAGCAGGGAATTCTCTGCCTGCCTTTCCCCAGTGCTCTGCAAGCTCTCCAGGACAACATAAAAATCTGGGGCTCTGTGCTTTCTTTTGTTCTGAACAAGTGTTACTGTTTTCTGCACAAAAGCGATACTGCTAAGAAATGTGAACACTTCTGTTTCCCAGGCACAGAGAAGGTGCTAGCAGGGAATTCTCTGCCTGCTTTTCCCCAGTGCTCTGCAAGCTCTCCAGGACAACATAAAATCTGGGGCTCTGTGCTTTCTTTCGTTCTGAACAAGTGTTACTGTTTTCTGCACAAAAGCGATTCTGCGAAGCAATGGGAACACTTCTGTTTCCCAGGCACAGAGAAGGTGCTAGCAGGGAATTCTCTGCCTGCTTTTCCCCAGTGCTCTGCAAGCTCTCCAGGACAACATAAAATCTGGGGCTCTGTGCTTTCTTTTGTTCTGAACAAGTGTTACTGTTTTCTGCACAAAAGCGATTCTGCGAAGCAATGGGAACACTTCTGCTTCCCAGGCACAGAGAAGGTGCTAGCAGGGAATTCTCTGCCTGCCTTTCCCCAGTGCTCTGCAAGCTCTCCAGGACAACATAAAATCTGGGGCTCTGTGCTTTCTTTCGTTCTGAACAAGTGTTAGTGTTTTCTGCACAAAAGCGATTCTGCCAAGCAATGTGAACACTTCTGTTTCCCAGGCACAGAGAAGGTGCTAGCAGGGAATTCTCTGCCTGCTTTTCCCCAGTGCTCTGCAAGCTCTCCAGGACAACATAAAATCTGGGGCTCTGTGCTTTCTTTCGTTCTGAACAAGTGTTAGTGTTTTCTGCACAAAAGCGATTCTGCGAAGCAATGGGAACACTTCTGTTTCCCAGGCACAGAGAAGGTGCTAGCAGGGAATTCTCTGCCTGCTTTTCCCCAGTGCTCTGCAAGCTCTCCAGGACAACATAAATTCTGGGGCTCTGTGCTTTCTTTTGTTCTGAACAAGTGTTACTGTTTTCTGCACAAAAGCGATTCTGCGAAGCAATGTGAACACTTCTGCTTCCCAGGCACAGAGAAGGTGCTAGCAGGGAATTCTCTGCCTGCCTTTCCCCAGTGCTCTGCAAGCTCTCCAGGACAACATAAAATCTGGGGCTCTGTGCTTTCTTTCGTTCTGAACAAGTGTTACTGTTTTCTGCACAAAAGCGATTCTGCGAAGCAATGTGAACACTTCTGTTTCCCAGGCACAGAGAAGGTGCTAGCAGGGAATTCTCTGCCTGCTTTTCCCCAGTGCTCTGCAAGCTCTCCAGGACAACATAAATTCTGGGGCTCTGTGCTTTCTTTTGTTCTGAACAAGTGTTACTGTTTTCTGCACAAAAGCGATTCTGCGAAGCAATGTGAACACTTCTGCTTCCCAGGCACAGAGAAGGTGCTAGCAGGGAATTCTCTGCCTGCCTTTCCCCAGTGCTCTGCAAGCTCTCCAGGACAACATAAAATCTGGGGCTCTGTGCTTTCTTTCGTACTGAACAAGTGTTACTGTTTTCTGCACAAAAGCGATTCTGCGAAGCAATGTGAACACTTCTGTTTCCCAGGCACAGAGAAGGTGCTAGCAGGGAATTCTCTGCCTGCTTTTCCCCAGTACTCTGCAAGCTCTCCAGCACAACATAAAATATGGGGCTCTGTGCTTTCTTTCGTTCTGAACAAGTGTTACTGTTTTCTGCACAAAAGCGATACTGCTAAGAAATGTGAACACTTCTGTTTCCCAGGCACAGAGAAGGTGCTAGCAGGGAATTCTCTGCCTGCTTTTCCCCAGTGCTCTGCAAGCTCTCCAGGACAACATAAAATCTGGGGCTCTGTGCTTTCTTTCGTTCTGAACAAGTGTTACTGTTTTCTGCACAAAAGCGATTCTGCGAAGCAATGGGAACACTTCTGTTTCCCAGGCACAGAGAAGGTGCTAGCAGGGAATTCTCTGCCTGCTTTTCCCCAGTGCTCTGCAAGCTCTCCAGGACAACATAAAATCTGGGGCTCTGTGCTTTCTTTCGTACTGAACAAGTGTTACTGTTTTCTGCACAAAAGCGATTCTGCGAAGCAATGGGAACACTTCTGTTTCCCAGGCACAGAGAAGGTGCTAGCAGGGAATTCTCTGCCTGCTTTTCCCCAGTGCTCTGCAAGCTCTCCAGGACAACATAAAATCTGGGGCTCTGTGCTTTCTTTCGTTCTGAACAAGTGTTACTGTTTTCTGCACAAAAGCGATTCTGCCAAGCAATGTGAACACTTCTGTTTCCCAGGCACAGAGAAGGTGCTAGCAGGGAATTCTCTGCCTGCTTTTCCCCAGTGCTCTGCAAGCTCTCCAGGACAACATAAAATCTGGGGCTCTGTGCTTTCTTTCGTTCTGAACAAGTGTTACTGTTTTCTGCACAAAAGCGATTCTGCGAAGCAATGTGAACACTTCTGCTTCCCAGGCACAGAGAAGGTGCTAGCAGGGAATTCTCTGCTTGCTTTTCCCCAGTGCTCTGCAAGGTCTCCAGGACAAAATAAAATCTGGGGCTCTGTGCTTTCTTTCGTTCTGAACAAGTGTTATTGTTTTCTGCACAAAAGCGATTCTGCGAAGCAATGTGAACACTTCTGCTTCCCAGGCACAGAGAAGGTGCTAGCAGGGAATTCTCTGCCTGCCTTTCCCCAGTGCTCTGCAAGCTCTCCAGGACAACATAAAATCTGGGGCTCTGTGCTTTCTTTCGTTCTGAACAAGTGTTACTGTTTTCTGCACAAAAGCGATTCTGCGAAGCAATGTGAACACTTCTGCTTCCCAGGCACAGAGAAGGTGCTAGCAGGGAATTCTCTGCCTGCCTTTCCCCAGTGCTCTGCAAGCTCTCCAGGACAACATAAAAATCTGGGGCTCTGTGCTTTCTTTTGTTCTGAACAAGTGTTACTGTTTTCTGCACAAAAGCGATACTGCTAAGAAATGTGAACACTTCTGTTTCCCAGGCACAGAGAAGGTGCTAGCAGGGAATTCTCTGCCTGCTTTTCCCCAGTGCTCTGCAAGCTCTCCAGGACAACATAAAATCTGGGGCTCTGTGCTTTCTTTCGTTCTGAACAAGTGTTACTGTTTTCTGCACAAAAGCGATTCTGCGAAGCAATGGGAACACTTCTGTTTCCCAGGCACAGAGAAGGTGCTAGCAGGGAATTCTCTGCCTGCTTTTCCCCAGTGCTCTGCAAGCTCTCCAGGACAACATAAAATCTGGGGCTCTGTGCTTTCTTTCGTACTGAACAAGTGTTACTGTTTTCTGCACAAAAGCGATTCTGCGAAGCAATGGGAACACTTCTGTTTCCCAGGCACAGAGAAGGTGCTAGCAGGGAATTCTCTGCCTGCTTTTCCCCAGTGCTCTGCAAGCTCTCCAGGACAACATAAAATCTGGGGCTCTGTGCTTTCTTTCGTTCTGAACAAGTTTTAGTGTTTTCTGCACAAAAGCGATTCTGCGAAGCAATGGGAACACTTCTGTTTCCCAGGCACAGAGAAGGTGCTAGCAGGGAATTCTCTGCCTGCTTTTCCCCAGTGCTCTGCAAGCTCTCCAGGACAACATAAATTCTGGGGCTCTGTGCTTTCTTTTGTTCTGAACAAGTGTTACTGTTTTCTGCACAAAAGCGATTCTGCGAAGCAATGTGAACACTTCTGCTTCCCAGGCACAGAGAAGGTGCTAGCAGGGAATTCTCTGCCTGCCTTTCCCCAGTGCTCTGCAAGCTCTCCAGGACAACATAAAATCTGGGGCTCTGTGCTTTCTTTCGTTCTGAACAAGTGTTACTGTTTTCTGCACAAAAGCGATTCTGCGAAGCAATGTGAACACTTCTGTTTCCCAGGCACAGAGAAGGTGCTAGCAGGGAATTATCTGCCTGCTTTTCCCCAGTGCTCTGCAAGCTCTCCAGGACAACATAAAATCTGGGGCTCTGTGCTTTCTTTCGTTCTGAACAAGTGTTACTGTTTTCTGCACAAAAGCGATTCTGCCAAGCAATGTGAACACTTCTGTTTCCCAGGCACAGAGAAGGTGCTAGCAGGGAATTCTCTGCCTGCTTTTCCCCAGTGCTCTGCAAGCTCTCCAGGACAACATAAAATCTGGGGCTCTGTGCTTTCTTTTGTTCTGAACAAGTGTTACTGTTTTCTGCACAAAAGCGATTCTGCGAAGCAATGTGAACACTTCTGCTTCCCAGGCACAGAGAAGGTGCTAGCAGGGAATTCTCTGCCTGCCTTTCCCCAGTGCTCTGCAAGCTCTCCAGGACAACATAAAATCTGGGGCTCTGTGCTTTCTTTCCTTCTGAACAAGTTTTACTGTTTTCTGCAGAAAAGCGATTCTGCCAAGCAATGTGAACACTTCTGTTTCCCAGGCACAGAGAAGGTGCTAGCAGGGAATTCTCTGCCTGCTTTTCCCCAGTGCTCTGCAAGCTCTCCAGGACAACATAAAATCTGGGGCTCTGTGCTTTCTTTCGTTCTGAACAAGTGTTAGTGTTTTCTACACAAAAGCGATTCTGCGAAGCAATGGGAACACTTCTGTTTCCCAGGCACAGAGAAGGTGCTAGCAGGGAATTCTCTGCCTGCTTTTCCCCAGTGCTCTGCAAGCTCTCCAGGACAACATAAAATCTGGGGCTCTGTGCTTTCTTTCGTACTGAACAAGTGTTACTGTTTTCTGCACAAAAGCGATTCTGCGAAGCAATGGGAACACTTCTGCTTCCCAGGCACAGAGAAGGTGCTAGCAGGGAATTCTCTGCTTGCTTTTCCCCAGTGCTCTGCAAGCTCTCCAGGACAACATAAAATCTGGGGCTCTGTGCTTTCTTTCGTTCTGAACAAGTGTTACTGTTTTCTGCACAAAAGCTATTCTGCGAAGCAATGGGAACACTTCTGTTTCCCAGGCACAGAGAAGGTGCTAGCAGGGAATTCTCTGCTTGCTTTTCCCCAGTGCTCTGCAAGCTCTCCAGGACAACATAAAATCTGGGGCTCTGTGCTTTCTTTCGTTCTGAACAAGTGTTACTGTTTTCTGCAGAAAAGCGATTCTGCCAAGCAATGTGAACACTTCTGTTTCCCAGGCACAGAGAAGGTGCTAGCAGGGAATTCTCTGCCTGCTTTTCCCCAGTGCTCTGCAAGCTCTCCAGGACAACATAAAATCTGGGGCTCTGTGCTTTCTTTCGTTCTGAACAAGTGTTACTGTTTTCTGCACAAAAGCGATTCTGCGAAGCAATGGGAACACTTCTGTTTCCCAGGCACAGAGAAGGTGCTAGCAGGGAATTCTCTGCCTGCTTTTCCCCAGTGCTCTGCAAGCTCTCCAGGACAACATAAAATCTGGGGCTCTGAGCTTTCTTTCGTACTGAACAAGTGTTACTGTTTTCTGCACAAAAGCGATTCTGCGAAGCAATGTGAACACTTCTGTTTCCCAGGCACAGAGAAGGTGCTAGCAGGGAATTCTCTGCCTGCTTTTCCCCAGTGCTCTGCAAGCTCTCCAGGACAACATAAAATCTGGGGCTCTGTGCTTTCTTTCCTTCTGAACAAGTGTTACTGTTTTCTGCACAAAAGCGATTCTGCGAAGCAATGGGAACACTTCTGCTTCCCAGGCACAGAGAAGGTGCTAGCAGGGAATTCTCTGCCTGCTTTTCCCCAGTGCTCTGCAAGCTCTCCAGGACAACATAGAATCTGGGGCTCTGTGCTTTCTTTCCTTCTGAACAAGTGTTACTGTTTTCTGCACAAAAGCGATTCTGCGAAGCAATGTGAACACTTCTGCTTCCCAGGCACAGAGAAGGTGCTAGCAGGGAATTCTCTGCTTGCTTTTCCCCAGTGCTCTGCAAGCTCTCCAGGACAACATAAAATCTGGGGCTCTGTGCTTTCTTTCGTTCTGAACAAGTGTTATTGTTTTCTGCACAAAAGCGATTCTGCGAAGCAATGTGAACACTTCTGTTTCCCAGGCACAGAGAAGGTGCTAGCAGGGAATTCTCTGCCTGCTTTTCCCCAGTGCTCTGCAAGCTCTCCAGGACAACATAAATTCTGGGGCTCTGTGCTTTCTTTTGTTCTGAACAAGTGTTACTGTTTTCTGCACAAAAGCGATTCTGCGAAGCAATGTGAACACTTCTGCTTCCCAGGCACAGAGAAGGTGCTAGCAGGGAATTCTCTGCCTGCCTTTCCCCAGTGCTCTGCAAGCTCTCCAGGACAACATAAAATCTGGGGCTCTGTGCTTTCCTTTGTTCTGAACAAGTGTTATTGTTTTCTGCACAAAAGCGATTCTGCGAAGCAATGTGAACACTTCTGTTTCCCAGGCACAGAGAAGGTGCTAGCAGGGAATTCTCTGCCTGCTTTTCCCCAGTGCTCTGCAAGCTCTCCAGGACAACATAAAATCTGGGGCTCTGTGCTTTCTTTTGTTCTGAACAAGTGTTACTGTTTTCTGCACAAAAGCGATTCTGCGAAGCAATGTGAACACTTCTGCTTCCCAGGCACAGAGAAGGTGCTAGCAGGGAATTCTCTGCCTGCCTTTCCCCAGTGCTCTGCAAGCTCTCCAGGACAACATAAAATCTGGGGCTCTGTGCTTTCTTTCCTTCTGAACAAGTGTTAGTGTTTTCTGCACAAAAGCGATTCTGCCAAGCAATGTGAACACTTCTGTTTCCCAGGCACAGAGAAGGTGCTAGCAGGGAATTCTCTGCCTGCTTTTCCCCAGTGCTCTGCAAGCTCTCCAGGACAACATAAAATCTGGGGCTCTGTGCTTTCTTTCGTTCTGAACAAGTGTTAGTGTTTTCTGCACAAAAGCGATTCTGCGAAGCAATGGGAACACTTCTGTTTCCCAGGCACAGAGAAGGTGCTAGCAGGGAATTCTCTGCCTGCTTTTCCCCAGTGCTCTGCAAGCTCTCCAGGACAACATAAATTCTGGGGCTCTGTGCTTTCTTTTGTTCTGAACAAGTGTTACTGTTTTCTGCACAAAAGCGATTCTGCGAAGCAATGTGAACACTTCTGCTTCCCAGGCACAGAGAAGGTGCTAGCAGGGAATTCTCTGCCTGCCTTTCCCCAGTGCTCTGCAAGCTCTCCAGGACAACATAAAATCTGGGGCTCTGTGCTTTCTTTCGTTCTGAACAAGTGTTACTGTTTTCTGCACAAAAGCGATTCTGCGAAGCAATGTGAACACTTCTGTTTCCCAGGCACAGAGAAGGTGCTAGCAGGGAATTCTCTGCCTGCTTTTCCCCAGTGCTCTGCAAGCTCTCCAGGACAACATAAATTCTGGGGCTCTGTGCTTTCTTTTGTTCTGAACAAGTGTTACTGTTTTCTGCACAAAAGCGATTCTGCGAAGCAATGTGAACACTTCTGCTTCCCAGGCACAGAGAAGGTGCTAGCAGGGAATTCTCTGCCTGCTTTTCCCCAGTGCTCTGCAAGCTCTCCAGGACAACATAAAATCTGGGGCTCTGTGCTTTCTTTCGTACTGAACAAGTGTTACTGTTTTCTGCACAAAAGCGATTCTGCGAAGCAATGTGAACACTTCTGTTTCCCAGGCACAGAGAAGGTGCTAGCAGGGAATTCTCTGCCTGCTTTTCCCCAGTGCTCTGCAAGCTCTCCAGGACAACATAAAATCTGGGGCTCTGTGCTTTCTTTTGTTCTGAACAAGTGTTACTGTTTTCTGCACAAAAGCGATTCTGCGAAGCAATGTGAACACTTCTGTTTCCCAGGCACAAAGAAGGTGCTAGCAGGGAATTCTCTGCCTGCTTTTCCCCAGTACTCTGCAAGCTCTCCAGCACAACATAAAATATGGGGCTCTGTGCTTTCTTTCCTTCTGAACAAGTGTTACTGTTTTCTGCACAAAAGCGATACTGCTAAGAAATGTGAACACTTCTGTTTCCCAGGCACAGAGAAGGTGCTAGCAGGGAATTCTCTGCCTGCTTTTCCCCAGTGCTCTGCAAGCTCTCCAGGACAACATAAAATCTGGGGCTCTGTGCTTTCTTTCGTTCTGAACAAGTGTTACTGTTTTCTGCACAAAAGCGATTCTGCGAAGCAATGGGAACACTTCTGTTTCCCAGGCACAGAGAAGGTGCTAGCAGGGAATTCTCTGCCTGCTTTTCCCCAGTGCTCTGCAAGCTCTCCAGGACAACATAAAATCTGGGGCTCTGTGCTTTCTTTCGTACTGAACAAGTGTTACTGTTTTCTGCACAAAAGCGATTCTGCGAAGCAATGGGAACACTTCTGTTTCCCAGGCACAGAGAAGGTGCTAGCAGGGAATTCTCTGCCTGCTTTTCCCCAGTGCTCTGCAAGCTCTCCAGGACAACATAAAATCTGGGGCTCTGTGCTTTCTTTCGTTCTGAACAAGTGTTACTGTTTTCTGCACAAAAGCGATTCTGCCAAGCAATGTGAACACTTCTGTTTCCCAGGCAC